>NC_041383.1:768652912-768829346 GCF_002162155.2 Triticum dicoccoides | reverse complement strand
GGGGGGGTTTCCGGTAACCCCCCGGTACTCCGGTAAAATCCTGATTTTACCCGGAATGATTCCGATATCCAAATATAGGCTTCCAATATATCAATCGTTATGTCTCGACCATTTTGAGACTCCTCGTCATGTCCGTGATCACATCCGGGACTCCGAACAACCTTCGGTACATCAAAACATATAAACTCATAATGAAACTGTCATCATAACGTTAAGCGTGCGGACCCTACGGGTTCGAGAACAATGTAGACATGACCGAGACATGTCTCTGGTCAATAACCAATAGTAGAACCTGGATGCTCATATTGGCTCCCACATCTTCTACGAAGATCTTTATCGGTCAGGACGCATAACAACATACGTTGTTCCCTTTGTCATCGGTATGTTACTTGCCCGAGATTCGATCGTCGGCATCTCAATACCTAGTTCAATCTCGTTACCGGCAAGTCTCTTTACTCGTTCCGTAATACATCATCCTGCAACTAACTTATTAGTTGCAATGCTTGCAAGGCTTAAGTGATGTGCATTACCGAGAGGGCCCAGAGATACCTCTCCGACAATCGGAGTGATAAATCCTAATCTCGAAATACGCCAACCCAACATGTACCTTTGGAGACACCTGTAGAGCACCTTTATAATCACCCAGTTACGTTGTGACGTTTGGTAGCACACAAAGTGTTCCTCCGGTAAACGGGAGTTGCATAATCTCATAGTCATAGGAACATGTATAAGTCATGAAGAAAGCAATAGCAACATACTAAACGATTGGGTGCTAAGCTAATGGAATGGGTCATGTCAATCACATCATTCTCCTAATGATGTGATCCCGTTAATCAGATGACAACTCATGTCTATGGTTAGGAAACATAACCATCTTCGATTAACGAGCTAGTCAAGTAGAGGCATACTAGTGACACTCTGTTTGTCTATGTATTCACACAAGTATTATGTTTCCGGTTAATACAATTCTAGCATGAAGAATAAACACTTATCATGATATAAGTAAATAAATAATAACTTTATTATTGCCTCTAGGGCATATTTCCTTCAATTCAGACATCGGAAAGGTTCTAAGTGGTTCGGGTATTTATCGGAGTACCGGAGAGTTACGAGAATTCGCCGGGGAGTATAGGGGCCTTATTGGGCTTTAGGGGAGAGAGAGGGGCTGCGTAGGGCAGGCCGCCCTCCCCCCCCAAAGGCCTAGTCCGAATTGGACTATGGGGAGGGGCGGCGCCCCCTCCTTCCTTCTTTCTCTCTTCCCCTTCCTTCTCTCCTACTCCTACCACTTGGAGAGGGGGGAATCCTACTCCCGGTGGGAGTAGGACTCCCCAGGGCGCGCCATAGTAGAGGGCCGGCCCTCTCCCTCCTCCACCCCTTTATATACGGGGAGGGGGCACCCCATAGACACACAAGTTGATCATTGATCTTTTAGCCATGTGCGGTGCCCCCTCCACCATAATCCACCTCGGTCATATCGTAGCGGTGCTTAGGCGAAGCCCTGCATCAGTAACTTCATCATCACCGTCATCACGCCGTCGTGCTGACGGAACTCTCCCTCGAAGCTCTACTGGATCGTGAGTTCGCGGGACGTCACCGAGCTGAACGTGTGCATATCGCGGAGGTGCCGTACGTTCGGTACTAGGATTGGTCGGGCCGTGAAGACGTACGACTACATCAACCGCGTTGTCATAACGCTTCCGCTTACGGTCTACGAGGGTACGTGGACGACACTCTCCCCTCTCGTCATCGAGAAAGGTGTCCACATTAGCATTCTTGAACTCCTTTCCATTGTCGCTCCGAACTTTGTTGATCTTTACTTCAAATTGATTTTGAGCCTTTCTTACGAAATTTTTGGAGATCTTTTGTACCTGCGATTTGTCATCGAGAAAGGACACCCACATAAATCTGAAAAAAATGATCAACAATGACTAAACCGAAAGAGTTACCACCAAGACTCTTGTAGGAGTTGGGACCAAAAAGATCCATGTGAAGTAGCTCGATTGTCCTTCGGGTAGTCATAATGTTCTTTATGGGATGGTTTCCTCCAACTTGTTTTCTGCCTGACAAGCACTACAAAGTCGATCCTTATCAAATATAACATCTTTTACACCAAGGATATGATCGCCTTTAACAAGTTTATCAAGATTATGCATGCCAACATGTCCAAGTCTTCTATGCCATAACCAACCTTTAGAATATTTAGCAGTAAAGCACATACGAGGTTGAGCTCTCTTAGTGAAATCAACAATGTAAAGGTCACCTCTACGAATGCTGGTAAAGACCTATTTATGATTATCTTGTCGAAATACTTGGCAATCTACTTTAGTAAATAGGACATTAAATCCGAAATCGGCTAGTCTATATACGGAAAGAAGATTGTAGCCAAGTGATTCAACAAGCATAACATTTTGAATGGAGCTATCATTGGATATGGCCACCTTACCAAGGCCAAGTACCTTACCCTTCGAGTTGTCTCCAAAAGTCACATACTTTCATGGTCCATCGTTTCTCGTGAGCTCATGGAACATCTCCCTATCTCCGGTCATGTGATCGGTACATCCACTGACCATCACCCATTCTTTTCCTCCGGCCATGCAACCTCAAAGATTTGCCATAAGACTAAGGTTCCTCATGGTCTTCTCAAATTCATCATCAGATCCTCATTACAATATCCATGCTCAACATCATCATCAATGTGAATGTCATCACCTAAGGCAATGAGTTCGTTAGATTTATAATAATGACAATGTTCATGCTTGTGAATTCTAATGACTTCGGTGATGATGTTACTAATAGTTAATTCATTCCCTTTGGCACGCATAAGATCACGAAGTTCAAACAAGCAAGCATCAAAGTTGGGAGCTTTCCAATCCATCTTGTGAAAAGCAATAGTCTTGTGAAGAATCTCATCAAGATTCTTTGAGGAGTAGTTTGGATATCTCATTTCTAGATCATGCCATAGAGTATAAGCACAAGTAAAGTTTTGCATGCCATCAAGCACAACTCTAGGTAATCCTCTAATGATAAGATTGGCAGCTCTAAGATTACGAAGCATGCCAATTTCCTCTTCATGAGTTGGATGCAAGGGATCAATAGGAGGTACATAGGGATTATGAATGTATTTGCTCAAATTAAATTCATCAAAGATGTCAAGCATTTCATCTTTCCAAAAGTTGTAATACTCCCCATTGAGAATAGGCACTCTACGTCTAAGACTCCCCAAAGTAGACACATCCATCTCCCTCCAAAGGTGTTTAAACCAAGGTAAAGGATACCAATTGAAGGATCGAGGAGATGGGTCTAGAGGGGGGTGATTAGACCCTCAACCACACAAAGTTGACAGATTTTAAATTTCTTTGTTGAGGTGGAGTTTTAACACAAGTTAAAGCATCAATGGTACATTGCAAACAAGCATGTAAAGAGTTTATGTGCAGCGGAAATATAAAGCATGCAAGTTGCAAGAATGTAAAGGGAAGGGTTTGGAGAAGGCAAACGCAATTGGAGACACGATGATTTTTGGCGTGGTTCCGATAGGTGGTACTATCGTATGTCCACGTCGATGGAGACTTCAACCCACGAAGGGTAAAGGTTGCGCGAGTCCACGAAGGGCTCCACCCACGGAGGGTCCACAAAGAAGGAACCTTGTCTATCCCACCATGGCCATCGCCCACAAAGGACTTGCCTCACTTGGGTAGATCTTCACGAAGTAGACGATCTCCTTGCCCTTACAAACTCCTTGGTTCAACTCCCCATCTCGTCGGAGGCTCCCAAGTGACACCTAACCAATCTAGGAGACACCACTCTCCAAAAGGTAACAAACGGTGTGTTGATGACGAACTCCTTGCTCAAATGCTTCAAATGATAGTCTCCCCAACACTCAAATAACTCACAGATTTGGCTATGGTGGAAAAAGAGATTGAGCGGAAAGCAACTTGGAGAAGGCTAGAGAACAAGATTTATGTGGTAGGAATGGATTATCTTGATCTCAACACTTGAGTAGGTGGTTCTCTCTCAGATCTAAGTGAGTATGAGTGTAGGCACGATCTGATGGCTCTCTCTCTTGTGAAAGAGTGGGTGGAGGGGTATATATAGCCTCCACACAAAATCCAACCGTTATACACAACTTCCACAACTCGGTGGGACCAATTCAAAGAACTCAGTCTGACCTTCTGGTTCAAATATGTGAACGTTAGGAATCTCGGTGGGACCGACTGGAACATCTCGGTGGGACCGATGTGCAAGGGTTAGGGCAACACAGAGTCTCGGTGGCACCGTTTACTCTAACTCGGTTAGACCGAAGTAGAATAATTGAGCAACAGAGAGTTGGCAAGGCAAACTCGGTGTGACCGATTGACATACTCGGTGAAACCAAAGTAATATCAATAGGTAACAGAAAGTTTGCATCACCATCTCGGTGTGACCGAAAGTCGTATCGGTGTGACCAAAAATGTTATGGTTTCTGGCTCTGGCTAAGTCAAAGGAACTTGGTGGAACTGAATTGGAAATATCGGTGAGGCCGAGTTTAGATATTTGGATTTGACTTGTATGGATGGAGAGGTTGTTTGAGGATTTTGGAGCATATCATCAAGCACTCTAAGCAAGTAATTCGTTAAGCAACAGCTCATCCCCTTTTAATAGTATTAGCTTTTCCTATGGACTCAATGTGATATTGGATCACTAAAAGTAAAATGAAGAGTCTTGAGCTTTTTGCCAATGTGCTTCCCTAGCTTTTTGAGGGGTTCACATCTCCACCTTATCCATGCCACTGTTGAACTTTTCCTGAAATATATTTAGATGAAAATGTCAGTCCAACAATATGTACATGAATTGCCAACACCTCCAAGGGAGCAAGTGTGCTTTCAACTGCAGAAAGAACAAACTGGGTTCCCGGGCCGTTTCTTTTTCCTCATCACTTGTCTAGTCAAGACCGCGTCTTGCGAAAGTTGCCATGGGAATATTTTGATTTTGAGTGGAATTTTCGCCCTCCAGATCCATTTATAGTGACACCTTGACTTCACACCTACTATGCATGCACCTGTTTCAACATCTACGATGTGATGCGTGCAAGTAGACCGTGGGGTACATATGCCTAGGTGTGTTTGGATCCTTTGTCCGTTTACCTCGGTAGGCAAGGCTAGCCTTGCCGACGGAGGCTAGCCAAATCGGCTCGCTCGCTGTAACGCAGAAAATCTTGAAACCGTGGGCAACGTGGTGAGTTCGCCAAGGAACCAAACAGTTGGCATCTTTGCTGGGCTGGGCGAGGCGAGCGCTTTCGCAAGAACCAAACATTCCATAGTGAATGATGTCCAACAACCAGTGATGCGATGTGTGCGAGTAGCGCGGTCGGCAATGTCGCTAGCCTAGTGGCTGACCATGATGCAAAAATCGCCGAGGACCGGCACGTCACCCTAGGTGTACTGATGCGTGAGGGTCGAGCAAGGGGAACCCGTGGAGCACCCAAGAATCGTGTGGAGACTGAAGATCGTGGATCCTTGGGCCACAACGGTCACAAAGGTTGCGAAGCAACCTCATCCTCGGCCCATCAGAGTTCAAGTCCTGATGCTCGCATTTTTCTGAATATTTTCATGATTTTTGGCGATGCGCACTCAGCAGGAGAAGATGTCCCATCGACTACGAGGTGTCTGCGATGATTTCATAAAATCTCAAGATGATATGCCGGCTCAGTCTTCCGAAAGTGCTCATAGGCAGTGGCGGATACACCATTGGGGTGAGCTGGGGCGGCTGCCCCGGCTCTCCGATGACGGAGCAGGGTCCCGTGCCTAGTGATTGTCGGAGCAGTGCAATGAAGCTCCATCATCATCCGTTGCCCCGACAAACCTCAATTTCTGGGTCCGCCGCTGCTCATAGGCACTAGCGGAGCTACGTTGGGGCAAAACTATGCCATGGCCCACCCAACCCAAAGTAATTGCATGAGTAATGTACTACTTAGTAAGCAAAAACAACACCTATGTACAAGTTAAGCATAGACTAGCCCACTCTGACTTTTTGTTGTAGCTCCGCCACTGTTCATAGGGATAAGAATGTGTGTGTCTTCATAACAATGAGTGCATGCACGTATATACGAGTGCTTGCATTGAAAAACGGTCGCAAAGGTTAAGTTTATAAGGGATTATGCACATACTAGTGCCGAATACAGTCGCTTGCATCACCAATTTAAAAAAAGACTGGCGACTACTAGGATCATATGATGGCGTTGAGTTTGACGACACGGCTAATGGGAGGATCGTATATATTTGACCATGAAGAACATGTCACATTGTAAATTTTGTACTGAATCAAAGTGATTCAAAGGTTCATCGGTTGTTAATGTGGCATGGAAAAAAAGATTCACGTGGGCCAATGTGGAAATCGGCTACTCCCTCCATTTCAAATTACTTGTCGTGATTTGAACTAAAACCATGACGAGTAATTTGAAACGGAGGGAATACTATTTTGTAAGTATGTTTTGTCGCCATTAGTACTGTAAATAATAAAAACGGAAACCAGGAATCCTAATGTTGGCAGTAATAAGTCGTCAAGAAAGAAAATAGAATAACACCCCGCCCGCTAACCCAGAGGCAGAAGGGTACTCGGTATGGTAAATCCTCTTGACCCGCTGAAAGGAAAGAGAGTACTTAATGGATTGGTAAAAAAGGAATGTCCATGAGAAGAAGCACAGCAAAAAGAAGCACCAAGTTTGTTCGTGGACCCACGCGTCAGGGGAGATGCAAAAGAATTCAGGACACGACACGAGGAGGCGCAAGAGTCCAAGCGTCTCCTAAGTAGGGTCCCCCTGATCTTTTTGACCTGTGCTTTTATGCAGTCTGGTCCATTTTTATTATGTTTTTGGAGGGAGGGAAAAAGAGAGGGAGAGAGAGAGATGTGCTGCCGACAGGCGGGCCCTGGGTTACCTTACCTGGAACCTTGTCGAGACTGCTGGATCATGGACGGGCGAGACGACGGTACGCCACTTTGGTTGTGCGAGGGAGGCAGTATTCAAAATTTGAAACTGAACCGAAATTTCTCCAGCACACGAGAAAAAGAGTTTCTCTGACGCGCGCACAGCCCAGCCCAGCCCAGCCCATCCCAGCGGCAGGGAGCAGGCCAGCCGTCTCCTCGAAGCAAAAGCGAAAGCGAAAGCGACCAGCAGAAACCTCATCGCTTGCATGTCATTGCATGCATGGGCATGGGATGCCCTGACCTGAACCTTCTTTTGACCGCCCGCTTTATTTATGCAACCTCTTTTGAATTTTGGGTTTGGCGTTTTGGGAGGGGAGAGAGACATGTGCGTCCCGCTGACAGTGGGCCCGGAAGCTTCCTGGATCGTGCGCGGGAGGGGAGGGGAGGGGAGACGGTGTGTGAAACGCTGCATGAAATTTGAATTTGAAACCAAGCTCGAGTTTCTTCCGAGACAAGAAAGAATCTGACACACTCACCGCCACCCTGCTGCGGCTGCGTACGTCCCTCTATATCAGCCGACGTATCCCCAACCCCGCCCATTCGGTCCTCCCACCAACTTCCGTAGGCGAGCGCAAAAACCCCACCCATGGCGAGTCTCCTTTCCTCGTCCGTGCTCCTGCCCGTCGGCCACCCCACCTCCCGCTGCAGCGCCGGCGGCCGCCTCCTCTCCACCAAGGTGGGCTGGGGCCTCCTCTCCTTCGCCGCGCCGGAGGACACCAAGGTCTGCGGCCTCCTCCCGGTCCCGGCGACCTCACGCGGGAGCGCTCACGTGGTGCTCGCGGTGCCGGAGGGCTTCCTCTCCTTCGAGGCGCCGGAGGACACCAAGGTCGTCTGGGGCCTCCTCCCGGCCAACACAACCAAGGCCACGCGCGGTAACGGCATCGTCGCGCTCGCGGTGCCGGAGGGCGCTTCGGGCGGCTGGGGCCTCCTCCCGGCCAACGCCACCAAGACCTCGCGCGGCGTCCTGGCGCTCGCGGTGCCGGAGGGCGCTTCGGGCGGCTGGGGCCTCCTCCCGGCCAACGCCACCAAGACCTCGCGCGGCGTCCTGGCGCTCGCGGTGCCGGAGGGCGCTTCGGGCGGCTGGGGCCTCCTCCCGGCCAACGCCACCAAGACCTCGCGCGGCGTCCTGGCGCTCGCGGTGCCGCCGGGTAACGCAACCAAGACCACCCGAGGGAACGGCGTCGTGGCGTTCGCGTGGCCGGAGGAGGGCGCCAACCGCTGGAGCGGCTGGGGACCCCTCCCGGAGGGCGCGCCGGCGGAAGATGTCAAGGCCTTCTACGCTCAGGTACTACGCTGATTAATCTCTCTCTCCGTATTATATTTTGCGCTTCTTGCTTGTTTGCTTATGTAATAATTAACCTGCATCATGCGGCCTTCTTCTCTGTTCGCAGGATTTCATCAATCGTGTTGACAAGATTGGCACCATCAACAGCTACGCCCTTTTTGGGCACGCCGACATCCTGGAGGTTGCGGCGGAGGCCGCCGAGAGGTGCATCCAGGTGGTTCACCTACTTCAACCAGTGCTGGTGGATGAGTTCGCGAGCCGCCCTCGAGCCAAGACTGTGGTCGGGGTCACCACAACCCTGAGCGTTCGCCTGGTCGAACATTGCCGGATCGTGTTGTCCGAGTGTGAGGAGGGTTACGTCCGGGAGCATCCGCTGCGCGAAGCCCTTTACGGTCTCAATGCCCTCAATCGAACTGGCTACCCCAAGCCCGCCCTCGTCACCGCGTCCCGGACAGAGGCGGAGAAGGTGGCCTACTTCAAGCATCTGGCGGATGAGTTCAAGGAGCTGGCCCTCGAGGTAGAGGCGTCCGTCAACGAGTGGAACGACTCTGGCAAGTCGGCTGGGTGGTTCGATCAGCCCGTGAAGATGCGGTCCGACGACTAGATCGAGGTGAGGTCTGTGGCCGCCTCTGTCTGCATGCCCCGCGAGCTCCATTCACTCCAATGTTTCATGCTCTTCTTTTTGTATCCGGTCGTCTATTAGTCCTTGCTGATCCGCATTTTTATCCGTTCGTGTACTGGAACTATTATTAGCTACCCCTTTCGTTTCATTTTGAATCCGATCATGTACTGGGAACTAGCTACTCGTCCGTCCTTTTGTGTCTCTTCATTCATGTACTGGGAACATGAACTACTTAGTGATTTGCAAGATGTTAGTTCAGACTTTTTTCGAGGTATCCCTTCATGTATGATCCAACAGTTTTTTTTTTTTTTTTGCGATCTATGATCCAACAGGTGGGTTGACGTGCAATTTTACTTCAGGGTATGATCCAACAGGTTGGGTCTTGGGTGGGTTGCTTTCTGCTGTCAAGATGAAAATGCTATAGTTGATATGTATGTGAAGATGTTAGAGATTGAGTCTGCCTATAACATGTTTGGTATCATGCCAACTCAAAATGTCCTTAGCACAGCTAACTTAGTCCTAACTGTTTTCTACCAACCCTCGGTCGACGTTATGTTGTGATCCACACATGTAAGAGGTTGAGTTTGCAGGTTGTGCGGTGTACTGGTGCAAAATACAGTACACACCTTCCATCAATACAACAAATTGATGGCTTTATTAGGAAAAAAAGAACATATCTCATTTATAAGCTCTGCATACACAAGGATCTTCTTTCGCTAGACTAGTTCTGTTACATCTGTATCCATGGTGTGGTTGACAAATTTCGGTACAGAGACATGGCCTATCTCTGAACTTCTTGGCCTGCTGTAATTTTGCTGGTTCAAGTGAACTGTCAGTGCATCATGAAGCAGAAAACCCGAGTCCTCATTTCGATGTGATGCATACTCGATTGTGGCATGAAAAATATTCAGTCAAAAACAGAGTATATGATAGCTTTCGGTGTTTGGAAACTACATGTCCAATATGTTCCAAAAACATACGACAAAAAACTAATATAATGATAGAAATATTCAAATTGATCACACATAGACTTAGGCATTTCTCGTTTTGACAGTGAAGAGAGAATTTTGAAAAGAGATAACAAAAGGATCTCATTGCACCAGTCTGATATGAATATAACTAGAAGGGTAAAGCACGCCTTGCGGCGCCGTTTGTTCTCTTCGTGCTAAGGGATCTTTTTTTCTTTACAGCCCAACGAAGAGTTTTTTTTAAAAAAAAAAGAGAGTTTCCTCTCCGATTTCCACTATCAGAGATCACCAAGTCTTACAAACTACCAGGCCTATTACAGGCCCAACGAAGAGTTATATTAAGGATAAGGCTAATGCTTTATGAAAGTATGTTGTTCTCGTTGTGTTGTCCATTACACACCATCAGACCATCTGTATGGAAACTAACTAAGTTTTGGTACAATCAATGTTGCAGAAAACAAAAGGCATTTCAAATGCAAATTAAATCTGTAGTTGTTTATCCCCTTGTCAGCAATATACAACAGTGATTAACAATAACATGTGTGACATGAAAGCCAACAACCTCCAAATTCCATTCTCTTGAAAGATTGTCGCATGATGCCAGTGTGGACCTTGTTCATCTCCCATCTTGCTCTCCCCCGGTCAAGTAAGGTTGTGTTAACGTTTTGAGGATGGTTAAGTATCATGGACCATGCTGAGACTTGGAGGAGCTTTCATACACCAGAAGCTTTTATTTTCCTCGAAGTTCCTGCGAGGCAAACCGATATTGTTTTGGAAAATGACTCGAGTCTGGCTAATCAACCTATTCTGTAACACTTTAGTAGCTAGACTATTCATAAACTAATGCCTTTTGTTTGCCAAACCACAACCCAGCTTCCGATTCACAATCAACTGAAACATGAATATGTGATATCTAATACTCCCTCCGTTTCTAAATATTTGTCTTTCTACAGAGTTCGACAAGTGACTTCATACGGAGCAAAATGAGTGAATCTACACTCTAAAATATGTCTATATACATCCATATGTGGTAATCCATTTGAAATCTCTAGAAAGACAAATATTTAGGAACGGAGGGAGTAAATCTTACACGACATGTGTTAGCTATATCATAGATTCAGAGCAGAATGTACAGGTATTTGTGCAATCAGTGTGACGATATGCATGTAACAGCCTACGATTATAAGTGATCATACATGTGTATGATAAGCTGAAACTGAAGCTATCTAATAAGTACTCCCTCTGTAAATAAATATAAGAGCGTTTAAATCACTACTTTAGTGATCTAAACGCTCTTATATTTGTTTACGGAGGGAGTAACATACAACACAAGAATAAAGATGTAGTTCCTGCAAAGAAAAGAATAAAGGTACAAGAGGTACTTACATGCTCAATTAACCAAAGTACCCAAATCGTCATCACTCATCACATCACATAGTGTCAATTCGCATCGTAATTTATCTCTTTGTCAACAAATCTGACAACACTAAAACTGTGAGAAACCACCTACACCACACAACGCTTTCTAGCATGGCTGACATAGCAAAAGCAAGTGATACAACCATAGTTTTAAAAACCAACTACGATGATCCAACAGAAGCTTTCTAGCATGACTGACATAGCAAGAGCAAAGCTATGCAAATACAACACCCCGCGACATACCTTTGTTTTGTATAAACGGGTTTACATTTTTTATGTACAGCTAACATAAGCATTGAGGTGATTGTTGTAGCATTAATCTCTCCAGGTTATATGCATATATAGTAGCAGGAAGCAAGTCCAATTTAAGTATTTATTTGGTAAGCATGTCACCATAAACATACAAAAGCAAGGGGGAATCAGACGTTAGACAATTAGATTTTAGAATGAAATAAGAGACTACAGTTGAAGCACACCTAATCATCAATTATGTAATCTTGCTAAACACAACAAGATGTCTAAATGTTGACAGATCCATACATTGAACATTTATTCGAAGTTATTGTGTTCTAACATGCACACTCGCACCGAGTTTTGCCACTCTGAGAATTGTATGAACTTTTATTCTGAACTAAATTATTTTTCTTATGATTCTTTTGTGGCTCACGAATTCATAAACACATCAACTTTTAAAAAGTAACATTTCTATTTTCTAGAACTACCAAGTAACAGTTCCAGCCATCTTGAGGAATTGGGGAAGATAATCCAACTATAACAACATAAATCTTTATGAATCTAAACCTTGGCAGCCAAACTTGTGATTCACTATAGGTAAAAACTATCTTGGACAACTGTCCCTACATACTGGATGGCAAAAGGTCAGTGTGATTGCTATATTGTTTTAATGATAAGAGGCTTTGAAGACAATGCAGCAACGCACCAAAACAAAAGCTTTTGCAACCCAAACTTTGTCTTGAGCTGAACCAGAAGTGTCGCCAAAAAATGAAATCGTAACATCAGGTAAAAGATGACAGATCGGCCAGAACCTTGCAAAATGAAGAGACACATGTAAAGATTGAATCTCCTGTTAAAATTATATCCAGAGAAAAAAAAGGTAATATGACACATCGACACAAGAAATCATAGTATCTATTTCTCAAACACTAATTAACAACACTTAGATCAGGACATGATGTTATACTATTCTTTAGCCAACAAAATATTACCAATCAATTTCACCAAGGTCGCAAGGGGATGTGGTTGGCAAGTGAAACTGAAACCATCTATTTAGTCGCAAATCCTGCAACACTCTATATATTACTCCCGTGAGCTAAACTATGAACTGGAATCAGTACAGAGCTAGTGCTATTTTTAGAATTAATTTTCCCTGTTTTAGTTTGCTAGCTTCATGAGTTTAAAGCAAACTGCACCTATAATTATTTATGTAACAAGTTTTGGTTCTTGTTCACATTGTGCACATGCCTCTACTTGTGGACACAAGCCTTATTGATCTACATTACCAGTACCATGCATGATTTCTTACAGTGTAGTGGCATCAGGAAATTAAGTCTGATTTGAATGCTAAAATACGGTAACTTCACCTTTTTATGCTTGCCAAGAAAAAAAAACACTTTCAGCTAGTAAAGAAGCAAACTAATGCTAAAATATGGTACAATGTTTACTCAAACTGTTCAATCCTAAGTTTTATTTGATATGGGCCGTGGTCAACTCCGACAACTTAAATAGTTATCTTCAATAAACAATTATACAAACGTCACACCGTATCCTAATCAACACACGTATGCTCTATACATTATTATGGCTTTTAGATATTGGGCTGAGCTATACTGCTGAACAATAGACACTAAGCGGAAGAAATAATAATGAACACATTAGTTTTGACACAATGTTATGCAGATTAAGCAATCTAACTTGCAATTCCAGAGATAGTAGCTCTATTAATTCTACTTTCCGCGATACCACGAAAGCTTGTCATTATGGCCGCGGTGGTGCAGGTAGGTGACAAAAGTCCAGCCACATAGCAAAAATCTGCAGGAAAATTCATATCAGAACTTTGGGCAGGAAGTAAGGCTACAAATGCAACAAGAGCAGATACTACACACACATGCCCAGTAGGGGACGGCGTATAGCTTGAGTATCTAAAAAGGCCTTATCACGACGGTGAGCCCAGCGAGGAGGTCAGCCATGGCAAGCCATCACATCCGTCTTCTCATTCAGCTGGAACAAATCGCTGCACGGGTGTAACTGCGATCCTGACTTCCCTGGACTGCTCGACCACTGGACAGGTTGAACAGAAACAGTAGAGTCAGCAATCACATTACCAAGCATATGTGACCTCATGAACAAAAATTAATCTGCAGAAGTAAGCACAATCAAAGATCATGTTGGCTTATTTGGCATCACCAAGTAGAATGGGTACACGAGCATTGGGAACGGTAGCGCAAATCGAAGCTTCCGGGTGGCACTGTCCAGGCTCCTATACAGCTTCTGGGGAAGCTGAAATTTGCAGCAACAATTGATTCAAAACAAGATGACACCAGGTAAATCAAATTCCTCAAGAACATGAGCAAAGTGAGCAGCCACAAATTTGGAATCTATGTAGCCCACGTACCGGATACCAGGACTCGTCCTTCTCAATGTGGCCATGGTTCTGGTGGTGCGTCCAGTGGCTAATCCGGAGGAGTGGAGGATGTGTCTGTTGACGCTGTTCAGTTTGGCGTTGTTGGAAGCTCACAAGGCCGCTGCGGCAGCAACCATCCACGGAGAGAGAGATGGCGAGCTCACAAGCCGGAGACGCACCAGTTGTGTCTTAGGACGAAGAGCGGCCAGAACATGGTGTCCTGTGCGACGCAGTAGACTGGCCAGGCAGGCGGCGGCGAGGGCGACAACGACACAGAGCGACGGCAGGGCAACCTGAAGCCGACGCCTCCTCTCTGATGACCACCGATGCCCTCACCACCTCCCCTGATGCAATGGCCGCCCCGAACCAACCACCAAACGCGAGCTCTGCCGCACCGCCGTCGTCCATCCCCGGAGTCGCACACCGCTCGCCAAAGCCACCGCAGCCGAGCCCAGCCGGCCAGATGTGGCCAGAATGGGCACACACGCAGCCAACCACTATGAAGCCTCCACTGCCACTGACAACACCGGCCCGATCTGGAGCATCGAGCCCCCGCATCGGCTGCCGCCACCGCCGCATATCCACCCACCGTAGACACCCACGCCGCCGGCAGCACCACCGTAGGCAAGGCCGCAAACCCTACCGCGCCGGGCATCTTCAGCTGCGAGATCCCCGTGGCGGCCCCCACGAGGCGGAGAGAACGGGTCCCGCCGCTGCCGGCTCCGAGCGGGCTTTGCCCGCCGGAGGCTACCAGCGACGGGGAGAGGAGGGAGGAGTCGAGGGGGCTGCTGGCCGGAACGGAGTTGTCGCCGCCCGTGGCGTCGGGAGGAGCGACGTTCGCGGTTGAGCCTCCCCGGGGTCCGCCTCCCCGCTGGAAAAAAATCTGGTACGACCGGGTCGCACGAGGCCAAACGGGAGACCACCTCGCGCGCATGACACCTGGCAGTACGAATCTCAACGCAGCGTTGGCCTGGCTTCCAGCCCATAGTCCTAGCCATCTCCGGCCCACCCAGGCCCGGCCCTAAAATCCAGGGCTTAGGCCAGATGGGCTTGCCCGTGGGCCGGGCTTGGGCCTGAGTTTTGAGCCCACCAGCAGGGCCTGGATGGGTTTGGGCTTGGCATATTGGCATTTTAAAGAAGAGGCCTGGTCCACAGCCCTAAGGGCTTTTAAGGGCTTTTTACCAGATGGGTCGGGCTTGGACTTGAAAAGTAGGTCCGATGGTAGGGCTTGGGCCTTAGTTTTCTGCCATGGGCTTTTTAAGGCCCGGCCCAAGCCCAGACCGGCCCATGGCCAGGTACACTAGTAGAAAAATGGTTATTTGTCCCGGTTTATAAGGCCCATTTGTCCCGGTTGTGGAACCGGGACTAAATGGTCGTTACTAATTCCCTGTACCTTTAGTCCCGGTTCTTATACGAACCGGGACAGATGGGCCTTCGCGTGGCCGCTGCGGCGAGCCCAGGCAGGAGGGCCTTTGGTCCCGGTTGGTAGCACCAACCGGGACCAAATAAGCGTCCACGCGTCAGCATTTCAGGGGTTGGGGTTTTTGTGTTTTTTTAAAGGGGGGGCTATAGGGGGTTTTGGGGGGTTAGTTTAGGTGTTTCATATATTGTGTTAGCTAGCTAATTAATAGAGAGAAGTATGTGTCCTCTCTTATCTCCTTTGCTTGGTCGACGCTACGTACTATACGTATAGAGAGAACTCGACACGCTAGCTACTAGCAAATGAAGGAAACAGAAGATCGTCATGAACGTACGTATGCATACAGAGAGAAGTGATATCGACCTCTCCTTCTCCGAGAGATTGGTCGAACAACAAGTTTTCGTATCTCTTACAATATAATCCCCTAATTATATACGAACTTTGGGTCCACATGGTATTCTCCGTCTTTAGCCATCACGTGGTCAAGAAAGAATGCCGTCAATTCCTCTTGAATTGCTCGCATGTGATCTAGTGGTAGGAGTTCATCCCGCATCCGAAACACCTAAATTTGAAGAAGGGATCAATACATATATATGAATGAATAAAACTCAACACAAATGATGGTAATAAAATAAAATTGTGAATATTATTGCTTACGCACTTCATATTGTTTGTCAGAGTAGCCCCGCTCACAGGTCATGTGGCGGATGCACTCGCAAACGTAGTATCCACAGTAATTAGTCACGGCTTCCTGCCACAACCACTTTACAAGAAATAGAGGTCAATCAAACTGATAAGCAAGCATACTAAATGGTATTGATGAAACTAACGCTTGAATCACTAGGAGATGCGCGGAATTAGGTAGTAGTCCTTACTTTCGGGTGTTTAAATTGCAGCTTCTTCGGCAGTCCCGGAGTTTTTGAGGTGAATTTTTTCCAAACCCTGCCAGACAAAGAAAACAATTACTTGATATCAGGAAATGAACAAAGTTTAATATCATGGTGCGATAATGATCGATTTAACTTACTTCTCGAGCATTTCAGTCATATCCGCATACTCCTGTGGATCTTTTCGTCTCGAGTCGAAGACGGTTACTAGTCCCTGCTCAAGCTTAATCTCCAGGAGAATATAGTGGAAGCTGCGCACGCATGCATAACTCATCAATTACTCCCTCCGTCCCAAAATTCTTGTCTTAGTTTTGTCTAAATATGAATGTATCTAATACTAAAATGTGACTTGATACATCTGTATTTAGACAAATCTAAGACAAGAATTTTGGGACGAAGGAAGTACATTACTATAACCTCGAGTAATAAGGGAAACCGAATATGCAAAAGACAATAACACTCACTTGAAGTTGTAAGGAAAGAGTATTATATCTTTGTTTTGATTTAATACCAACGATCGTAGCAAGTTGGCCTCGGCCTTTTTGTCATGTTTATCAACTTGATAAGCATCTATGAGATTTGTGTTAATGAACCTAATATCACCGATTTGTTTTTTCTTCAATTCAGCGATCTTCAACCTGCATAATATAGTGAGGATAATTATATATACATGCAATGAAAGAGCTAACCTATATATATAGAGACTTAATGACAGAAGTAATACTTACAGACAATAGCAAGTGACCGTTAATTTATCGAGGGGCTTTTGATTGAAAAACTCGAAGAACTCCACAAATGAAACTCCTTAAATGGCATGCCACAGTACATGCATGCATGCATTGCATTGCCAGGAGCAAAGTGTAAGGCAACTCGTCCAAAGTGCAGGGCAGGGCCACCAAAGCCGTGTCACAAACCCTAGTCACCGCGCGGGAAACACACACGTTCGCAGCCGAGGGAGGAAGGGGAAAGTGGTGCTGGTGCGGCGTGCCGTCAGGCGGTGGCGAGAATGGCATGACCAGCGGCTGGATTTTGGGGGCGTTGGAGGAGATAGGATGTGATATGGAAACAGGGAAGCGGGGAAGGAGACGCCGGTTGCGTTAAGATTCGGACTGACAGTTGGCGAGCGCTGGAGTGGGTCTCACGATCGGGTCCGTACGACCCGGTCGTATAGGATTTTTTTCCAATCACAACAGGTGCGCGCACCGAGATTCTACCACCACCACCTCATTAATTGCCACATGCCGTACCTACTTGGCTACTACGTACATGGCCCCGCAAGAAAGCCTGCAGCTACTCCGAGACGAAAAATAGCTGCCGTTACTTGGACTTGATTGCTCTGTTGTTGGCCTCTCAAAACAGTCAGCTAGCTCTTTGTTAATTAGTTCAAGAGAGAAGTTTCTTTTGGCATGAAGAGAAGAATTAGAGGCAAGAGCAGAGACCCACAAACTTGCATTGGATGTAATGGTTTAGTCCACAAAGTTGCAAAAGGTGATCAACTCATCCACAAACTTGAAATATATGGGATGATTTAGTCCACCACCAACCAGGAGCGAACAAATGGCGCCTCGTTGGCAGCTTCGTGGCACAGCCGGTCTGTCTGGCGTTTTTGCGAAACAATCCTCCAAGTTTATGGAAATCACGCCCGCGGTACATGCCTGGGCTGCCCCGGTTATTTAATGATATGCAGAGTAGCTGGTGCATCCAGATTTCCTGCCGAAAAAGAAACACACGGACAAGCAGCAGGGCATGCATGCAAGGCATGGTCCAAAAGCCTACAAGCACTTCTAGTTAGTTAGGAGTATGCAACCACTATTCACAGATCACGATATTGCATCCTTATTCAGAAAAAAATAGTTACAAGTAATTTTTTGGGGGGAAATAGCTAAAAGCACTGCAAGTTTTTTCTTTTTTGCTGGGAAAACCACTACAAGTTAGTCAGGAGTAGGCTGCCACTATTCACAAATCACAATATGGCTTAGAGCCTCTACAGTCGGACGCCCCAAATCCGATCCATCAAATGTCCGTGAACGCGACTTGGCGCGTCCGCGGACAGTGACCGATTACGTCTTAAATATTTGATTCTACAAGGACACCTCAAATTAGAAATCTCAAATCCAAAATTATTACATGCAATGTGAAACCTAATCTAAGCAAAGCTCGCTCAGTTCCACCGTGGCAATGCCCGGCGGCCGGCTGCGCTCCCAGATTGTTGGTCCGGTCGCCGACAAGGTAGAGTAGGGCATGGGACACGAGCCGGCTAACGGGACTCAAGGCGCCGCCGTCTTCCATGCCCTACTGTTAAGGCATATCTCTCTCGATGTGGTTTTGGTGATTGATGACAACATGTTTGCGGACTAATCGTGTGCTTTGAGCATTTCAGAGATTCATCCTTGTCACGAGACGATTTCTTTTCCTCGAAGTGTCATTCAAGACGGTGTAGCTCTTTCGTTTCTTTTTCGGTGGACTAGTTTCATAGAGGACACCATACTATCAAGAGGGGGTCCGCTTTGGTAAGGCTATGGTGGAATCAACATGTACACATCCGCTTCCCACCCTCTGAGCCTTTCCGCCTCGATGGAGAGCTCTTCCCTCCTCCTTTGATTTTTCTCTGGTCCCAGCGGTAGCACCGCGGTACCCAGCGGTAGTACCGCTTAGGGGTCACAGGCGGCAGTACCGCTCCCCAGCGGTAGTACCGCCTGTGGGTCCTCAGCCGTAGTACCACTTCGGTACCTGGCCCCTACCACATCAATTCGAGGGGTCATCTCCTGTGTCAGATTGTCCGGTACTTTGCAGCGGCAGTACCGCTCATGAGCGGTAGTACCGCCCTACCACCGCGGTAGTACCGCTCGGGTCCCTAAGCGGTAGTACCGCTTCCCCCAGCGGTAGTACCGCCCTCTGTGAGGCTGTTTGGGGGGGGGTAACGGTTGGATTGTTCCCCCCACTATATAAGGAGGTCTTCTTCTCCAAAGTTGACCTACCTCTTCCCCCAAAAGCTCCATTGTTGCTCCAAGCTCCATTTTCGCCCGATCTCTCTCCCTAGCCAATCAAACTTGTTGATTTTCTCGGAATTGGTTGAGAAGGCCCTGATCTACACTTCCACCAAGAGAAATTTGATTCCCCCACTAATCCCTAGCGGATCTTGTTACTCTTGGGTGTTTGAGCACCCTAGACGGTTGAGGTCACCATGGAGCCATAGTCCATTGTGGTGAAGCTTCGTGGTGTCGTTGGGAGCCTCCAATTAAGTTGTGGAGATTGCCCCAACCTTGTTTGTAAAGGTCCGGTCGCTGCCTTCAAGGGAACCAATAGTGGAATCACGGCATCTCGCATTGTGTGAGGGCGTGAGGAGAATACGGTGGCCCTAGTGGCTTCTTGGGGAGCATTGTGCCTCCACACCGCTCTAACGGAGACGTACTGTTGGGGAACGTAGTAATTTCAAAAAAATTCCTATGCACACGCAAGATCACGGTGATGGCATAGCAACGAGAGGGGAGAGTGTGTCCACGTACCCTCGTAGACCGAAAGCGGAAGCGTTAGAACAACACGGTTGATGTAGTCGTATGTCTTCACGATCCGACCGATCCGAGTACCGAACGTACGGCACCTTCGAGTTCAGCACACGTTCAGCTCGATGACGATCCCCGGGCTCCGATCTAGCAAAGCTTCGGGGATGAGTTCCCTCAGCACGACGGCGTGGTGACGATGATGATGTTCTACCGGCGCAGGGCTTCGCCTAAACTCTGCGACGATATGACCGAGGTGGAATATGGTGGAGGGGGCACCGCACACGGCTAAGGAACGTTCCGTAGATCAACTTGTGTGTTCTAGGGTGCCCCCTGCCCCCGTATATAAAGGAGCAAGGGGGGGTGCAGCCGGCCCTAGGAGGAGGCGCGCCGGAGGAGTCCTACTCCCACTTTTCCTAGTTGGATTAGGACTTGGGGGGAGGGAAAGAGGAAAGGGGGGCGCCGCCCCCCCTTTCCTTGTCCTATTCGGACTAGGGGGGAGGGGGCGCGCGGCCTGCCCTGGCCGGCCCTCCTCTTCTCCCTCATGGCCCACTAAGGCCCATTAACCCCCGGGAGGGTTCCGGTAACCCCCCGGTGTTTCGGTAACCCCCCGGTGTTCCGGTAAAATCCCGATTTCACCCGGAACTATTCCGATGTCCAAACATAGGCTTCCAGTATATCAATCTTTATGTCTCGACCATTTCGAGACTCCTCGTCATGTACTTGATCACATCCGGGACTCTGAACAAACTTCGGTACATCAAAACTTATAAACTCATAATAAAACTGTCATCGTAACGTTAAGCGTGCGGACCCTACGGGTTCGAGAACTATGTAGACATGACCTAGAACTATTCGCGGTCAATAACCAATAGCGGAACCTGGATGCCCATATTCGTTCCTACATATTCTACGAAGATCTTTATCGGTCAAAATGCATAACAACATACGTTGTTCCCTTTTTCATCAGTATGTTACTTGCCTGAGATTCGATCGTCAGTATCCAATACCTAGTTCAATCTCGTTACCGGCAAGTCTCTTTACTCGTTACATAATGCATCATTCCGTAACTAACTCATTAGTTACATTGCTTGCAAGGCTTATAGTGATGTGCATTACCGAGAGGGCACAGAGATACCTCTCCGACAATCGAAGTGACAAAACCTAATCTCGAAATACGCCAACCCAACATCTACCTTTGGAGACACCTGTAGTACTCCTTTATAATCACCCAGTTACGTTGTGACGTTTGGTAGCACCCAAAGTGTTCCTCCGGTAAGCGGGAGTTGCATAATCTCATAGTTTCAGGAACATGTATAAGTCATGAAGAAAGCAATAGCAATATACTAAACGATCAAGTGCTAGGCTAACGGAATGGGTCATGTCAATCACATCATTCTCCTAATGATGTGATCCCATTAATCAAATGACAACACATGTCTATGGTTAGGAAACATAACCATCTTTGATTAATGAGCTAGTCAAGTAGAGGCATACTAGTGACTATATGTTTGTCTATGTATTCACACATGTATCATGTTTCTGGTTAATACAATTCTAGCATGAATAATAAACATTTATCATGATATGAGGAAATAAAAAATAACTTTATTATTGCCTCTAGGGCATATTTCCTTCAGTCTCCCACTTGCACTAGAGTCAATAATCTAGATTACATAGTAATGATTCTAACACCCATGGAGTCTTGGTGCTGATCATGTTTTGCTCGTGAGAGAGGCTTAGTCAACGGATCTGCAATATTCAGATCCGTATGTATCTTGCAAATCTCTATGTCTCCCACTTGGACTTGGTCCCAGATGGAATTGAAGCGTCTCTTGATGTGCTTGGTCCTCTTGTGAAATCTGGATTCCTTTGCCAAGGCAATTGCACCAGTATTGTCACAGAAGATCTTCATTGGTCCCGATTCACTAGGTATGATACCTAGATCGGAGATGAACTCCTTCATCCAGACTCCTTCATTTGCTGCTTCCGAAGCAGCTATGTACTCCGCTTCACATGTAGATCCCACCACGACGCTTTGTTTAGAAGTGCACCAACTTACAGCTCCACCGTTTAAGAAAAACACGTATCCGGTTTGCGATTTGGAATCGTCCGGATCAGTGTCAAAGCTTGCATCGATGTAACCATTTACGACTAGCTCTTTGTCACCTCCATATACGAGAAACATATCCTTAGTCCTTTTCAGGTATTTCAGGATGTTCTTGACCGCTGTCCAGTGATCCACTCCTGGATTACTTTGGTACCTTCCTGCCAAGCTTATTGCTAAGCATACGTCAGGTCTGGTACACAACATTGCATACATGATAGAGCCTATGGCTGAAGCATAGGGAACATCTTTCATTTTCTCTCTATCTTCTGCTGTGGTCGGGCATTGAGTTTGACTCAACTTCACACCTTGTAGCATGGGCAAGAACCCTTTCTTTGCCTGATCCATTTTGAACTTTTTCAAAATTTTATCAAGGTATGTGCTTTGTGAAAGTCCTATTAAGCGTCTTGATCTATCTCTATAAATCTTGATGCCCAATATGTAAGCAGCTTCACCGAGGTCTTTCATTGAAAAACTTTTATTCAAGTATCCCTTTATGCTATCCAGAAATTCTATATCATTTCCAATTAATAATATGTCATCTACATATAATATCAGAAATGCTACAGAGCTCCCACTCACTTTCTTGTAAATACAGACTTCTCCAAAAGTCTGTATAAAACCATATGCCTTGATCACACTATCAAAGCGTTTATTCCAACTCCGAGATGCTTGCACCAGTCCATAAATGGATCGCTGGAGCTTGCACACTTTGTTAGCACCTTTTGGATCAACAAAACCTTCTGGCTGCATCATATACAACTCTTCTTCCAGAAATCCATTCAAGAATGCAGTTTTGACATCCATTTGCCAAATTTCATAATCATGAAATGCAGCAATAGCTAACATGATTCAGACAGACTTAAGCATCGCTATGGGTGAGAAAGTCTCATCATAGTCAACCCCTTGAACTTGTCGAAAACTTTTCGCAACAAGTCGAGCTTTATAGACAGTTACATTACCATCAGCATCAGTCTTCTTCTTAAAGATCCATTTATTCTCAATGGCTTGCCGATCATCGGGCAAGTCAACCAAAGTCCATACTTTGTTCTCATACATGGATCCCATCTCAGATTTCATGGCCTCTAGCCATTTTGCGGAATTTGGGCTCATCATCGCTTCCTCATAGTTCATAGGTTCATCATGGTCTAGTAACATGACTTCCAGAATAGGATTACCGTACCACTCTGGTGCGGATCTTACTCTGGTAGACCTACGAGGTTCAGTAGAAACTTGATCTGAAGTTTCATGATCAATATCATTAGCTTCCTCACTAATTGGTGTAGGTGTCACAGGAACTGATTTCTGTGATGAACTACTTTCCAATAAGGGAGCAGGTACAGTTACCTCATCAAGTTCTACTTTCCTCCCACTCACTTCTTTCGAGAGAAACTCCTTCTCCAGAAAGGATCCATTCTTAGCAACGAATGTTTTGCCTTCGGATCTGTGATAGAAGGTGTACCCAACAGTCTCTTTTGGGTATCCTATGAAGACACATTTCTCCGATTTAGGTTCGAGCTTATCTGGTTGAAGTTTCTTCACATAAGCATCGCAACCCCAAACTTTAAGAAACGACAACTTTGGTTTCTTGCCAAACCACAGTTCATAAGGCGTCGTCTCAACGGATTTTGATGGTGCCCTATTTAACGTGAATGCGGCCGTCTCTAAAGCATAACCCCAGAACGATAGCGGTAAATCAGTAAGAGACATCATAGATCGCACCATATCTAGTAAAGTACGATTACGACATTCGGACACACCATTTCTTTGTGGTGTTCCAGGTGGCGTGAGTTGCGAAACTATTCCGCATTGTTTCAAATGAAAACCAAACTCGTAACTCAAATATTCTCCTCCACGATCAGATCGTAGAAACTTTATTTTCTTGTTACGATGATTTTCCACTTCACTCTGAAATTCTTTGAACTTTTCAAATGTTTCAGACTTGTGTTTCATTAAGTGGATATACCCATATCTGCTCAAATCATCTGTGAAGGTGAGAAAATAACGATATCCGCCACGAGCTTCAACATTCATCTGTATGTATGATTTCCAACAAATCTGTTGCTCTCTCCATAGTATCGGAGAACAATGTTTTAGTCATCTTGCCCATGAGGCACGGTTCGCAAGTACCAAGTGATTCATAATCAAGTGATTCCAAAAGTCCATCAATACGGAGTTTCTTCATGCGCTTTACAACGATATGACCTAAACGACAGTGCCACAAATAAGTTGCACTCTCATTATCAACTCTGCATCTTTTGGCTTCGACATTATGAATATGTGTATCACTACTTTCGAGATTCAATAAAAATAGACCACTCTTCAAGGGTGCATGACCATAAAAGATATTACTCATATAAATAGAACAACCATTATTCTCTGATTTAAATGAATAACCGTCTCGCATCAAACAAGATCCAGATATAATGTTCATGCTCAACGCTGGCACCAAATAACAATTATTCAGGTCTAAAACTAACCCCGAAGGTAGATGTAGAGGTAGCGTGCTGACCGCGATCACATCGACTTTGGAACCGTTTCCCACGTGCATCGTCACCTCGTCCTTTGCCAGTGCTCACTTATTCCGTAGTCCCTGTTTCGAGTTGCAAATATTAGCAACAGAACCAGTATCAAATACCCAGGTGCTACTACGAGCTCTAGTAAGGTACACATCAATAACATGTATATCACATATACCTTTGTTCACCTTGCCATCCTTCTTATCCGCCAAATACTTGGGGCAGTTCCGCTTCCAGTGTCTAGTCTGCTTGCAGTAGAAGCACTCAGTTTCAGGCTTAGGTCCAGACTTGGGTTTCTTCTCTTGAGCAGCAACTTGCTTGCTGTTCTTCTTGAAGTTCCCCTTCTTCTTTCCTTTGCCCTTTTTCTTGAAACTAGTGGTCTTGTTGACCATCAACACTTGATGCTCCTTCTTGATTTCTACCTCCGCAGCTTTTAGCATTGCGAAGAGCTCGGGAATTGTCTTGTTCATCCCTTGCATATTATAGTTCATCACAAAGCTCTTGTAGCTTGGTGGCAGTGATTGGAGAATTCTGTCAATGACGCTATCATCCGGAAGATTAACTCCCAGTTGAATCAAGTGATTATTATACCCAGACATTTTGAGTATATGCTCACTGACAGAACTATTCTCCTCCATCTTGCAGCTGTAGAACTTATTGGAGACTTCATATCTCTGAATCCGGGCATTTGCTTGAAATATTAACTTCAACTCCTGGAACATCTCATATGCTCCATGACGTTCAAAACGTCGTTGAAGACCCGGTTCTAAGCCGTAAAGCATGGCACATTGAACTATTGAGTAGTCATCAGCTTTGCTCTGCCAGACGTTCTTAACGTCGTCAGTTGCATCAGCAGCAGGCCTGGCACCCAGCGGTGCTTCCAGGACGTAATTCTTCTATGCAGCAATGAGGATAATCCTCAAGTTACGGACCCAGTCCGTGTAATTGCTACCATCATCTTTCAACTTTGCTTTCTCAAGGAACACATTAAAATTCAACGGAACAACAACACGAGCCATCTATCTACAACAAACATAGACAAGCAAAATACTATCAGGTACTAAGTTCATGATAAATTTAAGTTCAATTAATCATATTACTTAAGAACTCCCACTTAGACAGACATCTCTCTAGTCATCTAAGTGATCACATGATCCAAATTAACTAAACCATAACCGATCATCACGTGAGATGGAGTAGTTTTCAGTGGTGAACATCACTATGTTGATCATATCTACTATATGATTCACGCTCGACCTTTCGGTCTCCGTGTTCCGAGGCCATATCTACATATGCTAGGCTCGTCAAGTTTAACCTGAGTATTCTGCGTGTGCAAACCTGGCTTGCACCCGTTGTAGATGGACGTAGAGCTTATCACACCCGATCATCACGTGGTGTCTGGGCACGACGAACTTTGGCAACGGTGCATACTCAGGGAGAACACTTCTTGATAATTTAAGTGAGAGATCATCTTAAAATGCTACCGTCAAACAAAGCAAGATAAGATGCATAAAGGATAAACATCACATGCAATTAATATAAGTGATATGATATGGCCATCATCATCTTGTGCTTGTGATCTCCATCTCCGAAGCACCATCGTGATCACCATCGTCACCGGCGCGACACCTTGATCTCCATCGTAGCATCGTTGTTGTTTATGCCATCTATTGCTTCTACGACTATCGCTACCGCTTAGAGATAAAGTAAAGCAATTACAGGGTGTTTGCATTTCATACAATAAAGCGACAATCATATGGCTCCTGCCAGTTGCCGATAACTTCGGTTACAAAACATGATCATCTCATACAATAAAATATAGCATCACGTCTTGACCATATCACATCACAACATGCCCTGCAAAAACAAGTTAGACGTCCTCTACTTTGTTGTTGCAAGTTTTATGTGGCTGCTACGGGCTTAGCAAGAACCGTTCTTACCTACGCATCAAAACCACAACGATAGTTCGTCAAGTTAGTGCTGTTTTAACCTTCGCAAGGACCGGGCGTAGCCACACTCGGTTCAACTAAAGTGAGAGAGATAGACACCCGCGAGTCACCTTTAAGCAACGAGTGCTCGCAGTGGTGAAACCAGTCTCGCGTAAGCGTATGCGTAATGTCGGTCTGGGCCGCTTCATCTCACAATACCGCCGAACCAAAGTATGACATGCTGGTAAGTAGTATGACATGTATCGCCCACAACTCACTTGTGTTCTACTCGTGCATATGACATCTAGGCATAAAACCTGGCTCTGATACCACTGTTGGGCAACGTAGTAATTTCAAAAGTTTTCCTACGCACACGCAAGATCACGGTGATGGCATAGCAACGAGAGGGGAGAGTGTGTCCACGTACCCTCGTAGACCGAAAGCGGAAGCATTAGAACAACGCGGTTGATGTAGTTGTATGTCTTCACGATCCGACCGATCCGAGTACCGAACGTACGGCACCTCCGAGTTCAGCACACGTTCAGCTCGATGACGATCCCCGGGCTCCAATCCAGCAAAGCTTCGGGGATGAGTTCCGTCAGCACGATGGCGTGGTGACGATGATGATGTTCTACCAGCGCAGGGCTTCGCCTAAACTCCGTGACGATATGACCGAGGTGGAATATGGTGGAGGGGGGCACCACACACGGCTAAGGAACGATCCGTAGATCAACTTGTGTGTTCTAGGGTGCCCCCCTGCCCCCGTATATAAATGAGCAAGGGGGGGTGCGGCCGCCCTAGGAGGAGGCGCGCCGGAGGAGTCCTACTCCCACCGGGAGTAGGACTCCCCCCCTTTTCCTAGTTGGATTAGGACTTGGGGGGAGGGAAAGAGGAAAGGGGGGCGCCGCCCCTCCTTTCCTTGTCCTATTCGGACTAGGGGGGAGGGGGGGCGCGGCCTGCCCTGGCCGGCCCTCCTCTTCTCCCTCATGGCCCACTAAGACCCATTAACCCCCGGGAGGGTTCCGGTAACCCCCCGGTGTTCCGGTAAAATCCCGATTTCACCCGGAACTATTCCGATGTCCAAACATAGGCTTCCAATAAATCAATCTTTATGTCTCAACCATTTCGAGACTCCTCGTCATGTCCTTGATCACATCCGGGACTCCGAACAAACTTTGGTACATCAAAACTTATAAACTCATAATAAAATTGTCATCGTAACGTTAAGCGTGCGGACCCTACGGGTTCGAGAACTATGTAGACATGACCTAGAACTATTCTCGGTCAATAACCAATAGCGGAACCTGGATGCCCATATTGGTTCCTACATATTCTACGAAGATCTTTATCGGTCAAACCGCATAACAACATACGTTGTTCCCTTTGTCATCGGTATGTTACTTGCCCGAGATTCGATCGTCAGTATCCAATACCTAGTTCAATCTCGTTACCGGCAAGTCTCTTTACTCGTTACGTAATGCATCATTCCATAACTAACTCATTAGTTACATTGCTTGCAAGGCTTATAGTGATGTGCATTACCGTGAGGGCCCAGAGATACCTCTCCGACAATCGGAGTGACAAAACCTAATCTCGAAATACGCCAACCCAACATCTACCTTTGGAGACACCTGTAGTACTCCTTTATAATCACCCAGTTACGTTGTGACGTTTGGTAGCACCCAAAGTGTTCCTCCGGTAAACGGGAGTTGCATAATCTCATAGTTTCAGGAACATGTATAAGTCATGAAGAAAGCAATAGCAATATACTAAACGATCAAGTGCTAGGCTAACGGAATGGGTCATGTCAATCACATCATTCTCCTAATGATGTGATCCCATTAATCAAATGACAACACATGTCTATGGTTAGGAAACATAACCATCTTTGATTAATGAGCTAGTCAAGTAGAGGCATACTAGTGACTATATGTTTGTCTATGTATTCACACATGTATCATGTTTCCGGTTAATACAATTCTAGCATGAATAATAAACATTTATCATGATATGAGGAAATAAATAATAACTTTATTATTGCCTCTAGGGCATATTTCCTTCACGTACTTCCCCTCAAAAGGAAGGAACTTCGGTAACACATCCTCGTCTCCACCGGCTCCACTCTTGGTTATCTTATCCCTTTACTTGTGCAAGCTTATTTGTGTTTTATCCATTTCTTGCTTGTGTGGTTATGGTTGTTGCATCATATAGGTTGTCCACCTAGTTGCATATCTAGATGATATGTCTCCAACGTATCTATAATTTTTTGATTCCTCCATGCTATATTATCTACTATTTTGGACTATATTGGGCTTTATTTTCCACTTTTATATTATTTTTGGCACTAACCTATTAACCGGAGGCCCAGCCCAGAATTGCTGTTTTTTTGCCTATTTGAGTGTTTCCAAGAAAAGGAATATCAAACGGAGTCCAAATGGAATGAAACCTTTGGGAAAGTGATTTTCTCACCGAACGTGATCCATGAGACTTGGACCCTACTCCAAGGAAGCAAAGAGGCGGTCACGAGGGTGGGGGGCGCCCCCCCTAGGGCGCGCCCCTGCCTCGTGGGCCCCTCGATGCTCCACCGATGTACTCCTTCCTCCTATATATACCTACGTACCCCCAAACGATCAGAACAGGAGCCAAAAACCTAATTCCACCGCTGCAACTTTCTGTATCCACGAGATCCCATCTTGGGGCCTGTTTCGGAGCTCCACCGGAGAGGGCCGTCATCACGGAGGGCTTCTACGTCATTATAGCCTCTCCGATGAAGTGTGAGTAGTTTACCTTAGACCTTCGGGTCCATAGTTATTAGCTAGATGGCTTCTTCTCTCTTTTTGGATCTCAATACAATGTTCTCCCGTCTCTTGTGGAGATCTATTCGATGTAATCTTCTTTTTGCAGTGTGTTTGTTGAGACCGATGAATTATGGGTTGATGATCAAGTCTATCTATGAATAATATTTGAATCTTCTCTGAATTCTTTTATGTATGATTGGTTATCTTTGCAAGTCTCTTCGAATTATCAGTTTGGTTTGGCCTACTAGATTGGTTTTTCTTGCAGTGGGAGAAGTGCTTAGCTTTGGGTTCAATCTTGCGGTGTCCTTTCCTAGTGACAGAAGGGGCAGCAAGGCACGTATAGTATTGTTGCCATCGAGGATAACAAGATGTTTTTTTTATCATATTGCATGAATTTATCCCTCTACATCATGTCATCTTGCTTAAGGCATTACTCTGTTTTTAACTTAATACTCTAGATGCATGTTGGATAGCGGTCGATTAGTGGAGTAATAGTAGTAGATGCAGACAGGAGTCGGTCTACTTGTCTCGGACGTGATGCCTATATACATGATCATACCTAGATATTCTCATAACTATGCTCAATTCTGTCAATTGCTCAACAGTAATTTGTTCACCCATCGTAGAATACTTATGCTCTTGAGAGAAGCCACTAGTGAAACCTATGGCCCCCGGGTCTATTCTCATCATATCAATCTCCATCACTTTATTATTACTTTGCTTTTTTACTTTGCCTTTACTTTTCACTTTGCATCTCTATACCAAAAATACCAAAAATATTATCTATCATATCTATCATTTCTCACTCCCGTAAGTGACCCTGAAGGGATTGACAACCCCTAATCGCGTTGGTTGCGTTGAGCTATTGTTTTTGTGTAGGTACGAGGGACTCGCGCGTAGCCTCCTACTGGATTGATACCTTGGTTCTCAAAAACTGAGGGAAATACTTACGCTACTTTGCTGCATCATCCTCTCCTCTTCAGGGAAATCCAACGCAGTGCTCAAGAGGTAGCACTAGACAACCTACTTTCATGCAAAGTTTAATTTGGTAAAGAAAGGTAAAAATTGTTAGTTGCCTATTCACCCCCCTCTAGTCAACCATATTGATCCTTTCAATTGGTATCAGAGCGTCGTCTCTTTATTAAGGACTTTACCGTCCGAAGAGTATGGTTGACGTCGTAGACGGTGTGGAGGAGCAGTCCGGTGCGAATCCGGTCTCGTCTATGGGAGATGGGGGTACCACGGTCTCTCGTGAGGAATTCAATGTGGCATTGGACACATTGAAAACCTCCATGACGACCGAGGTTGAAAGCATGTTTAATAAACTCTTATAAGGGCTTAAACTTTCCACCGCACCTTTGAAAGTGGGTGATCCCGCTAACAAGGTGGACGGATGCTACCTCCGACAAGGGGGAAGCTACTAGCAAGAAAGCTCCTTCGTCTAGTGGTAGAAATGGCACCGACATCTTTGCCCATGTGGAACCTCCACTTGTCTATGGTGGACCTCTTCCTTCCACTCATTTGAATCATGCCGGCCCAGCCCCTAAGATTGAGAAGAATGTGGAATTTGATTCTTGGGTCTATCGCTTTAAGCGTCATTTAAATCATGTGAACACTAACCTTTGGAGAATCATTGAAGAAGGTTTCTATCCGCATGACCGAAGCAACTTCACTCCTAGAGAAGCCATTGACAATCAATTCAATGAGAATGCTCTCTTCATCATCCAAGAAGCAATCCCACCCGAAGATCTTCCTCATCTCCGACCCTACTCCATGGCCAAAGATGCTCGGCACCAAGTTGTTTCCCTCTACCGGGGAAGCGCAAGCATTCAGCGCTCCAACTATGAAGTGGTGCAAGATGAAGCCAATGAGTTTGCAATGAAAGAAGATGAAGAACCTCGTGAGCTTTATCGGAGGGTAACCAAACTCACGGTCTCACTCCGAGATCATGGAAGTAAGGACACGGATGACAATTGGATTAAGCGCAAATTCCTGAAGGCAATGATGCCCTACCATAAAGCCCTGTCCTCTGTCATTCGTCAAAGGCCGGACTTCCACACCTTGTCCTCAAGTGAAGTGTTGGATGAGTTCGTTGCTATGAGCATCTTGGACAAGACCGCCGACAATGCGGTTCTACGCTCTCAAAGAGTAAAGAAGCCCAACCTTGCTCTAAAGGCCAAGGTTAGTATGGAGGAAGAGGAAGAAAAGGAGAGCAACCTCGAAGATACGCAGTATGCCTATCATGAACACATGGCCCTTGCTTCAGGGCAATTTTGGAGCAAGAAGAACTCAAGGCCCAACTTCAACAAGAACAATTCAAGTGGCGCTAAGGGCAAGCAACGAGTGAGGACTTGCTTCAATTGTGGCAATGTGAGCCACTTTGTTGCGGAATGCCCTTATGAGAAGAGGGAAGACAATGGTGGAAAGCTCATCCGAAAGGACAAGGCCAAGTCGTTCCCCAACAAGAGCAACTTCACCAAGAAGACTCCTCCCAAGGCATTGGTGGTACAAGAAGAGTACAATGAGGATGATGACGACGAAGAAGATGGTGAGTCGGTTTCCATGGCCTCTGTTGCCATTGCGACGACTCCCCGGGTGTGTCTCATCGACTCACCCAATGAGAGCATCACCGCCAAGTGCCTCATGGCTAAAGCCACCAACAAGGTAACCCCCAACATCAAAACTACCATCATTAATCATCCTTCTTCGACTGATAGCATTGATGAACATGAGGGGACAAATGTGGAGGAGAATGAGTTTGAGACCTTTATGGGTAAACTAAAGGGTAAATCCAAGAAGCACTTCATTGCTCTCTTGGAACAACTTGGTGAAGCCAATGACATGATCGAGGCTCACGAAGATACCATCTCTAAGATGGAGGGGCATAGTCGTGACTATGCCGATGAGATTTCGGATCTTTCCAATGCTCTTGACGAAGAGCGTGGTCTTTGTTTGGCTCTTGAGGAGTCACACAACGATGATCATGCTAAGTTAAAGAAAGATCTTGATCATGCTCTTGTTGTTTCTCGTGTGCTAAACTCCGAGAAGGCAAAGCTTGGGGTTGATCTTGCTAGACTCAAAGAGGAGTTTGACATTCTCGACAAGGCTCACAAAGTCTTGAAGGGTGTTCATGCTACCCTCAAGGAGTCTCATGATCAACTCCAAGTGAAGCTAACCAAGGAGAAAGCCACATTTCCTCATATGGTGTTAATTGATAATGCAAATGCTACTAACCCTTGTTGTGAGCATGTGCATCTTATTGAGGAGAATGTTAAGTTGAAGGAGCAACTTGAGAAAGGCCTTGTGTCATGCATACAAGGTGAGAAGAACCTCAACGACCTTTTGAGCAATCAAAAGGAAGTTGTGGCCAAGGAAGGTATTGGGTTCGCACCCAAGTCCAAGAGTAAGAAGAAGAATGACAAGGCCAAATGACCTCCCCCTCTCAAGAAAACCTTTGTGAAGGAGGGAGAGGGTGCCACTAAGGAGAAGAAGAAGAACACCATGAAGGGTGGTGATGCCAAGATGAGCAACACTTCCCATCTCAACAAAGCCGGCGACTTTAACCCTTCTTATGTGTTGTGCCGTGCTAGTGATGGACATGTTTATGCCAAATTTGTTGGTTCTCCTTATGAGTACATCGAATGGTCTATTTGGGTTCCTAAGACCCTTGTCACTAACATCAAAGGACCCATTCCAAAATGGGTACCTAAAACCAAGCATTGATCTCTTGTAGGTGTTTGCTTCCGGTGGGGGATCATGGTTGCTCGATAGTGGAGCTACAAATCATATGACCGGAAGCAAGGACTTGGTGGTGGACGTACTCGAGACTCCATCTATGCCCACCAATGTCGAGTGGGGTGATGCCTCATCTTCTAAGGTATTGGGACTCGGCAAGGTTGTCATTTATCATGATGTCACGATCGAGAAGGTCATGCTCGTTGAGTCCCTTGCATACAATTTACTATCCGTTCGTCAACTTGCAATCATGGGCTTTTCCACTTTCTTTGGTATCGATACCGTGGCCCTCTTGTGGAGCAAGACTCTTAAAGTAGCCTTTGTTGGGCATGTCGAAAACGGTCTATATGTGATTAAATTTTTGGAGCGACCCACTAAGACCGCGACATGCCTAATGGCTAAAGTTGACATGGGATGGCTTTGGCATCGCTGCCTAGCCCATGTCAATATGAGATCTTTGCAAAGTCTTCTCAAGGGGGACCATGTCCGTGGACTAATGAATGTTAGCTTTGCTAAAGATCATGCTTGCAGTGCTTGTATCGAAGGAAAGCTACATGAGAAGGCTCACCCTCCCACGACTATCATTTACTCGAAGAGGCCTTTGGAGCTCCTTAATTTGGACCTCTTTGGGCCTCCATCCTTTGATAGTCTTGGGGGGAGGAAGTATTGCTTGGTGATTGTGGATGATTATGAAGGAAATATGCCCTAGAGGCAATAATAAAGTTATTATTTATTTCCTTATATCATGATAAATGTTTATTATTCATGCTAGAATTGTATTAACCGGAAACATAATACATGTGTGAATACATGGACAAACAGAGTGTCACTAGTATGCCTCTACTTAACTAGCTCGTTGATCAAAGATGGTTAAGTTTCCTAACCATAGACATGGGTTGTCATTTGATTAACGGGATCACATCATTAGGAGAATGACGTGATTGACTTGACCCATTCCGTTAGCTTAGCACTCGATCATTTAGTATATTGCTATTGCTATCTTCATGACTTATACATGTTCCTATGACTATGAGATTATGCAACTCCCGTTTACTAGAGGAACACTTTGTGTGCTACCAAACATCACAATGTAACTGAGTGATTATAAAGGTGCTCTACAGGTGTCTCCGAAGGTACTTGTTGGGTTGGCGTATTTCGAGATTAGGATTTGTCACTCCGATTGTCGGAGAGGTATCTTTGGGCCCTCTCGGTAATGCACATCACTTAAGCCTTGCAAGCATTGCAACTAATGAGTTAGTTGCAAGATGATGTATTACGCAATGAGTAAAGAGACTTGCCGGTAACGAGATTGAACTAGGTATTGAGATACCGACGATCGAATCTCGGGCAAGTAACATACCGATGACAAAGGGAACAACGTATGTTGTTATGCGGTCTGACCGATAAAGATCTTCGTAGAATATGTGGGAGCCAATATGACCATCCAGGTTCCGCTATTGGTTATTGACCGTAGACGTGTCTCGGTCATGTCTACATAGTTCTCGAACCCATAGGGTCCGCACGCTTAAAGTTTCGATGCCAGTTATATTATGAGTTTATGAGTTTTGATGTACCAAAGGAGTTCGGAGTCCCGGATGAGATCGAGGATATGACGAGGAGTCTCGAAATGGTCGAGACGTAAAGATCGATATATTGGACGACTATATTTGGACATCGGAAAGGTTCCGAGTGATTCGGGTATTTTTCGGAGTAACGGAGAGTTATGGGAATATGTATTGGGCCTTATTTGGCCATACAGGAAAGAAGGAAAAGGGCCTCAAGGGTGGCCGCACCCCTCCCCTTGGTTTGGTCCGAATTGGACTAGGGAAGGGGGGCGCCCCCTTCCTTCCTTCTCCTTTTCCCTTCCTCTTTTCCTATTCCATATGGGAGGTGGAATCCTACTAGGACTAGGGAGTCCTAGTAGGACTCCACACTTGGCGCGCCCCCTCCTAGGTCCGGCCTCCTCCTCCCTTGCTCCTTTATATATGGGGGAAGGGGGCACCCGAAAGACACAACAATTGATCTGTTTGATCTCTTAGCCGTGTGCGGTGCCCCCTCCACCATAGTCCACCTCAATAATACTGTAGCGGTGCTTAGGCGAAGCCCTGCGTCGGTAGAACATGAACATCGTCACCACGCCGTCGTGCTGACGAAACTCTTCCTCAACACTCGGATGGATCGGAGTTCGAGGGACATCATCGGGCTGAACGTGTGCTGAACTCGGAGGTGCCGTACATTCGGTGCTTGATCGGTCGGATCGTGAAGACGTACGACTACATCAACCGCGTTGTGCTAACACTTCCGCTTTCGGTCTATGAGGGTACGTGGACAACATTGTCCCCTCTCGTTGCTATGCATCACCATGATCTTGCGTGTGCATAGGAATTTTTTTGAAATTACTACGTTCTCCAACAGTGGCATCCGAGCCTGGTTTTATGCGTTGATGTTATATGCACAAGTAGAACACAAGTGAATTGTGGGCGATATAAGTCATACTGCTTACCAGCATGTCATACTTTGGTTCGGCGGTATTGTTGGATGAAGCGGCCCGGATGGACATTACGCGTACGCTTATGCGAGACTGGTTTTACCGCCGTGCTTTGCACACAGGTGACTAGCAGGTGTCAGTTTCTCCAACTTTAGTTGAAATGAGTGTGGCTACGCCCGGTCCTTGCGAAGGTTAAAACAACACCAACTTGACAAACTATCGTTGTGGTTTTGATGCGTAGGTAAGAACGGTTCTTGCTCAGCCCATAGCAGCCACTTAAAACTTGCAACAACAAAGTAGAGGATGTCTAACTTGTTTTTGCAGGGCATGTTGTGATGTGATATGGTCAAGATGTGATGAGATATAAGTTGTTGTATAAGATGATAATGTTTTGTTGAAGTTATCGGCAGCTGGCAGAAGCCTTATGGTTGTCTCTTTATTGCATAAGATGCAAGCACCAAATAATTGCTTTACATTATCGCTATGCGATAGCAATAGTTGCAAGAGCAATAGTTGGCGAGATGACCATGTGACGACACATTGATATAGATCAAGATGATGGAGATCATGGTGTCATGCCGGTGACGATGGAAATCATGACGATGCTTTGGAGATGGAGATCAAAGGCACAAGATGATGATGGCCATATCATGTCACATATTTTGATTGCATGTGATGTTTATCTTTTATACATCTTATTTTGCTTAGTTCGACGATAGCTTTATAAGATGATCCCTTCCTAAAATTTCAAGGTACAAGTGTTCTCCCTGAGTATGCACTGTTGCCAAAGTTTGTCATGCCCAGACACCACGTGATGATCGGGTGTGATAAGCTCTACGTCCATCTACAACAGGTGCAAGCTAGTTTTGCACACGCAGAATACTCAGGTTAGACTTGACGAGCCTAGCATATGCAGATATGGCCTCAGAACACTGAGACCGAAAGGTCGAGCGTGAATCATATAGTAGATATGATCAACATAGTGATGTTCACCATTGAAAACTACTCCATTTCACGTGATGATCGGTTATGGTTTAGTTGATATGGATCACGTGATCACTTAGAGGATTAGAGGGATGTCTATCTAAGTGGGAGTTCTTAAGTAATATGATTAATTGAACTTTAATTTATCATGAACTTTGTCCTGGTAGTATTAGCATATCTATGTTGTAGATCAATAGCTCGCGTTGTTGCTTCCCTATTTTTTATATATGTTCCTAGAGAAAACTAAGTTGAAATATGATAGTAGCAATGATGCGGACTGAGTCCATGATCTGAGGTTTATCCTCATTGCTGCACTGAAGAATTATGTCCTTGATGCACCTCTAGGTGACAGACCTATTGCAGGAGCAAATGCAGACGTTATGAACATTTGGCTAGCTCAATATGATGACTACTTGATAGTTTAGTGCACCATGCTTAACGGCTTAGAATCAGGACTTCAGAGACGTTTTGAACGTCATGTACCATATGAGATGTTCCAGGAGTTGAAGTTAATATTTCAAGCAAATACCCGAGTTGAGAGATATGAAGTCTCCAACAAGTTCTATAGCTAAAAGATGGAGGAGAATCGCTCAAGCAGTGAGCATGTGCTCAGATTGTCTGGGTACTACAATCGCTTGAATCAAGTGGGAGTTAATCTTCCAGATAAGATAGTGATTGACATAATTCTCTAGTCACCATCACCAAGTTAGTAGAACTTCGTGATGAACTATAATATGCAAGGGATAACGGATACAATTCCCAAGCTCTTCGTGATGCTAAAATCGACGAAGGAAGAAATCAAGAAAAACATCAAGTGTTGATGGTTGACGAGACCACTAGTTTCAAGAAAACAACAAAGGGAAGAAGGGGAACTTTGAGAAGAATGGCAAGCAAGTTGCTGCTCAAGTGAAGAAGCCCAAGTCTGGTCCTAAGCCTGAGACTAAGTGCTTCTACTGCAAAGGAACTGGTCACTGGAAGCGGAACTGCCCCAAGTATTTGGCGGATAAGAAGGATGGCAAAGTGAACAAAGGTATATTGGATATACATGTTATTGATGTGTACTTTACTAGTGTTTATAGCAACCCCTCGGCATTTGATACTGGTTCAGTTTCTAAGAGTAGTAACTCGAAATGGGAGTTGCAGAATAAACAGAAACTAGTAAAAGTCGAGGTGACGATGTGTGTTGGAAGTAGTTCCAAGATTTGATATGATCATCATCGCACTCTCCCTATACTTTCGGGATTAGTGTTGAAACTAAATAAGTGTTATTTGGTGTTTGCGTTGAGCATGAATATGATTTGATCATGATTATTGCAATACGGTTATTCATTTAAGTTAGAGAACAATTGTTGTTCTGTTTACATGAATAAAACCTTCTATGGTCATACACACCAAAGAAAATGGTTTGTTGGATCTCGATCGTAGTGATACACATATTCATAATATTGAAGCCAAAAGATGCAAAGTTAATAATTATAGTGCAACTTATTTGTGGCACTGCCGTTTAAGTCATATTGGTGTAAAGCGCATGAAGAAACTCCATGCTGATGGGATTTTGGAATCACTTGATGCTTGCGAACCATGCCTCTTGGGCAAGATGACTAAAACGCCGTTCTCTAGAACAATGAAGCAAGCAACAGATTTGTTGGAAATCATACATACTGATGTATGTGGTTCGATGAATATTAAGGCTTGCAACGGGTATCATTATTTTCTGACCTTCACAGATGATTTGAGCAGATATGGGTATATCTACTTAATGAAATAGAAGTCTAAAACATTTGAAAAGTTCATATGATTTCAGAGTGAAGTGGAAAATCATTGTAACAAGAAAATAAAGTTTCTACGATCTGATCGTGGAGAAGAGTATTTGAGTTACAAGTTTGGTCTTCAGTTAAAACAATGTGAAATAGTTTCACTACTCACGCCACCTGGAACACCACAACATAATGGTATGTCCGAACGTCATAACCGTACTTTATTGGATATAGTGCAATCTATGATGTTTCTTACTGGTTTACCACTATCGTTTTGGGGTTATGCACTAAAGACAACTGCATTCACGTTAAAAAGGGCACCATCTAAGTCCGTTGAGACGACACAATCTGAACTGTGGTTTGGCAAGAAACCAAAGTTGTCGTTTCTTAAAGTTTGGGGTTGTGATGCTTATATGAAAAAGTTTCATCCTGATAAGCTCAAACCCAAATCAGAGAAATATGTCTTCATAGGATACTCAAAGGAGACTGTTGGGTACACCTTCTATCACAGATCCTAATGCAAGACATTCGTTGCTTATAATGGATCCTTTCTAGAGAAGGAGTTTCTCTCGAAAGAAGTGAGTGGAAGGAAAGTAGAACTTGATAAGGTAATTGTACCTTCTCCCTTATTGGAAAGTAGTTCATCACAGAAATCTGTTCCTGTGACTACTGCACCAATTAGTGAGGAAGCTAATGATGATGATCATGTAACTTCAGATCAAGTTACTACAGAATCTCATAGGTAAACCAGAGTGAGATCCGCACCAGAGTGGTATGGTAATCCTGTTCTGGAAGTCATGTTACTAGACCATGACAAACTTGTGAACTATGAGGAAGCGATGATGAGCCCAGATTCCGCGAAATGGTTTGAGGCCATGAAATCTGAGATAGGATCCATGTATGAGAACAAAGTATGGACTTTGGTTGACTTGCCCGATGATCAAGAAGCCATAGAAAATAAATGGATCTTCAAGAGGAAGACCGACACTGATAGTAGTGTTACTATCTACAAAGCTAGATTTGTCGAAAAAGGTTTTTGACAAAGTTCAAGGTGTTGACTACGATGAGATTTTCTCACTCGTATCAATGCTTAAAGTCTGTCCGAATCATGTTAGCAATTGCCGCATTTTATGAAATCTGGCAAATGGATAACAAAACTGCAATCCTTAATGGATTTCTTAAAGAAGAGTTGTATATGATGCAACCAGAAGGTTTTGTCAATCCTAAAGGTGTTAACAAAATTTGCAAGCTCCAGTGATCCATCTATGGACTGGTGCAAGCATCTCGGAGTTGGAATATACGCTTTGATAAGTTGATCAAAGGATATAGTTTTATACAGACTTGCGGTGAAGCCTGTATTTACAAGAAAGTGAGTGGGAGCACTACATCATTTCTGATAAGTATATCTGAATGACATATTGTTGATCGGAAATAATGTAGAATTATTCTGCAAAGCATAAAGGAGTGTTTGAAAGGAGTTTTTCAAAGAAAGACCTTGGTGAAGCTGCTTACATATTGAGCATCAAGATCTATAGAGATAGATCAAGACACTTGATAAGTTTGTTTTCAATGAGTACATACCTTGACAAGATTTTGAAGTAGTTCAAAATGGAATAGTCAAAGAAAGAGTTCTTGGCTGTGTTACAAGGTGTGAAATTGAGTAAGACTCAAAGCCCGACCACGACAGAAGATAGAAAGAGAATGAAAGTCATTCCCTATGCCTCAGCCATAGGTTCTATAAAGTATGCCATGCTGTGTACCAGATCTATTGTATACCCTACCACTGATTTTGGTACAATAGTGATCTAGGAGTAGATCACTGGACAGCGGTCAAAATTATTCTTAGTGGAATAAGGATATGTTTCTTGATTATGAAAGTGACAAAAGGTTCGTCGTAAAGGGTTACGTCGATGCAAGTTTTGACACTGATCTAGATGACTCTAAGTCTCAATCTGGATACATATTGAAAGTGGGAGCAATTAGCTAGAGTAGCTCCGTGCAGAGCATTGTTGACATAGAAATTTGCAAAATACATACGGATCTGAATGTGGCAGACCCGTTGACTAAACTTCTCTCACAAGCAAAACATGATCACACCTTAGTACTCTTTGGGTGTTAATCACATAGCAATGTGAACAAGATTATTGACTCTAGTAAACCCTTTGGGTGTTGGTCACATGACAATGTGAACTATGGGTGTTAATCACATGGTGATGTGAACTATTGGTGTTAAATCACATGGTGATGTGAACTAGATTATTGACTCTAGTGCAAGTGGGAGACTGAAGGAAATATGCCCTAGAGGCAATAATAAAGTTATTATTTATTTCCTTATATCATGATAAATGTTTATTATTCATTGCTAGAATTGTATTAACGGAAACATAATACATGTGTGAATACATAGACAAACAGAGTGTCACTAGTATGCCTCTACTTAACTAGCTCATTGATCAAAAATGGATAAGTTTCCTAACCATAGACATGGGTTGTCATTTGATTAACAGGATCACATCATTAGGAGAATGACGTGATTGACTTGACCCATTCCGTTAGCTTAGCACTCAATCGTTTAGTATATTTCTATTGCTATCTTCATGACTTATACATGTTCCGATGACTATGAGATTATGCAACTCCCGTTTACCAGAGGAACACTTTGTGTGCTACCAAATGTCACAACGTAACTGGGTGATTATAAAGGTGCTCTACAGGTGTCTCCGAAGGTACTTGTTGGGTTGGTGTATTTCGAGATACGGATTTGTCACTCCGATTGTCGGAGAGGTATCTCTGGGCCCTCTCGATAATGCACATCACTTAAGCCTTGCAAGCATTGCAACTAATGAGTTAGTTACGGGATGATGTATTACGGAACGAGTAAAGAGACTTGCCGGTAACGAGATTGAACTAGGTATTGAGATACGACGATCGAATCTCGGGCAAGTAACATACCGATGACAAAGGGAACAACGTATGTTGTTATGCAGTCTGACTGATAAAGATCTTCGTAGAATATGTGGGAGCCAATATGAGCATCCAGGTTTCGCTATTGGTTATTGACCGGAGACGTGTCTCGGTCATGTCTACATAGTTCTCGAACCCATAGGGTCCGTACGCTTAAAGTTTTGATGACAGTTATATTATGAGTTTTGATGTACCAAAGGAGTTCGGAGTCCCGGATGAGATCGGGGACATGACGAGGAGTCTCGAAATGGTCGAGACGTAAAGATCTATATATTGGACGACTATATTCGGACCTCGGAAAGGTTCCGAGTGATTCGGGTATTTTTCGGAGTAACACAGAGTTACGGGAATACGTATTGGGCCTTATTGGGCCATACGGGAAAGAAGGAAAAGGGCCTCAAGGGTGGCCGCACCCCTCCTCCTTGGTCTGGTCCGAATTGGACTAGGGAAGGGGGCGCCCCTTCCTTCCTTCTCCTTTTCCCGTCCTCTTTTCCTATTCCATATGGGAGGTGGAATCCTACTAGGACTAGGGAGTCCTAGTAGGACTCCACACTTGGCGCGCCCCCTCCTAGGGCCGGCCTTCTCCTCCCTTGCTCCTTTATATACGGGGGCAGGGGGCACCCCAAAGACAAAACAATTGATCTGTTTGATCTCTTAGCCGTGTGCGGTGCCCCCTCCACCATAGTCCACCTCGATAATACTGTAGCAGTGCTTAGGCGAAGCCCTACGTCAGTAGAACATCAACATCGTCACCACGCCGTCGTGCTGACGAAAATCTCCCTCAACACTCGGATGGATCGGAGTTCGAGGGACGTCATCGGGCTGAACGTGTGCTGAACTCGGAGGTGCCGTACGTTCGGTACTTGATCGGTCGGATCATGAAGACGTACAACTACATCAACCGCGTTGTGCTAACGCTTCCGCTTTCGGTCTACGAGGGTACATGGACAACACTCTCCCCACTCGTTGCTATGCATCACCATGATCTTGCGTGTGTGTAGGATTTTTTTTGAAATTACTACGTTCTCCAACAGATTATTCAAGATACACTTGGGTGTATTTCTTCAAGAGGAAGAGCGAGACCCAACAAATCGTCATTGACTTTGCAAATGAAGCCCAACGTCAACACAATGCAAAGATCTTGACAATAAGAAGTGACAACGGCACCGAGTTCAAGAACTACACCTTGGATGAGTTTCTTAGTGATGAGGGGATCAAGCACCATTATTCCGCACCTTACACCCCTCAACCAAATGGTGTTGCGGAGAGGAAGAACCGGACATTGATGGATGCGGCAAGGACCATGATGGCGGAGTTCAAGTCTCCCTACAACTTCTGGGCCGAAGCCATCAACACCGCGTGTCATGCTTCAAACCGACTCTATCTCCGCAAAGGCTTGAACAAGACTCCATATGAGATTCTCACTGATAACAAGCCAAACCTCAAGTACTTTCGGGTGTTCAGGTGTAAGTGTTCCATTCTCAAGAAAGGTGTTCGTTTGTCTAAATTTGAGGCCAGAGCTTATGAGGGCTTATTTGTTGGTTATGCTACAAACTCTCACGCTTACCGTGTTCTCAATAAGTCCACGAGACTTGTTGAGGAAACGTGTAACATGGAGTTTGATGAAAATAACGGCTCCCAAGTGGAGCAAAGTGGTACTTGTGATGTAGGTGATGAAATTCCTCCCCAAGACATAAGAAGAATGAGTGTTGGCTTTATCCTACCCATTGAGGAACCCCTTGTGGCCAAAGGAGAAGGACAATGTTCCACTCAAGTGGAACCATCACCAACTCAAGACCCACACGCTTCCGAAGAACATAGTGAAGGCCCTCAACCAAATGAACAAGACCAATGGCAAGATCTCTCTCAATATGGTGGTGAACCACCACATGATGCCCAAGGTCAAGTTCACTCCTCCGAGCAAGTTCAAGATCAAGAGCAAGCTTAAGATCAAGAACAAGCTCATGACGACGCTCAAGATGATCAAATTTCCTCTCCTCATCTCACTTCCGAGGAGGAATTGGAGCGTCGTGCCACCAAGATTGCTTCCAAGCTCACCACCAAAGGGCACATAATGGAGAATGTGCTTGGAAGCTTAACTAAGGGGGTAAGCACTCGCAGACAATTAGCAAACTATTGTGAACATCATGTGTTTGTCTCTTGTGTGGAACCCCAAAAGGTTTATGAAGCTCTCAAGGATCCGGATTGGCTAAATGCGATGCATGAAGAACTCAACAACTTTGAGCACAACAAGGTGTGGAGATTGGTGCCAAGGCCAACCGGGAACCATAATGTCATTGGAACCAAGTGGATATTCAAGAACAAGCAAGATGCTCATGGAACTATCATTCGCAACAAGGCTCGTTTGGTAGCACAAGGCTACTCCCAACTCGAGGGTATCGAATACGGTGAAACCTTTGCTCCTGTTGCTCGCCTTGAGTCCATTCGCATGTTAATTGCCTATACTTCTCATCATAATTTTAAGTTGCAACAAATGGATGTGAATAGTGATTTTCTTAATGGTCCCATTAATGAGTTGGTCTGCGTCAAACAACCCCCCGGGTTCGAGGATCCCTACTTTCCCGATCATGTGTATCAACTCGATAAGGCACTCTATGGCCTTAAACAAGCCCCACATGCATGGTATGACCACCTTACCGAGTTGTTACAGGGAGACGGCAAATTATACCTGGGATTATGATCCTCTGTGTGCCGTCACTTCCGACAGCGCATAGAATCTAAGGGGATACTATCTACACAGGGCGCATCTTAAATATGCGGACCTGTCAAAAAGTACATCACTTCGTGTACCTCAAAACCTATCAGTAAACTCCTGACAGCCTCGTGAAACCCGCTCTCTGCGGACGAGATCCTTTCAATTACCGTACTCATCAATGTACGGTGTTCCTCTGAGATAGACGCTCGCCCTAGCAGATCCTTCAGTACCTCCGATCATGCACCAGGCGGTGCCGGGCTCGTTCGATTGCTTTTTTCAAAGGCCGGACACGGAGGGCTTCGGGGGGCCATGTGACTGCCTTCCGGCCCTACCAGATTAGGAGAAACCCTCCGCGACGATACCTCAGGGTCGCCCGCCTCGTAAGGCGGTACGGCAGGGGGAGGCATTCCACTCTCCATCATCTCCGGAAGAACATCCCCCGAAGACGAGCTCTGCTGAGAAGGGCTGAGATCCGAACTACAAGGTAAAATTTCGGTTATTTTCCTCAGAAATAAAACAAGGATTTCTCTCATTTTAAACCTCCTTTCTACTTACGGCTCGGTGGAGGGCTGATCCCCTTGAGGGCATAGTACGGCCGAGGTATCCCCCAACATAGGACCCTCTGGCGAAGACTTCTTCCCCCTCTTTGAGATCACGGTCTCCGGGTCTTCAGAGGCGATCCTCTTCTTCTCCTGAGGAGAGGAATTCTCGATTCCTCCTTTCCGGATAGCCTCCTTCGTGGAGGCAGTAGCTTCCTTGTCCCCCCCTTCATTTTCTTCCAAAGGCACGATCTCCAGCATCCTCGTTAACACGGGATCCGGCGAGGTCTCAGGAAGGGGGGCCGGACACCTGATTAACTTCACCTTCGCGATCCACTCCTGTTTCAAAAACAGCTCTTTTAAGGGCAATGTCGTGATAAATAAACGGATGATGTGTCCATGCACAGGGCTACTTACTTGAGTATTCGGACAATTGCAGCTCAGACCTGCGTCTTTAGTAGAATCCGGACACACTGCATGTGGTCCGAAGAACAATTTGTACATCTCCGCGGGCGTCGCGCCCATAAAATGTTGGAGAGCTTGCGGTCCCTCTAGATTGAACTCCCACAGATGGAGGGGGCGACATTTGCAGGGCAGGGCTCGACGAATCAACATGACCTGCGTTACCACGACCAGACTGATGTCTCTTTCCAGGAGATCTCGGATGCGGCCCTGCAATAGGGGCACGTCCTTTGTCGGCCCCTAGTCCAGCCCCTTATTGACCCATGACGCTAGTCGGGGCGGGGGACCCGAGCGGAAAACAGGCGGCGCCACCCACTTGGTACCCCTGGGAGCTGTGATATAAAACCACTCTTGTTTCCATAAGCTGGACTCCTCTTGAAAAGAGCCCTCAGGCCATGGAGCGTCGGCATTCTTGCTTATAACAGCGCCTCCGCACTCCACGTGCCGTCCCTCGATCATCTTCAGCTCTACTTTAAAGGTCTTGAGCCATAGTCCGAAGTGAGGAGTAATACGGAGGAAGGCTTCGCACACGACGATGAACGATGAGATATGGAGGATGGACTCCGGAGCTAAATCGTGAAATTCCAGCCCATAATAGAACATGAGCCCCCTCACGAAGGGATCCATCGCGAAGCCTAGCCCTCGGAGGAAGTGAGATACGAACACCACGCTCTCACCGAGCTGGGGAGTGGGAATAACCTGCCCTTGAGCAGGCAGCCTATGTGAGATTTCGCCGGTCAAATACCCGGCCTCTCTCAGCTTTAGCACGACTTCCTCCGTGACGGAGGAAGGCGTCCATCGGCCTTGAAGGTCGGAGCCGGAGATCATTGAAGGTCCGAAGCGCCTGAATCTAGAGCCCTGGGTGTTGGAACTTGAGGCGAGAGGCGGATTCAATTGAGATCGAAAGGAGTAAAGCCTTGGTCTCTTTATAAAGAGGTTGAATACCAAGAGCCCTCCCTGTGACCGTTTGGGACTTACCTTTGATCGAGGAGACATACCAACGGGCACGACTGGGTTACCCACGTCCGATTGATGAGGATCCCATAAATAAAGGGGACACGATCTCTGCTTCGACAAGACGTGCCAAGGAAACCGCCTCGCAAAACACGCTGAGATGGGACAGTAAAAACGATTCGAATAAAGGCTTGGCTATAGTTGAAAGTGCGTTATATCTACTAGAGGGGGGGGGGGTGAATAGGCGATTTTTATGAAATTCTTCACTGAGGAATTTGCTAGTGAGGAAATTCCTTAGCGAAGAACTACTTGCAGCGGAATAAGTACTCAAAAGTAAACATAACAGAATACATGCATGGTCATCATGATGAAATGAAGACAAACACAGAGTACAGAAAGCGTAAACACAGGATAGCACAAGATGAAGACAAACAGACTGAAGAAACTGAACTGAGGAAATTGAGAAAGTCTTCAGTCAAACTCTTCAACCACAGATATGAACAAACACCCAACATAGTAATGCAGAAATGAAAGTGGTGAGGAAATAGAACCAGTTGGCTTGGTTAAGACAATGATTTGGTAGACCAGTTCCAACTGCTGTCTCAGTTGTACATCTGGTTGGAGCGGCTAGGTATTTAAACCTGAGGACACACAGTCCCGGACACACAGTCCTCACAATATTCTCCTTGAGCTAAGGACACACAGTCCTCACCCAATCACTCGTGGTAAGTCTTCAGGTGACTTCCGAACCTTCACAAACTCGGTCAGTCGGCGATCCACAATTCCTCTTGGATGCTCTAGACCATGACGCGTAACCGTCTGGAACAAGCACAGTCTTCAAAGGTAACAAGCATAGGATCCACGCAGGATCAATCTCTTCAGTGATGCTCAATCACTTTGGGTTTGTAGGTGTTTGGGTTTGGGTTTGGATTTTCCTCACTTGATGATTTTCGCTCAAAGTCCTCGGAGGATGGGATGCTCTCAAATGACAAATGTCAGTTTCTCGCGGAGCAGCCAACCAGCTAGTGGTTGTAGGGGGCGGCTATTTTTAGCCTAGGGAGCAGCCCATCATGATAAGACATAAATGCCCTTCAATGATATGACCGTTGGATGGATAAGATATTTTGGGACAGCTGGCGCGTAGCACAGGAACGGTCGAAAATTTGAGGTACAAATTTCTCAGGGCTATCATGTTCCTCACTGTGTAGGCAATCCGCACTGGCGAATTCCTAACTCCTCAGTCAGAACAAATTCCTCAGAGACCAGAAGAACTTCGTCCCTATCACTAAAGAATATGACTGAACTGTATGAGATTTCCAAAGGCTTCACTCGAAGGGATTGGTAGGTGTAGGATTTTGAGTTGAGCATCACTTGGAAATTTTTTCCTTTGTATTTCCTCGACCCCCTTTAACAGTACGGTGTTTCCTATGACTCAAGAAAGAGAAAATGAAACTAAGAAAGCAAAAGTCTTCGCGCTACATGTTCCTCGAATGAATACCAAGTCTTCAAGGTTACACCAATTTCTTCACTTTCAAAGTCTTCAGAAGGTCTTCAGAATACCAAAGTCTTCAGTAGAAGAACTTCATTTTTAGAGGTCGACTTTCTCTGTCAATATCAAACTCCTCATAGACTTATAGACCTGTGTACACTCATAAACACGTTAGATCCTTAACCTATAAGTCTTCAATACACCAAAATCACTAAGGGGCACTAGATGCACTTACAATCTACCCCTTTTTGGTGATTGATGACAATATAGGTTAAGTTTTCAACGGGGATAAATATATGAAGTGTAAATACTGATATTGAGGAATTTGATTGCAAGATATAGAAGAACTCCCCCTGTAGATGTGCATAGTGAGGAATTTGCTTTTGAAGTAATGCACACTTGAAGAGTTGAATCATGGAGATCTCCCCCTATATCTTGTAATTCATACACGCATTTGATATATATTATGAAGAATTTGAAATGCATGATGAAAAATGGTGACTGACGAATTTCAGCATGCGTGCGATAATATTAACGAGGAATAAGCATGCAAAATAACGTAGCAGAAGTATTAGACCACCATCGGGTTTAAGTTTACAACTTGATCCAATAAATGTTTCGGAATAACGAGAGTTGTAACTTAGCAAAAAAAACGCCCATATAATAGACCCGCTTGAAGACTAACTCAGATTTCTCCCCCTTTTTCATCGAATGACCAAAAGGATCGAAACTGAGGACTAACGCCCCTGAAGATAATCAAGATGAAGGAGGAGCGCCAGCGTTGTTGGGGTCGGTTGTTGAAGTAGGGCCTGCCGCAGTGTCGTCCAAGTATTCATTTTCATCAGTGTCACGCGATGAAGAATAGGAGCTAGCCACCAAAGAAGGAACCTTGACCTTCTTGTATTTCTTCGGAGGAGGTGTAGCCCAGTCAAAGTCTTCTTTGAGACCCATTGTATTCAGATCTTCAGTGCTGTAGACTTGAGACAGAACAACCCAGGTGCGGTTGAGGGTTTCATGGAGGTAGTAGTGGTTTTTCTTCACTGCATTGTGTGTTGAAGTCATGTTGTGAAGAATTGAACCAAACTGACGCTTGACCCATTTGTGATTGCGATCAACCTTCTGAAGAAGACTGAGGAGTAACTCACGATCAGTCATCACCCTGGGTGCTGTGGCTTGAGGATTTTGCTTGGCATTGTTGGCGGCAGAGTCATGTGTGGCAGAGTCATCATTGGTGGAGTAGGATGCAGCCTTGCGAAACTGACCATCCAATGGACGAATGCCTTCATCGATCACAACATTTGCCTTGCCTTTGTCATCAGCTGAGGAACATGGCCTTTTGAGGACTTCAATAGGAGGCAAGTAGCTGCAGTGGTTCAGAGTGTCAGCTTTGTAGTTGAGTGAAGACCTTGTCCTGATGAATCTCATAATCCATGGCGCATAAGGCTTCAGCTCAAATGGTGACATTGCAATATTGGCCAGAGTCCTCATGAAGAAATCATGGAAGTTGATGGGAATGCCATGACAGATGTTGAAAAGCATATTCTTCATGATGCCAACGACTTCTTCATCATTTGAGTCATGGCCTTTGATAGGACTCATTGTCTTCGACAGAATACGATAGACAGTCCGAGGCACATACAATAATTCATTAACGAGGATATTGGTTCGAGGGGCCTGCCCTGGTGTCGGTGTCAAAACCGGCGGATCTCGGGTAGGGGGTCCCGAACTGTGCGTCTAGGCGGATGGTAACAGGAGACAAGGGACACGATGTTTTACCCAGGTTCGGGCCCTCTTGATGGAGGTAAAACCCTACGTCCTGCTTGATTGATATTGATGATGTGGGTATTACAGGAGTAGATCTAGATCTACCACGAGATCAAGGAGGCTAAACCCTAGAAGCTAGCCTATGGTATGATTGTTGTAATGGTTGTTCTGTCCTACGGACTAAAACCCTCCGGTTTATATAGACACCGGAGAGGGCTAGGGTTACACAGAGTCGGTTACAATGGTAGGAGATCTACATATCCGTATCGCTAAGCTTGCCTTCCACGCCAAGGAAAGTCCCATCCAGACACGGGACGAAGTCTTCAATCTTGTATCTTCATAGTCTTGGAGTCCGGCCGACGATGATAGTCCGGCTGTCCGGACACCCTCTAGTCCAGGACTCCCTCAGTAGCCCCTGAACCAGGCTTCAATGACGATGAGTCCGGCGTGCATATTGTTCGGCATTGCAAGGCGGGTTCCTCCTCCGAATAATTCATAGAAGATTGTGAACACCAAGATAGTGTCCGGCTCTGCAAAATAAATTCCACATTCCACCATAGAGAGAATAATATGTACACAAGTTCAATCCGCTGACGTATTTTGTGGCATGACGTCACACCACTACCAAGCCTTTACTTGAATCGTTTTTTACTATACCACCTCAGCGCGTTTAGCGAAGCGGTTTCCTTGGCACGTCTTGTCAAAGCAGAGATCGTGTTCCCCTTATTCCGGGATTCTCATCAATACGGACGTGGGTAACCCAACCGCGCCATTGATGGTGGCGCTTGGGGGATAAGAGAGTTTTACCAGGCCGGTGGGGACGCATAGTTTTCGTCCGCCCATATATAAGGGGATAAGGATCCACCTTTTCACCTACGCCTTCTTCCTCCTTTGCTTATCCATCTCCGCGCACTCGAGCTCCAGCGCCCAAGCCCGCACATCTCGTCTCAACCTTCTCCAGTCATGTCCGGAGCGGGAGGCAAGTGGATGGCCTCCTCCGCTACGGAGGGGCACATCGAAAGACTGCGCAGCACCAGATATCTGTCCAGCAACATCGCACACCGGCTGCCCGACAAGGGGCAGCTCATCCCCACCCCCAGGCCCCATGAGAGGGTCGTATTCCTTCCCCACTTCCTCCGCGGACTGGGCTTTCCACTTCACCCCTTTGTCCGGGGGCTCATGTTCTACTATGGCCTGGATTTCCACGATCTGGCGCTGAACTTCATCCTCAATATCTCGGCGTTTATCATCGTGTGCGAGGCCTTCCTCTGCATCCAGCCCCACTTCGGCTTGTGGCTCAAGACCTTCAATGTCAAGCCGAAGGTAGTGAAGGGGAATCAGGCGGAGTGCGGAGGCGCCATGTTGGGTAAGATACCCAACATCGTCTGGCTCGAGGGTGCCTTCGTGGAAACCATCAAGGGATGTCAATCGGGGTGGTTCTACATCACCGAGCCGCGTGACCCTAAATGGGTAGCGGCCCCCGAATTTAGATCTGGGATACCCACGCGGCTCACCTCTTGGAAGGAGAGTGGCCTGACCTGGGGTGATTCGGAGGAGCTGACCAGACTCCAAGCCTGTATCCAGAAGCTGGTGAACAAGAAGCTCAAGCTTGTCAACGTGGTCCAAGTCATGCTCATCCGCCGGATTCTCTCGTGCCAAGAATGGGCATTTAAATTGTGGGAGTTCAATCCGGCGCAGCACCAGACCTTGAGCAGGCTCTTCGACACTAGGTATGAAGATGCCTGGAAAGTGCTCTTCAAGGGCGCCGAAGCTCCCGCATCCGCCACTGAAGATCGCGGATTTCGCTCGCAGCGTCCAGCTGACGAGGTAAGTGATTCTACCCCTTTACGGGACACTTGTTTTTAATAGTTTGACCCTACGCGGGTTTCAATCTCCCTTTTCCTTTGACATGACTGGATGAAGAAGGCCGAGCAGATCATCTGTCCAGCTCCCATTCCAGAAAACCCAGTAGACGCCCGTCAAGCGGGGCTGCTGGTTCCGGCACCGCATGTGGTGCCGGAGAAGAAGGCCAAGAAGGAGGCCACGGGTACTCGAAAGAGTTCCCGTTTTCAGGTGTCCGACAACTCCGAGGCGGACTCCTCCCCCGAAGACGAGGAGGAGAAAGAGGACTCTCTCCCAGAGGAAGGAGAGAGGAAGAGGAAGGCTTCCCCAACAGGGGAGGCCGAAGGGTCCAAGAGGGGAAGGACTATTCCCCCAGACAGCTCCGCCAACGCCAACGTTGGTGACGAAGAGTGGCCCTCAAGGGCCAGGCCTCCGGCAAGATCGTAAGTATCCGGATTCCTGAATGATTTATAATTTCTTTTTTGTGTCACATAGTGTCCTTCTAATGCCGCACGCTGCCTGCAGTCCGGCCGATGATGATCTCCCCGCTTCATCGAGCGGGTCGTTGGCTCCGTCGGATGTAGACTCCATCCCGACTGCCTCCACCCCTCGCGACGCTGAGGACGCCGAGGTGGGATCCTGAGAAGGGACCCATCAGGAGGAGGCTCCGGAGGCGCCACAAGGCAGCCTCCCGGACTTTGCGCCGGACTCCACGCCGGAACCCGCAGTGGTTCCGGAGTCCGGCCGGCGGCCCCTTCGCAAGAAGGGCAAGACCGTGACGCCGGCGGCCTCCGTCCAACTGGAGGCGCCGGACAACTTGTTGGAGGCGCTCAAAGGCGCTTCCATTGAGGAAGAACACCGCACTATTATGAGTGCGGTGATCCAGAAGGTTCAGCTCGCCAAAAGCTGGCTGACCGAAGCCTGCAGTAGCCTTCTAACAGGCTTTGAGGTAAGAAGTTAAAAATATGCAATGTAATACCGCATAGACAGTAGCCCCTAATGCTCGGTTTGGTGTTCGGAAAGAAAAGCCGGACTGAGGATCTAAAAAAGATATACGCAGGGTTGCTAAAAATTATGTCAATATGGGTTTGCAGGCTGTGCTGCTGACCTCTGCCGCACTGACTGCGGAGGTCGGTGCTTTGAAGCAGGACCTCGAGCGATCCGTGCAAGAGCTCGGCCGTGCCAAGAAGCAGCTCTAGGACAAAGAAGGTGAGTAACACCACTTTGAATTTTTACCTTACAGAAAAGGATTTAGGTTGCGACAAAAATAACAAGGATAACATGGGTACTGCAGGGGCCACGAACGAGGTGGCAACCCTGAAGGAGGCTGTGTCCGCAGCCGAACGCAATGCGGCCGCGAAACGGGCAGAGCGAGAGAAGCAGGAGGCACGGGTGGCAGAGGTGCGGCAAGAGCTCCAGGCTCTCATGGAAAAGCATGAGAGTTTGGAGCACGACTCAAAGACTCGAGAGTCCGAGCTTGCCTCGGCTCTCGAAAGTGCCAAAGCCGCCAAGGCCGAGGCCCATAAGTCCCTCCAGGAGATTGAGGCGGTGAAGAAGATAGCGGCGGGTAAGGCATTTTTCATGCAAAGCAAGCATGTGAATGTAAATTACCTGTTACTTACCCGAATTCGGAGCTCTCTAGGGGCGTTTGTAGATCTGCCTCGCGGCGTGTCCGATGCTGCCGCATTCTACCGAGCCGAGGAGGGGAGCTCAATGGAGAAGGTCTTCTGGTCTCAGTATGCTGAGGCCGGCCATCCGGTGCCCCCTAGAGACCAGCTGAAGCAGCTGGTCGAGCTCCACAAGGTAGCCGAGCAGGCCATGAAGGGCCTCATAGTCCGGCTGTGGCCTGGGGAGGCCATGCCTGGGAGCTACTTCGGCGTCGTGCGGCGGTTGGTGGATGCGTGCCCCTGGGTGGAGGTCATCAAGCGCTCCGCCTGTATTGAAGGTGCTCGTCGGGCCCTTGCCCGCGCAAAGGTGCACTGGGGCAGGCTGGATGATGAGAGGCTTATCACTGACGCGCCGCCAGTGGGCAAGGAGTATCGTACGCCTGAGATGTACTATAAGACTCTCCTGAAGGGTGCCCGCAAGATTGCAGATGAGTGCCCCAGAGATGTAATTATTGAGTAAATTCGCAATGTGTTATCCTGTGCGCTGAAAACTTTGTTCATATGCGCTAAGCAACGCTTATTGATTTAAAATATTACCTTCTGTGCGGCTGTTTATTAAATCTGAGAGATGGCAAGTCGTCGGCTTCAGCCCCCATGCCACGAGTGCTGGGGTGTTTGGGATAAACTTGAGCACTCTTGTTCCCATTTTTGGGTCCATCTAGGGAGGCGCTCAACACAACGAACAAGGCAACCGGACTTATAATGCTTGAACACTCTCACTTAGCCATAGAATTCTATAATTTTAAATTTCGGCGAAGCCCCTAGTATTCGGAAGACCGAGTTCGGGGCGCTATCCACGCCTTGGCCGGACATTATCCGGTTCTTTGCTCGAAGCGGCATAAGTCTTTAGGGACTCGAAAAGACCTCGAACAGCGACCAGTCTCTCGCCTTATCATGACAGTCAGTTTTAGCCTTCTCCACTGAGGCGCTCGCCCAGCTCAACCGGGGCGCAATCGCAGTGGTTCTCCCAGTGCTACCTTAGCCGACAGAACGGAACGTAAGGTACCAAAACATGGGAGCCGGGCAAACCCAACTATTGGCCCAAGACATGATTCGGAGCCGATTCATATAATGCTATAAGTTCGGGGTGCCGCACTTGTGAAAGTGTTCGGACTTATCACACCATAATGTGGGGAACATAAGCCCCTGGTGTATTCGGCCGTACCAAAATATACGGGTGCAAGATGTCATAAATGAACATATATGCAAAGTAATGCAATTATAGGCAAAAAGTGCTGCATTATTTATTCAAGGAATTCTGCTATGAGTGCGGAATGATACGAACAGTGCGGTAAGCAAGGGATTGGACTAATTAGACGTGTCTCCCTCCAGGGGTAGGCTGCGGAATGGTGTATTTAACAAATTTAATGCTCGTAATGGAGACCACCTGAGTGTTTGTCGCAGCCTTTGTCCCTCCCTGGCTGTTGCATCGTGAGTTCGACAGGTTCGCCGCCGGACAGAGCCTCTGGTGGACGGAGTCCTGTGTATAAAAATAAGGAAAATAAAAATAAAAAGAGCGACACACTTGGGAGCCCCTGGTGTGGTCGAGCCGCACTCTGGGTCTGTTGTGGTCGTGCCGCTCCCCCTATGCCCATGGTATCTCCAGAGCGTAATGATGTACGCGGAGAGCTTGTCTTGCAATCATGCGAGGGTTGGGGTTGGGGCCGCATTGCTACGCGTGCTCGGAACGTGCCAGGTGGTCTTGATTGATGTTGCTCCGGGCGCGTTTGGCCGTGTCCGGTCGTTTAACGGCTGGACTCGAAAATTGCCTTAGAAGGCTGCTCTGTACTTCTGCCGCGAGAGCCGCTGTATGTTCCTCCGTTTGGAGGGAGCGTTCCGTATTTCCATTGACTGTGATGACTCCACGAGGGCCTGGCATCTTGAGCTTGAGGTATGCATAATGCGGCACCGCGTTGAACTTCGCGAACGCGGTTCGTCCGAGCAGAGCGTGATAGCCGCTGCGGAACGGGACTATGTCTAAGATTAACTCCTCGCTTCGGAAATTATCCGGGGATCCGAAGACCACTTCCAGTGTGACTGAGCCTGTACAATTGGCCTCAACACCTGGTATGACGCCTTTGAAGGTCGTCTTTGTAGGTTCATTCCTTGAGGGGTCTATGCCCATCTTGCGCACTGTATCCTGATAAAGCAGGTTCAGGCTACTGCCGCCGTCCATCAGGACTCTCGTGAGGTGAAATCCATCGATGATTGGGTCTAAAACCAATGCGGCGAATCCGCCATGGCGGATACTGGTCGGATGGTCTCTTCGATCTAAAGTGATCGGGCAAGAGGACCATGGATTGAACTTCGGGGTGACTGGCTCCATTGCATATACGTCCCTTAGTGCACACTTCCGCTCCCTATTGGGTATATGCGTTGCGTATATCATGTTTACCATCCGCACTTGTGGGGGGAAACCCTTCTGTCCTCTATTGTTCGGCGGCCGGGTCTCTTCCTCGTCATCGCTGTGCAGCCCCTTGTCATTGTTTTCGGAAATTAATTTGCCTGCCTGCTTGAATACCCAACAATCTCTGTTGGTGTGGTTAGCTGGCTTTTCGGGGGTGCCATGTATCTGGCAAGAGCGCTCGAGTATTCAGTCCAAATTGGACGAGCCCGGAGTGGTTCTTTTGAATGGCTTCTTCCGCTGACCGGGTTTAGAGCCTCGGAATCCGGCGTTGACTGCCGTATCCTCATTGTTGTTGCCGTTAACGCGGCGTTTGTTTTTGTTTCGACGCGACCTGCCATTGTGGTCCTTGGTATCCGGACTGCCAGCATTTTTACTGAGGTTGTTGCTGCGAGCTAGACAGCTATCCTCTCCCGCACAGAAGCGGGTCATGAGTGATGTGAGGGCTGCCATGGATTTCGGCTTTCCTGTCCTAGGTGCCGGGCCAGCCACTCGTCATGGATGTTATGTTTGAAGGCTGCGAGGGCCTCTGCATCCGGATAGTCGATGATTTGATTTTTCTTTGTTAAGGACCGTGTCCAGAATTGTCTGGCCGATTCGTCTGGCTGCTGAATTATGTGGCTTAGGTCATCGGCGTCTGGTGGTCGCACATATGTGCCCTGGAAGTTGTCGAGGAATGCGGCTTCCAGGTCCTCCCAACACCCAATTGACTCTGCGGGCAGGCTGTTGAGCCAATGCCGAGCTGGTCCTTTAAGCTTGAGCGGGAGATATTTGATGGCGTGGAGATCGTCGCCGCGGGCCATATGGATATGAAGGAGATAATCCTCGATCCAAACCGCGGGGTCTGTCATGCCATCATAGGATTCGATGTTGACGGGTTTAAACACTTCAGGGATTTGTTGATCCATTACTTCGTCAGTGAAGCATAGTGGGTGTGCGGCGCCTCTGTATTGAGCAATATCACGACGTAGCTCTAGAGAGCGTTGTCTGCTGTGTTCGGCCCGGCCGGAGTTGTTGTATCTGGTGCGACGGTATTTGTCGTGGGTCGTGGGGCGCCCACGTGATCCATAGATAGATCTGGATTGTCTTGCCTTGTCCTCCAATATATCCCGCAAGTCCGGCGCGTTCCCCCGTGGCTTCGTACTTTTTGAGCGGTGCCGGGGTACGGTTCTGGTGGAGGGCCTAGATGCCTCTCTGTCGCGGCCACGAGGTGGTCGATCTACCGTATTGTGCGCTGGTGATGAAGGTTTGTATGCTTCCTCCTCTAGTCGGGGAGCAACTTGCATTTTGGGTAGCTTTTGGAGGGGCGTTCGAGTTCATACTCTTCGGCCGCGAGGACCTCGGTCCATCTGTCGGCCAGCAGGTCTTGATCAGCTTGAAGCTGTTGCTGCTTTTTCTTTAGGCTATTTGCTGTGGCCATTAGCCTGTGTCTGAAACGCTCTTGTTCGACGGGATCCTCAGGCACGATGAATTCGCCGTCGTCGAGGCTTGCCTCGTCTCCGGAGGGAGGTATGTAATTATCATCCTCGACCTCTTCGTCTGCCGCTCTCTCGTGAGGGCTTGCTTCTGGATCCTCCTGCGCTGAATCTTGCTGGAGGGGGTTGTCTTCGGCACTTTCTGGGGTGTTGTTATCTCCTGTGCCAGAATCTCCATTCTTGCTGTGGCGGGATTTAGAGCGGCGCCGCTGACGTCGGCGCTTGGGCTGTTTCTTTAAGGAATCTGCCTCCGCTGCTTCTTCGCCGTCCCCATCTTTTGGGGTGTCCACCATGTATATGTCATATGACGAGGTGGTCTTCCGGTGCCCTGTAGGCGTTGGTTCTTGATCGTCTCCCGCATCGTCATCCATACCGTCGATGTCTTCGGAGTCATAGTCTAGCATGTCGGTTAGATCGTCGACAGTGGCTACAAAGTGGGTGGTGGGTGGGCTTTGAATTTCTTCGTCGTCCGCATCCCAACCATCCTGGCCGTAGTCCGGCCAGGGCTCTCCGGATAGCGAGAGATGGTTTAGCGATTTTAGGATGTCGCCAAAGGGTGAGTGCTGAAAGATGTCCGCAGCGGTGAACTCCATGATCGGCGCCCAATCAGATTCGATTGGCAGGGGCGCAGGAGGTTCGGAGTCCGGCAGGGAGTCCGGCACCTTGGAGTCACAAGCTTTATAAGGGACGAGGTCAGTGTTCGGCTCCATCGCCGTGGAAGTTGCAGCTCCCGAGGCGGTGTCCAGCCACCCGTCCTCGATCTGCGCGATCGACTCCGGACTATGGGTCGGAGCGGATTCGTGTGTGGCCTCCAAGGTACTGTCCGGCGGCAGAGTTAGATCATGCCCATCATGACAGTGCGGCACGCTCGGCTGCGGCTCGGATCCATCGAAGACCAAGTCTCTACGGATATCTGCCGTGGAGTTTAGGCTCCCAAATCTGATCTGACAGCCAGGGGCGTAGCTTTCGATCTGCTCCAGATGGCCAAGTGAATTGGCCCGCAGTGCGAAGCCACCGAATAGGAAGATCTGTCCGGGGAGAAAAGTCTCACCCAGGACTACGTTGTTGTTGATTGAAGAAGCCATCAAGCCTATCGGTGACGACACAGAGGAACTCTCAATGAAAGCACCAATGTCGGTGTCAAAACCGGCGGATCTCGGGTAGGGGGTCCCGAACTGTGCGTGTAGGCGGATGGTAACAGGAGACAAGGGACCCGATGTTTTACCCAGGTTCGGGCCCTCTTGATGGAGGTAAAACCCTACGTCCTGCTTGATTCATATTGATGATGTGGGTATTACAAGAGTAGATCTACCACGAGATCAAGGAGGCTAAACCCTAGAAGCTAGCCTATGGTATGATTGTTGTAATGGTTGTTCTGTCCTACGGACTAAAACCCTCCGGTTTATATAGACACCGGAGAGGGCTAGGGTTACACAGAGTCGGTTACAATGGTAGGAGATCTACATATCCGTATCGCCAAGCTTGCCTTCCACGCCAAGGAAAGTCCCATCCGGACACGGGACGAATTCTTCAATCTTGTATCTTCATAGTCTTGGAGTCCGACCGACGATGATAGTTCGGCTGTCCGGACACCCCCTAGTCCAGGACTCCCTCACCTGGCTTCAAAGGCTTCATCAAAACTTGCATGTAGTGATTTGAAAGCTCAGGTTCACTATAGATACAACATGCATCTTCAAGGGGAGGACGGAGTGGTAGGGCACGAAGCAATTCAGACGCTGGTGCCTTGTGATGAGTATTTTCAGACATCCAGTCGAGCACCCATGAATTCACATCTTCAGAATCTCCTGTGATGTGCAGCGTTGCATAGAACTGAAGAATGAGTTCTTCATTCCAATCACAGATGTCAGTGCAGAAGTTAAGCAGCCCAGCATCATGAAGAACACCGAGGACTGGCTCGAAGCACGATAGAGACTCCATGTCCACGTGAGGAATATGTGCATGATCGAAGACGTTGTCTTTGTTGAACAGCACTGAGGAATAGAAATTGGCTTGTCTAGCAGTCCAGAAACGCCTCTTCCTAATGCAAGCAGAGTCATATGGATTGTAATCAGTGAAAAATACGTGCTCGCCAAAGAAGTCTTCAGCCTTGAACTTTTGCTTCCTTGAGAACGGATCCTTTGGCTTTGGCAGAGGAGTGTCAGTGAGTTGCATCACAACCTCAGGAATCGCGAGCTCAGGTTCTTCAGTCCGAGGAATTTCTGGTTCCTCCTCAGGTGCAGTTAGAGTTGTCACGTTTTCAGTAGCAGCAGTTTCTTCAGCACTAGTGGCTGGAATGTCTTCATGGAAAGATGAGGTGGGATGAGTTTCTTCAGAGCCCATTTGAACTGTTGGTGCAGGGGAGTGAGGAATTTGCTGTAGTGGGGTGAAGAGTGGAGAATTGGGATGCTGACTATCCCAAAAGTCATCATTCATCACTGGCGTTGTGCTTCCAGTATCCACATCTTCATCATCTAATTCTTCAACACCAGCCTCTTCAGCAGTAAACTGAGGCATTGGTGAGGATACCACTAGGGTTGAAGGGATCGTATCCACTTCAATTTCCTCATCAATCTGCTCTGACGAAGCAGCAGATTGAGTTTCTTCATCAGATCCGCTTGGGATCTCATATTCTTCACCAAAAGGAACAAGGTCCTTTGATGGCATGGTTGAAATTGGAACAACATTGATAGATTTTCATAAGAGCTGGTCATAGGCTTGATGCTTTCCTTTTCTTCACTGCAGCTCGCTCTGCAGCCTTGGTCTTCTTCACATCTGATGCAGATGGAAGGATAGGAGTTGGTGTAGGCACAGGAGGAGCTGAGGAATCTGTTTGAATTTCCTTAGGCGCAACTGATGCAGTTGCCCTGCCTTCTTCAGTTTCTTCAGGTGCACCACTAGTGGATGCCCTGGCAATTTCTTCAGCGGCTGGAATGGAGTCATCAGCCCTGGAACTAGTATTTTCTTCAGCAGCCTGAAAATCATCAGTGGTGCTGGCATGTTCTTCAGTTGGCTGAGCAGAAGCTTCAGCTTGAGGAACTTCTTGTTGCGATGGAGCTGCAACATTGGTGAACTTCTCAGTCAGTTTCACAAACCTGACTTTGGCTCCTTTCCAATCAGCATAGTATGAGTCAAATTTTTCGCTGAGGGTTTTGATGTCAGACTGGGTTTTGATGAGTTCATCAGTCGACATTTTGACCACGTTGGTCTTCAGAAACTTCTCTTTCTTGTACTGGGCCTTCTTGATCTGTCTGGCCTGGTCATACTTCCATTTCTCCTCTTGGATGAAGTGAGCCAGCATGTGATTTTGACCAGGTGTCAACTTGAAATCAGGCATAGTAGTATTTGGATCCTTGTGCCAGAGGTCAATGTAGTCTAGGATCGCCCTTGGATCCAAAAGCAGTGGCACATGTGTGCCTTTGGCTCTAGCGGCCCTTTGTTGTCTATCTCTGATGATTTCTGCAAGTTCATCATCATCAGCCTCATCATCTTCAGGTGGATCTTGAAAGGCGACCTGTTTCTTCTTGGGACTTGGCCGAGGACCTCGTCCAGCAGTTGCCTTAGTGTTCAGCAGAGTGGGGCCAGATGAAGAATTTGGTGCAGCTGAGGAACTTGCTGAGACACCAGAGGAAATTGAGATGCCTGCAGTCCTTTGGCATGAGGCAGATGCACATGTGCTGAGGAGTTTGTCGGAACAGCTGAGGACTGTGGAGGAGGTGCTGAGGATTTCAAAGGAGCAGGAGCAGCTTGAGGAATTGGTTTTGAAGATTTTGAAGTTCCTGGCCGTGAGGGCGCAGCTGAGGAACTTGGCCGTGAGGGCACTGTTGGTGAAGCACTCGGCTTACGAGCAGGCTTCTTTGCCATTGATTTCCTCGGCTTGACAGAGGCCTCAGTGGCAGCAGCAGCAGCAGAATCTTCGTTGAATTTCCTCACTGCTTCTCTGGCTTGTCTTGCCAACTTGGCTTGGTGTCTGGCCCATTCTTCAAGAAAGTCCTCACCACGTTTGATGCTAGTGGGATCAGCTTCTTGGCCAGGTGCCAGTGGAAGTCTTGGGCATGGAGGGTTGAGAGCGAACTTCTTCATATACTTTGGAGTAACGTATCTGTACTCCCTCCATTCACGTGCCCATCTCCGTTCTATCCTATGAATGCGCACCTTGCGCTGATTTTTGTTTTCTTTGCCAAACTTGGCTTCATTAGGTGTGCAGTACTCTTTGTAAATGTCCTCAGGTATCTCAAACGCAGTCATAACCTCAGGTTTCTTTCCTCCTTTCTGTGGCTTCTTACCATCTGCCATATTCTTTAGCTGAGGAATTTGAACAATCGAATTCTCTGAAGAAGTATGCAGTTTTTCTTCGAGGAACGCTGCAAATGAGTTAAGTTGATGAGAACCTAGTGATTCAACAGCGGACATGTGTACCTGTGAACAGAGTATAGTTGCGAGGAATTTGGAGAGGTCATATGCATTCTCAGAGGATTTTTCAAAAAGAACAAGTTTGAGGAATTTGACCAGATGTGTCTTGAAGAATTTCACTAAGCGTGCTTTGTCTTAGGTTCCAGAGTTGTATAGATTGAAGATCCACACAATTGAGGAATCTTAAAGAAAATGATGCTTAGAGAAATGAATCAAGAACAGATGATGTGTGAGGTGTTTTAGTGTGTGAAGGTTTGAAGAATAAAACACCTTTGAAGATTTTGTAGAGAAATTTCGAATCAAAGAGGGCAGTAAAAGTAACTTTTAATTACCCTGAATGAAGAACACGACGAACAGAGAGGTGAAATAGTGAAGTTTGTCGGTGTAGATCTTCCACGCCCTAACTTGGCGGAGGAAGACGGCTACGGCAGTGGCGGAGGTGAAGATTTCCGCGGTCAGCGTGAGTACGACGGCGACGAGGTTGAGGCAGTGAAGCTCTTCCTCACCGGCGACGATGGAGTAGCTGCGGCACTAGGGTTTGGGAATCTCGAGCGGAGTAAAAGAAGTGAGGAAGGGTGAGGGGGTATTTATAGTGGCAGTGAAAAACTATTTGCCCGAAGATTTGGGATGAACGTGGCCCTGACCCTTCTCCTTCGCACGACATGTGTCACCCACGTACAGAGAGGTGGAGATCGTGTAAGATCGTGGGTGAATAAAAAATGCATCGTGGGATGCGGAACGGTTCGAGCGGCAAAACCGAAAATTTGGATAAGATTAGTTTTAAAGTTCCGTTCGCAATTTCTTCAGCTGACAAGGACACAGTGAAGATTTTGAACGAGTTTCAAATAGAACGCATATGAAGAATTTGTGAATAGATTGGATTGAGTATAGCATAGAGGGGGAAGGGTCCGATCACATTCACTTAGCAGAAAAACGAACTTGAAGAAATAGCCATAAGTGAATGCTGTAGAGGACATAAACTCATATATATATAGCCAATGAAGAAAAACGACGGAACAAGTGAAGATTTTGAAAAGTTGAAGAATTTGAACAACTGAGGAATTTCAAAAGGAGGAAAAACTCAAATTTAAGATTTTCAACTTTTGTGGTGGCGTGACCCACCATATAAGAATGATGATTTCAGACACCGTGCACAATTGTCGTAGGGTTCTAAGAATCAAATTCTTCATTAATTTCTTCACACTTAGAGTGTTATTCTTCATTGATTGAAGAAAAACGTTTCTTCATGTGTTGCACATCTAAGTCATCAATTTTGCATAAGTGTTAGGATGAGTGCCTTTTCAAAGTACATTCGAAGACTCTAAGATATTTAGCTCACACCGCAACTTGCTAAATCTCTTCTCATCCAAGGGCTTAGTGAAGATATCGGCTAGCTGTTCTTCAGTCTTCACATGCTCAATAGAAATGTCACCCTTCAACACATGATCACGAAGAAAATGATGACGAATCTAAATGTGCTTTGTCTTCGAGTGCTGAACTGGGTTGTGAGAAATCCTGATAGTGCTATCATTGTCACAGAGGAGAGGCACATTCTTCACGTTGACGCCATAGTCCTTGAGTGTTTGCTTCATCCATAGCAGTTGAGCACAGCAAGAACCAGCAGCAATGTACTCAGCTTCAGCAGTAGACAGTGATACGCAATTCTGTTTCTTTGAGGACCAACAGACCAACGATCGTCCGAGGAAATGACAGGTACTAGATGTTGACTTGCGGTCCACACGATCACCAGCATAGTCAGAGTCAGAATATCCAAGGAGATCAAAATCCGAGCCCTTGGGATACCATAATCCTAGTGTTGGTGTGTGAGCTAGATATCGAAGAATATGCTTCACAGCCTTATGGTGTGATTCCTTCGGTGCAGCTTGAAATCGGGCACACATGAAAACACTAAGCACTATATCTGGCCTAGATGCACATAAGTACAATAAAGAGCCAATCATGGAGCGGTATACCTTATGATCGAAGTCAATACCATTTTCATCAGTGCATAGTTGACCATTTGTGGGCATAGGAATTTTGATGCCTTTGCAATCTTGCATGCCGAATTTCTTCAGGACATCCTTGAGGTATTTCTCCTGAGATATGAATATGCCATTGCGATGTTGACGAATTTGAAGACCTAAGAAGAGTTTCAACTCTCCCATCATAGACATTTGATATTCTTCACTCATCATATAGGCAAATTCATCACTATAACGTTGGTCAGTACAGCCAAAGATGATATTATCAACATATATTTGGCACACAAATAGTTCACCATCATAAGATTTAGTAAATAGAGTAGGATCGAGTGAACCGGGTGTGAAGCCATTCTTCATGAAGAATTCCTTCAAAGTATCATACCACGCCCGAGGGGCCTGCTTGAGGCCATAGAGGGCCTTATTGAGTCTGAAGACTTTGTCAGGATGCTTTGGATCTTCAAAACCTGGGGGTTGAGCAACATATACTTCTTCCTCAAGCTTACTGAGGGAGTCCTGGACTAGGGGGTGTCCGGATAGCTGAACTATCATCTTTGGCCGGACTCCTGGACTATGAAGATAGAAGATTGAAGACTTCACCCCGTGTCCGGATAGGACTTTCCTTGGCGTGGAAGGCAAGCTTGGCGATACGGATATGTAGATTTCCTACCATTGTAACCGACTCTGTGTAACCCTAACCCTATTCGGTGTCTATATAAATCGAAGGGTTTTAGTCCATAGGACGAACAACAATCATACCATAGGCTAGCTTCTAGGGTTTAGCCTCCCTGATCTCGTGGTAGATCTACTCTTGTACTACCCATATCATCAATATTAATCAAGCAGGAGTAGGGTATTACCTCCATCGAGAGGGCCCGAACCTGGGTAAAAACATCGTGTCCCTTGTCTCCTGTTACCATCCGCCTAGACGCACAGTTCGGGACCCCCTACCCGAGATCCGCCGGTTTTGACACCGATATTGGTGCTTTCGTTGAGAGTTCCTCTTTGTCGTCACCTATAGGCCCGATGGCTCCTTCGATCGTCAGCAATGACGCAGTCCAGGGTGAGACTTTTCTCCTCGGACAGATCTTTGTATTCGGCGGCTTTGCACTGCGGGCCAATTCACTAGGCCATCTGGAGCAGATTGAAAGCTACGCCCCTGGCCATCAGGTCAGATTTGGAAGCTTGAACTATACGGCCGATGTCCGCGGAGACTTGATCTTCGACGGATTCGAGCCACGGCCGATCGTGCTGCGCTGTCTCGATGGGCATTGTCGGTGTCAAAACCGGCGGATCTCGGGTAGGGGGTCCCGAACTGTGCGTCTAGGCGGATGGTAACAGGAGACAAGGGACACGATGTTTTACCCAGGTTCGGGCCCTCTTGATGGAGGTAAAACCCTACATCCTGCTTGATTGGTATTGATATTGTGGATGTTTACAAGAGTGGATCTACCACGAGATCAAGGAGGCTAAACCCTAGAAGCTAGCCTATGGTATGATTGTAAAGGTTGTTGTTGTGTCCTACGGACTAGAGCCATCCGGTTTATATAGACACCGGAGAGGGCTAGGGTTACATAGAGTCGGTTACAATGGTAGGAGATCTACGTATCCGTATCGCCAAGCTTGCCTTCCACGCCAAGGAAAGTCCCATCCGGACACGGGACGAAGTCTTCAATCTTGTATCTTCATAGTCTTGGAGTCCGGTCGATGATGATAGTTCGGCCGATGATAGTTCGGCCGATGATGGTAGTCCGGCTATCCGGACACCCCCTAATCCGGGACTCCCTCAGTAGCCCCTGAACTAGGCTTCAATGACGATAAGTCCGGCGCGTATATTGCTTGGCATTGCAAGGCGGGTTCCTCCTCCGAATGATAGAAGATTGTGAACACCAGGATAGTGTCCGGCTCTGCAAAATAAATTCCACATTCCACTATAGAGAGAATAATATATACACAAGCTCAATCTGCTGACGTTTTCTGCGGCATGACGTCACGCCACTACCAAGCCATTACTTGAATCGTTTTTTACTCTACCACCTCAGCGCATTTAGCGAAGCGGTTTCCTTGGCACGTCTTGTCGAAGCAGAGATCGTGTTCCCCCTTAATCCGGGATTCTCATCAATACGGACGTGGGTAACCCAACCGCGCCCGTCGCCACGCCCCCTCTATCGAAGGCGAGTCCCAAACAGTCACGGAGATGGCTCTCGGTATTCTCCCTCTTTATAACAGGACCAAGGCTCGTTTCTTTTCTTCAATCCTCCATCGAATCCTCTCCCCGCTCCAAGTTCCAGCACCTAGAGCTCCAGATTCGAGCGCTTCGGACCTTCAATGATGTCCGGTTCCGACCTCCAGGGCCGGTGGATGCCCTCCTCCGTCACGGAGGAGGACGTGCTAAAGCTGCGGGAGGCCAAGTACCTGGCTTATGAGATTTCGCACAGGTTGCCTGCCAAAGGGCAGGCCATCCCCACCCCCGAGCCCGGCGAGTATGTCGTTTTTGTATCCCACCTCCGTCGGGGTTTAGGCTTCCCGATGGATCCTTTTGTGAGAGGGCTCATGTTTTACTATGGGTTGGAATTCCACGATTTGGCTCCGGAGTCCATCCTCCATATTTCCGCATTTATTGTCGTCTGCGAAGCCTTCCTCCGCGTCACCCCTTACTTCAGCCTGTGGCTGAAGACCTTCAATGTGGCGCCGAAGATGATCGGGGGGCGTCAAGCGGAGTGCGGCGGGGCGGCCATAAGTAGGAGGGCCGATGCCCCGTGGCCCGCTGGCTCCTTCCAAGAGGAGCTCGGCCCGTGGCAGCAAGAGTGGTTCTATATTACCGTTCCGAGGGGCCGTAGACAAAAGCCGCCGCCCTCATTCCCCCCGGGACCTCCACGACGATTGATGTCGTGGGTCAACCAAGGGCTCAACTGGGGGCCGTCAAAGGACGTGCCCCTACTGCAGGGCCGGATTCGAGATCTCCAAACGAGGGACGTCGATATGGTGGTGGTAATGCAGGTTATGCTGATTAGGCGTCTCCCACCCTGCAAACGCCGCCCTCTCCGGCTGTGGGAGTTCAATTCGGAGGGCCCACGGATTCTTCAACACTTCATGAGTATGACACCCCTGGAGATGTACAAATTATTCTTCGGATCGCAAGAGGCGCGTCCGGAATTGACCGAGGATGCTGGCCTAAGCTGCAATCGCCTGGATACTCAAGTAAGTAGTTCCAAGTCCAGACATACCATTTGTTTGCCTTTCGATGATTCGCCTTATGACCAACTTCCTTCTAAACAGGAGTGGATAGCGGAAGCAAAATTGATATGGTGTCCGCCCCCCCTCCCCGAGACCGCGCCAGATTCCGTGCTGGTCCGGATGCTTGAGGTTGCGCCTCCAGAGGAAGGCGAAGGGGAAAGCAGGAAAGCTACTGCCTCGCCTAAGGAGGCTCTTGAAAGAGGGGGGATCGAGAATCCCTCCCTCCAAGGGGAGAAGAGGACTGCCTCCGAGGACCCAGGGGCAAAAGCCCCTAAACGGGGGAAGAAATCTTCGCCAGAGGGCCCTGCGTCCGGGGAGGCCCTGGCCGCACAATCTCCCTTAAAGAATCAGCCCTCCGATGAGCCATAAGTAGAAAGAAAGGAGTTTATAATAAGGGACATCCCTATTTGTGCTTCTGAGGATAACTAAAGTTTTTACCTTGTAGTTTGGATCTCCGTCCTTCGCAAATGAGCTCGTCTTCGGGGGACCTTCGTCCGGAGATGATGGAGAGCGAGACGCCTCCGTCTGGGGCGCCGTCGGATAGGGCGGACAAGCCTGAAGTGTCGTCACGGAGGGAGCCCCCTGGTTTGGCAAAGCCGGATAGTTCGGCGCCAACTGGTGTACGGCTGAAGGATCTGCTTGAGAAGGCGTCTATCTCAGAAGATCACCACGCATTGATGAGCATGGTGATTGAAAGGATTTCGTCCGCCGAAGGCGGGTTGCATAATGCCGTCAGGAGTTTGTTGGCGGGGTTTGAGGTACGTAAAAATGACATACCTTTTAACAGTTTTGCATATAGAATGCGCCCTGTATAGATAGTAGCCCCTGAGACTCGGTAGGTTATCGAAATCGACAGCGTGCCGAGGATCAAAATCACAGGTTTAAATTTCCGCCGTGCCGATGCAGGTGGCGGGTCGTCCGAGGGCCAGCCGGACTGATGGAGTTGCTGAACTAAAGCGGCAACTCGCTGTTGCGGATGCGGACATCACGCTGGTCAACAAACGACTTGATGAGTCGCAAGGTAAGTGTTTCTGTGCGGTCACTTGGTAAGGGAGCCGAAGCCAGCTCCTTACAACACGTGTGTGAAATGCAGATAGTGCCGCTGCTGTGGAGAGCCTTCGGACCGAACTTGCTCAAGCCAAGGAGCAGGCCAGAAGGAGTAATGCGGCGGCCTCGAGGGCGGCCGAGGAGTTAGCGGCCGAAAGGGTCGCACACTGCCGGAGCAGGGAAGAGATGGCCGAAATGGCCGTGAAGTTGAAAGATGCTACCGACCGCAATGAGGATCTTGGGAAGGAGCGCCTAGCGGGGCAAGAAGACCTGGGGAAGGTCACCGCCGAAGCCAAGGATGCCCGCTCTGCAATGCGGGCTATAAAGGAAGAGCTGCGCCAGGCTGGAGATATTGTAGCTGGCAAGCCTTTTCTGCTGCGCCGAAGGTTTATGGATCCAAAGTATGCTCAGCTGGGCCAACTGTGGGGTCCAGAGGACCCTTATATGGACTTAGCAGCGAGTGCGGTGGAAGCCATTGTGCATTTTCGAAGCCAGAAGGATCACAGGACGGAAGAGCTGTTTTGGTCTCAATTCCATAGTCCGGAGTGTTCACTTCCGCTGACCGACCGTTTGGCCGAGTGGGCTGAGCTAAATAGGTTGTCCAGGCTTGCTATGATGGATATAGTGACCCATGTCTGGACGGATAGGCCCGAGCCGAAGAGTTACTTTGGCTTATTGCAGCAATTTCTTGGAGCGGTGCCGCATATCAAGGCGATGAAGCGGTCGGCCTGCATAGAGGGTGCGCGGATGGCACTCGCCCGTGTGAAGACACATTGGACAGAGATGGATGCCACCGCTGTTGCGACCCCGGGTTCGGACGATAACCGGTTACCCGCCGAGCACTATTTTGGCGAAGTGCTGCGTGGTGCTCGTGTAATAGAGTCACAGTGCTCAAAAAATGTTACGTTCGAATGAACGTTTTTATGATGTAAAACAATATTTATGATGTAAGCACCTTTTATACTTGTGCGTTCAAGTAATAGAATATCTCCTATGCGGCCGTTCATGTATACGTGTGTATAACCTGAAAGATGGCAGTCGTCGGCTTCAGCCCCCACGCACAAGGTGCGGGGGTGTTCGCAAAAAATAGCGCGTTTTCACACTTAATCCGACGTCTCGGTCCTATAAAGGAGGTGGTAGCATAGCAAACGAGGCAACTGGACTATAATGCTTTATCACTTTCACTTAGCCATGGAGTTCGAGGGTGGGGCTACGACATAGCCCCTGGGGGCACCACGCTCTCCGAATTTGGGGCGCGTATGTGCCTGACCGGGAAACGGTCCTTTGTCAAAGCGGAGGAATTCTAAACATTCCCATGGTCGATCGAGTGGTTGACCAGTCTCTCACTGTATCATGACAGTCAGTTTTCGGCTTTCTCTACTGAGGTGCTCGCGCAGCCGAACTGGGGCACAATCGCAGTAGTTCTCCTGGTGCTGCGTTAGCCGATGATACGGAACATAAGGCAGCAAAACACAGGAGCCGGGCAAACCCAACATTTGACCAAAGACATGATTCGGAGCTGATGCATATAAGGCCTAACTCGAGACGCTGAACACTCCCAAGGTGTTCGGTCTTTACAATAGCGGGCAAAACAATGCCCTAAGCCCCTTGTGTCCAGGTACGGGCAAGTTCTTCTGGCGCGGCCGATGCCAAAATGCCAGTCTCCACTCTGGTTATAATGAGAAACCAGGGGATTATAGCAACAAGAGACAGTAAGAAAGGTTTACGTAGGGTCTTAGTCTGAAAAGAGTCCTTGCAACGGGTCCCTACTACACGTCTGTGCCTGTGTCTCCGTTGTGCCGTATCCTGGACGGGTGTGCATGCTGTTCATCTGTAAAAAGAGAGGAACCTAGTTTGAAAAGAAATCGTGCGAGAAAGTGCATAAAAAATTGAAATATAGATTAATAAAGCTGAGCCTATGCTAGCTCATTATGGCTTATATGTACAAACCCTTGTGAAGGGGTGTGTGGCTAGGTAGCCCCTAGCATATTTATTCCGGACTCGTCCAGCCGTGTTCGGGGTCTCAGGCGACCTTTTAATGAAATGATGCCACGTGGACCGGGCATTTTAAGCGTAAGAGACGCGTAATGTGGTATTGCATTGAAGCGGACGAAAGCTTCCCGTCCCAGTGATGCTTGATAGCTACTTTTAAATGGGGCGACATGAAAGGTTAGCTTTTCTCGTCGGAAGTTGTCAGGTGACCCGAACAAAACTTCTAGTAATAATGAAACTGTGCACCTGGCGTAAGGGCCTGGCGCCACTCCTTTGAAGGAAGTGTGGCTATGCCGAATTGTAGTAGGGTCTATCCCAACTTGCGGATTGTGTCCGGATATAGCAGGTTTAAGTCACTGCCGCCGTCCATCAAAACCTGCGTGAATTGCAGTCCGTCTATTATGGGATCCAATATCAGGGCAGTCTATCCTGCATTCCGGATACTTCTGGACTAATCTAGATGGTCGAAAGTGATTGGTTTTGACATCCAATCTCGGTGTTCCGCTGGGGTGGACCGTGCGACACTTGTCTTAGCGAGTGCCGTGTTGGTTTTCCGTACTATCACATGAAGTGAGTTTACTGTTTTGACTTCTTGTGGGAAAGTCTTTTGACTTCCGGTGCTCTGCTGGTGGGGTTCATCATCGTCCTCGCTTGGCGCATCGAGCCCCTTGTGTCCGGCATTGAGTCTGCCGGACTGTTTAAAAACCCAACAATTTCGGTTGGTATGGTTTGCAGGCCTTCTGGAGGTACTGTGGATTTGACATATCCGATCTAAAATTTTGTTTAAATTTGATAGCTCGTCGCTGTTGTCCTTAAGAGGCAGTGTTTTATTGTTTGGCCGCGAGCTTTTGAATCCGGTGTTGACCACCGTGCCCTTTGGGCTTTTTTCTTTATTCCAGCACTGATCTTTCCTGCGCCGTGATTTTCCATTTCCATCTCTGATCTCGGATGTACTCGGGTCGCTGGTGCTGCATCTTGCTAGCCAGCTGTCTTCTCCTGCGCAAAAGCGCGTCATGAGGCTTGTTAGCGCGGCCATTGTTCTTGGCTTCTCTTGGCCGAGGTGTCTGGCGAGCCATTCGTCTCGGACGTTGTGTTTAAAAGCTGCTAAGGCTTCCGCATCCGGACAGTCGACTATTTGGTTCTTTTTGGTAAGGAACCTGTTCTAGAATTTGCGCGCTGACTCTCTGGGCTGTTGGGTTATATGACTCAGATCGTCTGCATCCGGAGGGCGGACATAAGTCCCTTGAAAATTTTCTCTAAATGCGTCCTCAAGCTCTTCCCAACTTCCAACAGTGTTTTCTGGGAGGCTTTTGAGCCAATGCCGAGATGGCCCTTTGAGCTTGAGGGGTAGGTATTTTATGGCGTGGAGATCATCTCCTCTAGCCATGTGTATGTGTAGTATGTAATCTTGTATCCAGACTTCTGGGTCTGTTGTGGCGTCGTATGCCTCTATGTTTATGGGTTTGAACCCTGCCGGAAATTCATGATCCAGCACCTCATCGGTAAAACATAGCGGGTGTGTGGCGCCCCTATATTTGGGTGTGCCGCTGTCTTCGAACACTTGTCGTGTTGTGTTACTTCCTGGGGCCCTCCTTTTTGGCCCGTAGATGGACCTAATTGGGCCGTCCGTTTTCCCAGGATCATAAGTCGGCTTGTGTGCGGTGCCGCTTGTCGCTTTTGGCCTGTCATCTGGCCGTCTATCCGGCCAGGCGACCTCTTTATTTTTTGACTCTGAGGGCTCTATGGCTTCCTGGTCAAATTCTGGCAGTAGCTTGCGCTTCGGGTAGCTCTTTGTTTTGATGGCCATTGCCATATTTGTCTGCGGTCTTGAGTATTTTGCTCCACTTCATTCTGAGTATGTCTTCCGCTGTTTTGAGCTTCCGTTTTTCCTTCTTCAAACTTCTTGCAGTGGCGACGAGTCTTTTGTGAAGGTTCTTATGCTCCGGTGGTGTGTCCGGACTGTTGATTGCTCCATGAAGGGGTTGATTATCCGGTTCATCCTGTTCGGATGGTTTCTTGGTTGTATGTTCGTCATCCGCTGGTTTGCCCTGCTCTATCGCTGGGTCGTTAGAAATGCTGCTTTGATCGAGGCGGGACTTAGGGCAGCGTCTACGTTGCCGTTTTGGTTGTTTATCGGCAGGATTATCCTCTGCCGCGTCCCATTGTTCCTCGGTATCGCTTCCCTTTGGGGTGTCCACCATATGTATGTCATGTGATGAGGTGGCCTTCCAGTGCCCTGTAGGTGCTGGTTCTTGATCGTCTCCGGCATCGTCGTCCATACCGTTGATGTCTTCGGAGTCGTAGTTTAGCACGTCGGTTAGATCGTGGACGGTGGCTACGAAGTGGGTGGTGGGTGGGCTCTGAATTTCTTCATTGTCCGCGTCCCGACCATCCTGGCCGTAGTTCGGCCAGGGCTCTCCGGATAGTGAGAGATGCTTCAGCGAATTTAAGATATCGCCGAAGGGTGAGTGCTGAAAGGTGTCTGCAGGGGTGAATTCCATGATCGGCACCCAATCGGATTCGACTAGCAGGGGCGCAGGAGGTTCGGAGTCCGGCAGGGGGTCCGGCACCTCGGAGTCATGGGCTTTAAGCGGGACAAGATAAGTGTTCGGCTCCATCGCCGTAGAAGTTGCAGCTCCCGAGGCGGTGTCCAGCCATCCGTCCACGATCTGAGCGATCGGCTCCGGACTATGGGTCGGAGCGGATTCGTGTGCGGCCTCCAAGGTGCTGTCCGGCAGCAGAGTTAGGTCGTGCCCATCGTGACAGCGCGGCACGCTCGGCTCTGGCTCAGATCCATCGAAGATCAAGTCCCCGCGGATATCGGCCGTGAAGTTTAGGCTTCCAAACCTGACCTGACGGCCAGGGGCGTAGCTTTCGATCTGCTCTAGATGACCAAGTGAGTTGGCCCGCAATGCGAAGCCGCCGAATACGAGGATCTGTCCGGGGAGAAAAGTCTCACCCAGGACTGCGTCGTTGTCGATTGAAGAGGCCATCAAGCCTATCGGTGACGACATAGAGGAACTCTCAATAAAAGCACCAATGTCGGTGTCAAAACCGGCGGATCTCGGGTAGGGGGTCCCGAACTGTGCGTCTAGGCGGATGGTAACAGGAGACAAGGGACACGATGTTTTACCCAGGTTCGGGCCCTCTTGATGGAGGTAAAACCCTACGTCCTGCTTGATTGATATTGATATTGTGGATGTTTACAAGAGTGGATCTACCACGAGATCAAAGAGGCTAAACCCTAGAAGCTAGCCTATGGTATGATTGTAATGGTTGTTGTTGTGTCCTACGGACTAGAGCCATCCGGTTTATATAGACATCGGAGAGGGCTAGGGTTACATAGAGTCGGTTACAATGGTAGGAGATCTACGTATCCGTATCGCCAAGCTTGCCTTCCACGCCAAGGAAAGTCCCATCCGGACACGGGACGAAGTCTTCAATCTTGTATCTTCATAGTCTTGGAGTCCAGTCGATGATGATAGTTCGGCCGATGATAGTTCGGCCGATGATGGTAGTCCGGCTATCCGGACACCCCCTAATCCGGGACTCCCTCAGGCATGATCTAGCTCTGCCGCCGAACAGTGCCCTGGAGGCCGTACCAATGCCCGCTCCGACCCTCAATCCGGAGCCGGCTTCGTCAATCGAGGACGGCTGGTTGGACACCGCCTCGGGGGCTGAAATATCTACGGCGCTCGAGCCGAACACCATCCCCGTCCTTTGCGAATGTCGTGACTCCCAGGTGCCGGACTCCTTCCCGGACTCTGAACCTCCTGCGCCCCTGCCAGTCGAATCCGACTGGGCGCCGGTCATGGAGTTCACTACCGCAGACATCTTTCAGCGCTCGCCCTTTGGCGATATCCTGAACCCATTAAAGTCTCTCTCTTTATCAGGGGAGCCCTGGCCGAACTATGGTCGGGAAGGTTGGGATTCGGACGACGAAGAAATTCAACACCCACCCACCACCCACTTTGTAGCCACTGTCGATGATTTAACCGACATGCTCGACTTCGACTCTGAAGACCTCGACGGTATGGACGACGGTGCCGGAGACGGTCAAGAGCCAGTGCCCACGGGGCACTAGAAGGCCACCTCGTCATACGACATATACATGGTGGACATCCCTAAAGATGGGAACGGCGATGGAACAGCGGAGGATGACCCCTCCAAGAAACAACCGAAGCGCCGACGTCAGCGACGCCGCTCTAAATCCCGCCACAGTAAAAATGGTTATTCCGGCACGGGAGACAATAATACCCCGGACAGTGCCGAAGACGACCCCCTCCAGCAGGACTTAGCACAGGAGGAGGGAGAAGCAAGTCCGCACGATAGTGCGGCAGAAAGAGAGGCAGAGGACGATAACTATGCGCCCCCCTCCGAAGACGAGGCAAGCCTCGACGACGACGAATTCGTCGTGCCAGAGGATCCCGTCGAACAAGAGCGTTTTAAACGCAGGCTCATGGCCACGGCAAGCAGCCTCAAGAAAAAGCAGCAACAACTTAGAGCTGACCAAGACCTGCTAGCTGACAGATGGACTGAAGTCCTTGCAGCCGAAGAGTACGAACTCGAACGCCCCTTCAAAAGCTACCCCAAACGCAGGCCGTTGCCTCGATCAGAGGAGGAAGCACCCGAGTCACCAGCGCAAGACATGGCAGACCGGCCACCCCATGGCCGCGACAGAGAAGCCTCTCGGCCCTCCGCTCAAGCCACGCCCTGAAGCCGCTCAAAAGGTACCAAGGCACGGGAAAACGCGCAGGACTTGCGAGACATATTGGAGGATAAGGCAAAGCATACAAGATCGATCTACAGATCGCGTGGGTGCCCAACGACTCGGGATGATTACCGTCACGCCGGATACAGCAACCCCGGCCGGGCCTAACACAGTAGAGAAAGATCATACGAGCTACGTCGTGACATAGCACAATATAGAGGCGCCGCACACCCACTATGCTTCACAGATGAAGTAATGGATCATCAAATCCCTGAGGGCTTCAAACCCATAAACATCAAATCATACGATGGCACCACAGATCCAGCGGTCTGGATTGAGGATTATCTCCTCCATATCCACATGGCCCGCGGTGATGATCTACATGCTATCAAATACCTCCCACTTAAGCTAAAAGGACCAGCTCGGCATTGGCTCAACAGCTTGCCAGCAGAGTCAATTGGTTGTTGGGAGGACCTGGAAGCCGCATTCCTTGATAACTTCCAGGGCACATATGTGTGACCACCAGACGCCGATGACCTTAGCCACATAATTCAGCAGCTAGAAGAATCGGCCAGACAATTCTGGACGCGGTTCCTAACAAAGAAAAATCAGATCGTCGACTGTCCGGATGCAGAGGCACTAGCAGCCTTCAAACACAACATCCGCGACGAGTGGCTAGCCCGGCACCTAGGACAGGAAAAGCCGAAATCCATGGCAGCCCTCACCACACTCATGACCCGCTTTTGCGCAGGAGAGGACAACTGGCTAGCTCGAAGCAACAACTTGGCCAAACACCCTGGTAGTTCGGATACCAAGGACAGCAATGGCAGGTCATGTCGCAACAAGCATAAACGCCGCATTAACGGTGACAATGCTGAAGATACGACAGTAAATGCCGGATTCAGAGGCTCTAAACCCGGTCAGCGGAAAAAGCCATTCAACAGAAATACCCAGGGCCCGTCCAACTTGGACCGAATACTCGATCGCTTGTGGTAGATACATGGCACCCCCGAAAAACTAGCCAATCACACCAACAGGGATTGTTGGGTGTTCAACCAAGCAAGCAAGTTAAGCGCCGAAAACAACGACAAGGGGCTGCATAGCGATGACGAGGAGGAGCCCCGGCCGCCAAACAATAGAGGACAGAAGGGCTTTCCCACACAAGTGCGGATGGTGAACATGATATACGCAACCCACATACCCAAAAGGGAGCGGAAGCATGCACTAAGGGACGTATACGCGATGGAGCCAGTTGCCCCGAAGTTCAACCCATGGTCCTCCTGCCCGATCACCTTCGATCGAAGGGACCACCCTACTAGCATCCGTCACGGCGGTTTCGCCGCATTGGTTCTTGACCCAATTATTGACGGATTCCACCTCACAAGAGTCCTGATGGACGGTGGCAGCAGCCTGAACCTGATTTACCAGGACACAGTGCGAAAAATGGGCATAGACCCGTCAAGGATCAAACCCACAAAGACGACCTTTAAAGGCGTCATTCCAGGTGTTGAGGCCAACTGTACAGGCTCCGTTACACTTGAAGTGGTCTTCGGATCCCCGGATAACTTCTGGAGTGAGGAGTTAATCTTCGATATAGTCCCGTTCCGCAACGGCTATCACGCACTGCTCGGACGAACCGCATTCGCAAAATTCAATGCGGTGCCGCACTACGCGTACCTCAAGCTCAAGATGCCAGGCCCTCGAGGTGTAATCACGGTCAATGGAAACACCGAGCGCTCCCTTCGAATGGAGGAGCATACGGCTGCCCTTGCGGCAGAGGTGCAGAGCAGCCTCTTAAGGCGGTCCTCCAGTCCGGCCAATACAAAATCTGACACTGCCAAGCGCGCCCGGAGTAACCTACGGCAAGACCGCCTGGCACGTTCCGAGTAGGCGTAGTAATGCGGCTGAGGGAGTCCTGGACTAGGGGGTGTCCGGATAGCCGAACTATCATCATCGGCCGGACTCCATGACTATGAAGATACAAGATTGAAGACTTCGTCCCGTGTCCAGATGGGACTTTCCTTGGCATGGAAGGCAAGCTTGGCGATACGGATATGTAGATCTCCTACCATTGTAACCGACTCTGTGTAACCCTAGCCCTCTCTGGTGTCTATATAAACCGGAGGATTTTAGTCCATAGGACACAACAACAACAACAACAATCATACCATAGGCTAGCTTCTAGGGTTTAGCCTCCTTGATCTCGTGGTAGATCCACTCTTGTACTACCCATATCATCAATATCAATCAAGTAGGAGTAGGGTTTTACCTCCATCGAGAGGGCCCGAACCTGGGTAAAAACATTGTGTCCCTTGTCTCCTGTTACCATCCGCCTAGACGCACAGTTCGGGACCCCCTACCCGAGATCCGCCGGTTTTGACACTGACATTGGTGCTTTCATTGAGAGTTCCTCTATGTCGTCACCGATAGGCTCGATGGCTCCTTCGATCATCAATAACGACACGGTCCAGGGTGAGACTTTTCTCCCCGGACAGATCTTCATATTCGGCGGCTTTGCACTGCGGGCCAATTCGCTTGGCCATCTGGAGCAGATTGAAAGCTACGCCCCTGGCCATCAGGTTAGATTTGGAAGTCTGAACTTCACGGTTGACATCCGCAGAGACTTGATCTTCGATGGATTCGAGCCACTGCCGAGCGCGCCGCACTGTCTCGATGGACATGACTTAGCTCTGTCGCCGGACAGTGCCCTGGAAGCTGCACACGAGTCCGCTCCGATCCTCAATTCGGAGCCGGCTGCGCAGACCGAGGACGGGTGGCTAGACACCGCCTCGGGGGCTGCTACATCTACGGCGATAGAGCCGAATACCGACCTTGTCCCTTGTGAGGCTCGTGACTCCGAGGTGCCAGACTCCTCGCCGGACTCCGAACCTCCCGCGCCCCCTCCGATCGAATCCGATTGGGCACCTATCATGGAGTTCACAGCCGCGGACATCTTTCAACATTCACCTTTTGGCGACATCCTGAATTTGCTAAAGTATCTCTCAATATCAGGAGAGCCCTGGCCGGACTGCGGTCAGGACGGTTGGGATGCGGACGACGAAGAAATTCAAAACCCACCCACCACCCACTTTGTAGCCACTGTCGACGATCTAACCGACATGCTAGACTACGACTCCGAAGACATCGACGGTATGGACGACGACGCCGGAGACGACCAAGAACCAGCTCCTACGGGGCACTGGAAGGCCACCTCATCATATGACATATACATGGTTGATATCCCAAAAGATGGGAATGGCGAGGAAGCAATGGAGGAAGACCCCTCCAAGAAACAGCCTAAGCGCCGACGTCATTGGCGCCGCTCTAAATCCCGCCATAGCAAGAATGGAGATTCCGGCACCGGAGATAATAACACCCCAGACAGTGCCGAAGACAACCCCCTCCAGCAAGATTCAGCACAGGAGGACGGAGACGCCAGCCCTCACGAGAGAGCGGCAAATGATGAGGTAGAGGATGATAATTACATGCCTCCCTCCGAAGACGAGGCAAGCCTCGACGATGACGAATTCGTCGTGCCTAAGGATCCCGTCGAACAAGAGCGTTTTAAATGTAGGCTTATGGCCACGGTGAACAGCCTCAAGAAAAAGCAGCAACAGCTTAGAGCTGATCAAGACCTGCTAGCCGACAGATGGACTGAAGTCCTTGCGGCTGAAGAGTATGAACTCGAACGCCCCTCCAAAAGCTCCCCCAAACGCAAGTTGCTCCCCCAATTAGAGGAGGAAGCATATAAACCTGCATCACCAGTGCACAATATGGCTGACCGACCACCTCGTGGCCGCGACAGAGAGGCCTCTAGGCCCTCCACCAGAACCGTACCCTGGCACCGCTCGAAAAGTACGAAGCCACGGGGGAATGCGCCGGACTTGCGAGACATATTGGAGGATAAGGCAAGACAATCAAGATCGATCTACGGATCGCGTGGGCGCCCCACGATGCGCGACAACGACCGTCGCGCCAGATACAGCAACTCTGGCAGTGCCGAACACAATAGACAAAGCTTGCTTGAGCTACGTCGCGACATAGCCCAATATAGAGGCCCCGCACACCCACTATGCTTCACAGATGAAGTAATGGATCATCAAATCCCCAAAGGGTTTAAACCCGTGAACATTGAATCCTACGATGGCACAACAGACCCCGCGGTTTGGATCAAAGACTATCTCCTTCATATCCACATGGCCCACGGTGATGATCTTCACGCCATCAAATACCTCCCACTCAAGCTTAAAGGAACAGCTCGGCATTGGCTTAACAGCTTGCCAGTAGAATCAATTGGGTGTTGGGAGGACCTGGAAGCCGCATTCCTTGACAACTTCCAGGGCACATATGTGCGACCACCAGACGCCGATGACCTTAGCCATATAATTCAGCAGCCAGACGAATCGGCCAGACAATTCTGGACACGGTTCTTAACAAAGAAAAATCAAATCATCGACTGTCCGGATGCAGAGGCCCTCGCAGCCTTCAAACATAACATCCGCGACGAATGGCTTGCCCGGCACCTAGGACAAGAAAAGCCGAAATCAATGGCAGCCCTCACATCACTCATGACCCACTTTTGCACGGGAGAGGACAGCTGGCTAGCCTGCAGTAAAAACCTCAGCAAAAATTCTGGCAGTCCGGATAACAAGGACCGCAATGGCAGGTCGCGTCGCAACAAAAACAAACACCGCGTTAACGGCGATAACACCGAGGATACGGCAGTTAACGCCAGATTCAGAGGCTCCAAACCCGGTCAGCGGAAAAAGCCATTCAAAAGAACTACTCCGGGTCCGTCCAATCTGGACCGAATACACGACCGCTCGTGCCAGATACACGGCACCCCCGAAAAGCCAGCTAACCACACCAACAGGGATTGCTGGGTATTCAAGCAGGCGGGCAAGTTAATTGCCGAAAACAATGACAAGGGGCTGCATAGCGATGACGAGGAGGAGCCCCGGCCGCCAAACAATAGAGGACAGAAGGGCTTTCCCACACAAGTGCGGATGGTGAACATGATATACGCAACCCACATACCCAAAAGGGAGCGGAAGCGTGCACTCAGGGACGTATATGCGATGGAGCCAGTCGCCCCGAAGTTCAACCCATGGTCCTCCTGCCCGATCACTTTTGATCGAAGGGACCACCCCACCAGTATCCGGCATGGCGGATTCGCCGCATTGGTTTTAGACCCAATCGTCGATGGGTTTCACCTCACCAGAGTCCTGATGGACGGCGGCAGCAGCCTGAACCTGCTTTATTAGGACACATTGCGCAAGATGGGCATAGACCCCTCAAGGATCAAACCCACGAAGACGACCTTCAAAGACGTCATACCAGGTGTAGAGGCCAATTGTACAGGCTCAGTTACACTTGAAGTGGTCTTCGGATCCCCGGATAACTTCCGAAGCAAGGAGTTAATCTTCGACATAGTTCCGTTCCGCAGCGGCTATCATGCTCTGCTCGAACGGACCGCGTTTGCAAAGTTCAACGCGGTGCCGCATTACGCATACCTCAAGCTCAAGATGCCAGGTCCTCGAGGAGTCATCATGGTCAACAGAAACACTGAACGCTCCCTCCGAACGGAGAAACATACAGCGGCTCTCGTGGCAGAAGTACAGACCAGCCTCTTAAGGCAATTCTCGAGTCCGGTCGCTAAGCGACCGGATACGGCCAAACGCGCCCGGAGTAACCTACAACAAGACCACCTGGCATGTTTCGAGCACGCGTAGCAATGCGGCCCCAACCCCAGCCCTCGCAAAATTGCAAGACTGGTCCTTCGCGTACATCATTACGCCCTGGAGATACCATGGGCATAGGGGGAGGGGCACGACCACGACAGGCCCAGAGTGTGGCTCAACCACACCAGGGGCTCCCAAGTGTGTCACTCTTTTTCTCTTTTCTTTTTTTATTACACAGGACTCCATTTACTAGAGGCCCTATCCGGCAGTAGACCCGCCAGACTCACGATGCAACAGCCAGGGAAGGATAAAGGCTACGACGAAGACACATGTGGTCTCCATTACGAGCATTACATCTGTTTTATACACCATTCCACAGCCTACCCCTGGAGGGGGACATGTTTAAATAGTCCCATCCCTTGCTTACCACACTATTTGTATCGTTCTGCATCCATGGCAGTATTTCTGGAATAAACAATGCATCGCTTTTTTGCTTATAATTGCATTTCTTTCTTATACATGTGTTCATTTATGACATGTTGCATCCGTACACTCCGGTACGGCTAAATACACCAGGGGCTTAAGTTCCCCACATTATGGTGTGATAAGTCCGAACACTTTCACAAGTGCGGCACCCCGAACTTATAGCATTATATGCATCGGCTCCGAATCATGTCTTGGGTCAATAGTTGGGTTTGCCTGGCTCCCATTTTTTGGTACCTTACGTTCCGTTGTATCGGCTAAGGTAGCACTGGGAGAACCACTGCGATTACGCCCCGGTTGAGCCGGGCGAGCGCCTCAATGGAGAAAGCTAAAACTGACCATCATGATAAGGCGAGAGCTGGTCGATGTTAGAGAGGTCTTTTCGAGTCCCTAAAGACTTATGCCGCTTAGAGCGAGGAACCGGCTTTGTCTGGCCCAGGCGTGGATAGCGCCCCGAACTCGGTCTTCCGAACACTAGGGGCTTCACCGAAATTTAAAATTATAGAATTCTATGGCTAAGTGAGAGTGTTCAATCATTATAAGTCCGGTTGCCTCGTTCGTTGTGTTGAGCGCCTCCCTAGATGGACCCAAAAATGGGAACAAGAGCGCTCAAGTTTATCCCGAACACCCCAGCACTCGTGGCATGGGGGCTGAAGCCGACGACTTGCCATCTCTCAGATTTGATAAACGGCCGCACAGAAGGTAATATTTTACATTAACAAGCGTTGCTTAGCGCATATGAACAAAGTTTTCAGTGCACAGGATAACAAAATGCGAGTCTACTCAAATATTACATCTTTGGAGCACTCACCCGCAATCATGCGGGCACCCTTCAGGACACTTTTATAATAATTTCGGGCGTGCGATACTCCGTGCCCGCCGGCGGTGCATCCGTCATAAGCTTCTCAGCATCCATCCTGCCCCAGTGCACCTTTGCACGGGCAAGGGCCCGACGGGCACCTTCAATGCAGGCGGAATGCTTGACGACTTCAACCCAGGGACACGCATCCACCAGCCGCCGCACCAGGACGAAGTAGCTCCCAGGCATGGCCTCCGTAGGCCACATCCGAACTATAAGGCCCTTCATGGCCTGTTCGGCCGCCTTGTGGAGCTCGACCAGCTGCTTCAGCTGGTCGCTAAGGGGCACCGGATGTCCGACCTCAGCATACTAAGACCAGAAGACTTTCTCCGTCGAGCTCCCCTCCTCGGCCCGATAGAATGCGGCAGCATCGGACACGCTGCGGGGCAGATCTGTGGACGCTCCTGGAGAGCTCCGAATTCGGGTAAGTAATAAGTAATTCACATTCACATGCTTGCTTTGCATGAAAAATGCCTTACCCGCCGCTATCTTCTTCAACGCCTCGATTTCCTGGAGGGCCTTGTGGGCTTTGGCCTTACCGGCTTTGGCACTCTCAAGAGACGATGCAAGCTCGGACTCTCGAGTCTTTGAGTCACGCTCCAAACTCTCGTGTTTTTTCACGAGAGCCTGGAGCTCTTGCTGCACCTCCGCCATCCGCGCCTCCTGCTTCTCTCGCTCGGCTCGTTCCGTGGCCGCATTGCGTTCCGCTGCGGACACCACCTCCTTCAGGGTCGCCAGCTCGTTCGGGGCCCCTGTAGTACCCACGTTATCCTTGTTATTTCTATTGCAACCAAATCCTTTTCTGTAAGGTACAACTTTAATAAGGTGTTACTCACCTTCTTTGTCCTCGAGTTGCTTCTTGGCACGGCCGAGCTCGTTCTCAGACCGCTCGAGGCTTTGCTTCACAGCATTGACCTCCGCAGTCAGTGCGGCAGAGGTCAGCAGCGCAGCCTGCAATCCCATATTGACATATTTTTAGACTCCTGCTTATATCTTTTTAGATCCTCGCTCCGGCTTTTCTTTCCGAACACCGAACCGAGCATCAGGGGCTACTGTCTATGCAGTATTATATCACACATCTTCAAATTCTTACCTCAAAGCCTGTTAGAAGGCTGCGGCAGGCTTTGGTCAGCCCGCTCTTGGCGAGTTGAACCTTCTGAATCACCGCACTCATGATAGTGCGGTGTTCTTCTTCGATGGAAGCACCGTTGAGCGCCTCCAGCAAATTATCCGGTGCCTTCGATTGTACGGAGGCCGCCGGTGGCACCGTCTTGCCCTTCTTGCGAAGGGGCTGCCCGCCGGACTCTGGAACCACTGCGGGTTTCGGTACGGAGTCCGGGAGGTTGCCCTGCGGCACCTCCAGGGCCTCCTCCCCCTTTTGGGTCCCCTCCCGAGACCCCACCTCGACGTCGCCAGCGTCGTGAGGAGAGGAGGTGGTCAGAAGGGAATCCATATCCGACGTGCCCAAGGACCCGCTCGACGAAACGGGAAGATCGTCCTTGGCCGGACTACAGGTCGTATGCGGCATTAGAAAGACACCACGTGGCAAAAAGAAAAATTATAAATCATCTAGGAGTCCGGATACTTACGATCTCGCCAGGGGCTTGGCCCTTGGGGGCCACTCCTCGTCGCCGTCGCCGACATTGGCGGAGCTGTTCGGGGGAAGGGTCCTCCCCTTCTTGGACCCTTCAGCCTCCCTCCTTGGGTAGGCCTTCCTCTTCTTCTCTCCCCCCCGCCGGGGGAGAGGCCTTTTTCTTCTCCTCCTTGTCCTCGTGGGAGGAGTCTGCCTCAGAGCCATCAGACGATGAGTCCGATACCACCTGACGCCGGGAACTCTTTCGGGTTCCCGCGGCCTTCTTCTTGGCCTTCTTCTCCGGCACCACATAAAGTGCCAGAACCAGCAGCCTCGTCAAACGGGTGTCTGCTGGGTCTTCTGGAAGGGGAGCCGGATAGTTAACCTGTCCGGACGTCTTCTTCCAGTCCTGTTAAAGGTATTGGGAGTTTAGATCCCGCATAGAATCAAACTATGAAAAGCAAGTGTCCCATAAAAGATGACGTAGCTTACCTCGTCAGCCGGGCGCTGCGTGCTGAATCCGCGATCTTCGGTAGCGGATGCGGGAGCTTCGGCGCCCTTGAACAGCACCCTCCAGGCATCTTCGTACGTAGTATCGAAGAGCCCGCTCAAGGTCTGGTGCTGTGCCGGATCAAACTCCCACAAATTGAAGCCCCGTTGCTGGCAGGGGAGAATCCGACGGACGAGCATGACTTGGATCACATTGACAAGCTTGATCTTCTTGTTCACCAGGGTCTGGAGACAGGACTGGAGTCCGGTCAGCTCCTCCGAACTACCCCAAAGCAAGCCCTTCTCTTTCCAGGAGGTGAGCTGCATGGGGACGCCAGATCTGCCGCAGCCCATTTAGGGTCGCGCGGCTCGGTGATGTAGAACCACCCCGATTGCCACCCTTTGACGGATTCCACGAAGGCACCCTCGAGCCAAGTGACATTGGGCATTTTGCCCACCATGGCGCCTCCGCATTCCGCTTGGCTGCCATTCACAACCTTCGGCTTGACATTGAAGGTCTTTAGCCACAAGCCGAAGTGGGGCTGGATGCAGAGGAAGGCCTCGCACACGACGATAAATGCCGAGATGTTGAGGATGAAATTTGGGGCCAGATCGTGGAAATCCAGGCCGTAGTAGTACATGAGCCCCCGGACAAAGGGGTGAAGAGGAAAGCCCAGTCCGCGGAGGAAATGCGGAAGGAATACCACCCTCTCATGGGGCCTGGGGGTGGGGATGAGCTGCCCCTCGTCGGGCAGCCGATGCGCGATGTCGCTGGACAGATATCCGGCGCTCCGCAGCTTGTCGATGTGCCCCTCCGTAACAGAGGAGGCCATCCACTTGCCTCCTGCTCCGGACATGGCTGGAGAAGGTCGAGGTGAGATGTGCGGACTTGGGCACTGGAGCTCAAGTGCACGGAGATGGATAAGCAAAGGAGGCAGAAGGCGTAGGTAAAAGAGGCGGATCCTTATCCCCTTATATATGGGTGGACGAAACTATGCGTCCCCACTCAAGATGGCAATGGGGCCCGAAACCCGCGTCCCCGTGGGTTTTTACCCTATTAGGGGACGGGGATGGGCATCTTTACATCCCCGCGGGGCTATTGTTGGGCACATTATACAACCCGACACGTTTCATGGGTTTACACCCGTTTCGGTAGTCCCCGAACCCGAAACCCAGCAATACCCGCAAAATTACATTATTTTTTTACCACCGACCCCTGAAATCTTAGAGGCCTTGATGTGTTCACAAGATTGTATAAGAAACAAATATAAAGGTGTGTCTTTCTTTACATATCATCATAAAGTTTATCATTATCATGCTGCAATGTTTCATAAGATGTTCATTACTACTTATTTGATTCTCATAGATGCTGACAATGAATAAGGACAAAGCTTTTGAAGTTGTCTTCAAGACATTCAAGAGGGAATGCAGGTGAAGTACATGTACTTGCAAATTTCATATACTAATCTGCATATTTTTCTCATGTTTAACTTTAGCTTGAGCGAATTTTGATCTTCCCTAGGACTTGGCACTTTGATTTGGCATTGGAAGATTTGAAGACGGTCGTTTGGAGGCTTGGAGATGTGAAAGATGCCATGATGATTCCAACTTTAAAGTGATTTGTGAACTATAATTTCTATTTTAGAACTTATATAGCTGTTGAACCATCTACTATTGTTTTTTGTTGAAATTTACTCAAGTTATGCTGATGAAATGTGCTTGTTTTGCTTTTGAAATGTTATTCTTTGTCGCCACTATGTTTGTTTAAATATTTTGATTTTATCGCGGGTTCCCCGTGGGTTCCCCGAAACCCGATGGGTTTAAGGGTCGGGCAGAAAACTAGCCCCGCACACGGTGATGGGGATGGGGACGGGTTTACGATTTTCTCGTGGGGACGGGTTTGGGAAGGCAAAACCCGATGGGTTTCGTCCCCGTTGCCATCTTGAGTCCCCACCGGCCTGGTAAAACTCGCTTATCTCCCAAGTGCCGTAATCAATGGCGCGGTTGGGTTACCCATGTCTGTATTAATGGGAACCCCGGAATAAGGGGAACACGATCTCTGCTTTGACAAGACGTGCCAAGGAAACTGCTTCGCTAAACGCGCTGAGGTGGTATAATAAGAAACGTAAAGGCTTGGTTGTGGTGTGACGTCACGCCACATAATACGTCAGCAGATTGAACTTGTGTAAATGTTATTCTCTCTACGGTTGTATGTGGAATTTATTTTGCAGAGCCGGACACTGTCCTGGTGTTCACAATCTTCTATGAATTATTCGGAGGAGGAACCCGCCTTGCAATGCCGAAGACAATATGCACGCCGGACTCGTCGTCATTGAAGCCTGGTTCAGGGGCTACTGAGGGAGTCCTGGACTAGGGGGTGTCCGGATAGCCGAACTATCATCATCGGCCGGACTCCAAGACTATGAAGATACAAGATTGAAGACTTCGTCCCGTGCCCGGATGGGACTTTCCTTGGCGTGGAAGGCAAGCTTGGCGATACGGATATGTAGATCTCCTACCATTGTAACCGACTCTGTGTAACCCTAGCCCTCTCCGGTGTCTATATAAACCAGAGGATTTTAGTCCGTAGGACACAACAACAACAACAACAATCATACCATAGGCTAGCTTCTAGGGTTTAGCCTCCTTGATCTCGTGGTAGATCCACTCTTGTACTACCCATATCATCAATATCAATCAAGCAGGAGTAGGGTTTTACCTCCATCGAGAGGGCCCGAACCTGGGTAAAAACATCGTGTCCCTTGTCTCCTGTTACCATCCGCCTAGACGCACAGTTCGGGACCCCCTACCCGAGATCCGTTGGTTTTGACACCGACAGCGGCCCCAACCCCAGCCCTCGCGAACTCGCGAAGCCAGTACTACGCGTACTTAATTACACTTTGGAAGTACCATGGGCATATGGGACGTGCCACGACCACGGCATACCCAGAGTGCGGCTAGACCGCACTAGGGGCTCCCGTTTGTGTCATTTGTTTTTTTCTTTTTACTTTCAGGACTCTGTTCTCCAGAAGCCCTGTCCGGCATTCGCGCCGAACACACAATACAACAGCCAGGGAAGCAGAAAACCGCGTCGAGTGCCCAGGTGGTCTCTATTACGAGCAGTATACCTGTTTTACATACCACACCGCAAACTTACCCCTGGAAGGGGGACATGTCAAAAGTCCCATACCTTGCGTATCGCACAATTTGTATCATTCTGCTTTTTATTCACAGTCCCTTTTGAATAAAGAATATATAGCTTTTGCCTATTATTGCATTCTTTCCCATTATATATGTTAGTTTATGACATTGCGCAACCGTACAATTTGGTACGGACAAATACACCAGGGGCTTATGTACCCCCAAAACACGGTGTAACAAGTCCGAATACTTTCACAAGTGCGGCACCCCGAACTTATATCATTATATGCATCGGCTCCAAATCATGTCTTGGGTCAATAGTTGGGTTTGCCCGGCTCCCATGTTTTGGTACCTTACGTTCCGTTATATCGGCTAAGGTAGCGCTGGGAGAACCACTGCGATTGTGCCCCGGTTGAGCTGGGTTGAGCACCTCAGTGGAGAAAGCTAAAACTGACCGGTCGCTGTTCAAGAGGTTTTTTCGAGTCCCTAAAGACTTATGCCGCTTAGAGCGATGAACCGGCATTGTCCGGCCAAGGCATGGATAGCGCCCCGAACTCGGTCTTACGAATACTAGGGGCTTCGCCGAAATTTAAAATTATAGAATTCTATGGCTAAGTGAGAGTGTTCAAGCATTATAGTCCGGTTGCCTGGTTCGTTGCGTTGAGCGCCTCCCTCGAAGGACCCAAGAATGGGAACAAGAGCGCTCAAGTTTATCCCGAACACCCCAGCACTCGTGGCATGGGGGCTGAAGCCAATGACTCGCCATCTCTCAAATTGGATAAACGGCCCCACAGAAGGTAATATTTTAAATTAAAAAGCGTTGCTTAGTGCATATGACAAGTTTTTAGCGTACAGGATAACAAAATGCGAGTCTACTCAAATATTACATCTTTGGAGCATTCACCCGCTATAAGACGGGCACCCTTCAGGACGCCCTCATAATACTTCTCGGGCTTGCGATGTTCTTTGCCCGGCGGCGGCTTGTCCGTCACCAGCTTCTCCGCATCCAACTTTCCCCAGTGCACCTTGGCACGGGCAAGGGCCCTACGGGCACCTTCAATATAGACAGAGCGCTTGATGACTTCGATCCACGGATAGGCATCCATCAGGCGCCGCACCAGCCCGAAGTAGCTCCTAGGCATGACCTCATTTGGCCACAACCGAGCTATAAGGCCCTTCATGGCCTATTCGGCGACCTTGTGGAGCTCGACCAATTGCTTCAGTTGGCCGCTCAAAGGCACCGGTTGTTCGGCCTCAGCATACTGAGACCAAAACACCTTATCCGTCGAGCTCCACTCTTCGGCTCGGTGGAAAGCGGTGGCGTCAGATACACTGCGGGGCAGATCTGCGAAGGCTCTTGGAGAGCTCTGGATTCGGGTAAGTAATAGGTAATTGACTTTTACATTCTTGCTTTGCATAAAGAATGCCTTACCCGCCACTATCGTCCTCATCGCCTCAATCTCCTGGAGGGCTTTTTGGGCCTCGGCCTTAGCAGCTTTGGCACTCTCAAGAGCCGAGGCAAGCTCGGACTCCCGGTTCTTCGAGTCACGCTCCAAACTCTCGTGCTTTTCCACGAGAGCCTGGAGCTCTTGCCGGACCTCCGCCAGCTGCGCCTCCCCCTTCTCTCGCTTGGTGCGCTCCGCGGCCGCTTTGTTTTCGGCCGCGGACACCGCCTCCTTCAGGGTGGCCACCTCATTCGTGGCCCCTGAAGTACACATGTTATTCCTGTTATCTTTTTGCAACCACATTTATCTTAATTTCTATAAGGTATTACTTACTGTCGGGGTAAATGACCAGGGGTAGCCTAGCCGGCTCCCCCTGGCACTTTAGAAAAAATTACGAGCCAATCTGGCCTCCAAAGATCCAAGATGTGGGGCCGCCTTCCCCCTGCCGGCTTCCTCCCAAGCCGACTGTCAGAAGGCGGCCTAACCTTAACCCTCATGAAGAAAGTCGCGGGAGGGCCGGCTCCAAGAAGCCGGCCACGAGAAGGCCGACTCCAAGAAGCCGACTCCCACAACGCGGTCAAGATCGTACCCTCGAAGTCCGCATCCACACAATGACGACGGGACGGGGCGTGGCAACAGTTGGGCCTACCACCCCCGAAACCCGGGCACGCCTAGCACAGCGCGCCGTACGGGGTGGCCATGACCCGTCCGGCGCGGCACTGTTACCATGCTGGCTCTGACGACACCCACGACGGGCTGTCAGCGCGGCCCACGGGCGGTGGGCCCCTTCAGGCAGAGAGACCCCAAAGGCGGCCTGGCCTCCGCTAGTCGGCCCGAGGCAAGGCCGGCCTCCCCCGGCCGGCTTGCTGCTTCCCTCGAAGGAGGCGCCCCATTAAGGAGACAAGACGAGGTAAGGCTACAACGATCGCCCGCCCAAGCGGCGGCACTGTAGCCACGCTTACCGCGACAAAGCCCTCATCATCAGAATTGAGGCAACAGTAACCAGCCGCCGACAAGGCCCTCGGTAGTAGGGCCAGCTTGTCAGCCAAGGTACCGGCAGCCAGCGGGACCCACCAGCCGGCGGGCCACAGTAGCCGGTGCGGAAGCCGGCAAGCGTAGACACTGACGGCTCGGGCCCGCGCCCAGCCGGATTACCATTGTACCCCCGGGGGGTAGGCCTATATAAACCCCCCGGGGCGCCCATGCAGAGGGTTGATCTAAGCTAAACTTAGACACCGCATAGAGAGAAGAGGAGAGCTAGCCGTGCCCTTCTTCTTCCTCTCACCGAACAGCTCAAGGAGCCTCTTGTAGCCACTTGTTCATCCAGAAAACCATGCGGCGACCCTGCAGAGCAGCAGTAGGGGTGTTATCTCCACGGAGAGCCCCGAAGCTGGGTAAGATCCGCCGGCGTGCATGTCTTCGCCCTATCCCGCTTCCAGGCACCGGCGACGTCTTACTGGCTCCCACAATGATAAGCCACCCGTTGGCATATGTCGCACCTACCACCCGACATTTGGCGCCCACCATGGGGCCAGGTGCACCGTCGTCCGGAGACCTGTTCTGGACGGGAACCCTTTTCCTCCCCAGCAGGCGCAGCCAGCCTGGCTCGCCTGATGGCGCTTCCCATGACGCGCTGCAAGGCGTCGCTGACGCTTGCACAGCGAGTGACCTCGCTGATCTCCTCGGCGAGACCCGCCTCTCCGACGAGCCCGCCTCCAACGCAGGCACCGACCACCTCGTCAACCTCCTCGGCCAGCTCCACGCCTCCAGCGAGCCGGTTGTAGACCTGGAGTCCGTTGGCTCCACCAACCCGATGCCTGTCGATCCCGACACGGCCTTGCCCGACGCCTTCCCCACCAACATCGCGATCTACGACGACCCGCTTCCCCGAGCCGATGGCTGTGACATTCCCATCGCCGAGGTGATGGTCATCAGCCACGACGCCGCCTCTGGCAAGAACACCCTCAACGCCCCACATGCGGCGGTCCACGACCTGTCCATCCCCCTCCTGGCCGATGCCGACGCCGAAGCCCTGGAGGCACGCCGCCTCGCCCTCCTCGCGGAGGGTCGGAAGCTAGATTCCATGAGACGCCTCACTGAGGCCCACCAGCGTGAAGTCGATCGCGCCGCCTTTGGCACGCCACCCCCTGGCGGGCCAAGCCGACCCGACGTCATCAGACGGCGCGGAGCCGCCATCGCCGACATGCTCGGAGTCGACCGCCCAGTCTATGCCACCCCGCTCGAGAATCTGCGCGCCGCCCAGGCGGCCGTAGACGAGCTGGACGGGCCGGGGGCCGAAGAACTCCCCCACATGACCGGACGCATCCAACAGCTGATCGATGCAGCCGCTCAGCGGCATGAAGCCAGCGCCCGTGCGGAAAGCCCTCCGCCGCGCCGGGACCATGGCACGACATGCCATACGCCGACTGCGGAAAAATCCCGCGCGCGACATGAGAAATAGCCGGCTGCCAGCCGAAGCCGAACCCGGATCTCCATCGAGTGAGACGCGGAAGGCCGCCCTCGAGCCATGGAGCGGCGGGGCAGCCCGCCCCCACCTCCGCCTCGTGGGGAAAGGTATCCCACCCCGCCGCCTGTCATGCATCCGACTCTCAGCGGCCGACTAGGTCACCGTGAAGGAGTCAGCGAGAATGATGCCCGCCACCGGATCGACCGCCTGGCGCGATCCCTGGCGTTGGAAGAAGAAGATGATGTCGTCCCGCCTTGCTTCGGCCCCCGCATCCGCGACGAGCCCTTCCCCAAAGGGTTCTCGCTCCCAAGAGACACGCCCAAGTACAACAGCTCCGTGAAGCCAGAAGATTGGTTGATCGACTACTCTACCGCAGTACGCATAGCGAACGGCAACAGGCGCGTTGCCATGAAGTACATGCCCCTCATGCTGCAGGGCACGGCGCGAACCTGGCTCAATAGCCTCAAGCCGTACAACGTCAACAGCTGGCTAGATTTCACAGAAGCCTTCATCCGCAACTTCACCAGCACTTACAAGCGAGCTCCCAAGCCCAGACAACTCTCCTTATGCGTGCAAGGCCCTGCCGAGTCCACCCGCGACTACCTCACGCGTTGGGCCGAGCTCCGTAACTCATGAGAAGGGGTGCACGAGGTGCAAGCCATAGAATACTTCACTGCCGGGTGCCGAGAAGGTACCCTCCTCAAGCACAAGCTCCTCTGCGACGAGCCGACTACCCTCGACGAGCTTCTGGTCATAGTGGACAAGTACTCCACCGCCGACTCCTTGATGAAGACCGAACTCCGGGTAGACGCATCCGGGAAGGTACTTAACCCGGCACCCAAGACGCCGGCTGGGGACTCCGGCCGACGCCCGTACCAGAACGACCACAAGCGCAAGGGCCCCATGCCGCCTTCCACTAGTCGGCAGGTGGCCACGGTCGAGGGCGAGTAGCCTGAAGGGCGGCCCGCTCCCAAGAAGCAGAAGGGCGGCAGGCCGGCTTGGCAGCCGGCCTTCTCCTATGAGCAAACTCTCGACGCCCCATGCAAGTTCCATAGCGGCGCGAAGCCGTCCAACCATACAACCCAGAAGTGTCACTGGCTCACCCGAATCTCCAAGGGCGAAGGGCTCGCGCCGCCTCCACCTGCTGGTCCGCCGCCTCCGGCTCCGCAGCAGCCGGCCGCTCGGCCAGCAGTCGGAGCGGTGCACGATGAGTTCCCCGACGAGCACGCCGCCTACGTCATCTTTACGAACCAGCCCGAAGACCGGCGCAGCAGACGCCGCGAGCAGCTGGAGGTCAATGCAGTCGCCACCAACCTTTCCGAGCACATGCATTGGTCAGAAAAGCCTATCAGCTGGAGCCGGGCCGACCACCCAGAGGTGATGCCGTCTCCCGGCTCTTATGCGCTGGTCCTGGATGCTACCCTTGCCACGGACAGACGCGGCGCACGTTTCTCCCGCGTGTTGATAGACGGCGGGAGCAACATCAACATCCTGTACCGCGACACCATGGAGAAGCTGAACATCAAGACGAAGCAGCTCATGCCAACCCGGACTGTGTTCCATGGCATCATACCCGGCCTGTCATGCGCCCCCATTGGCAAAATCAAGATTGATGTACTCTTTGGGGATAAGGATCATTTCCTCTAGGAAGCGATCTTCTTTGAAGTGGTGGACCTCGATAGCCCCTACCACGCATGGCTCGGCCGTCCTGCCCCGGCCAAGTTCATGGCTGTTCCCCACTATGCTTACCTCAAGAAGAAGATGCCGAGTACCAAGGGCATCATCACCATAGCTGGCGATTACAAGAAATCCTCTGAGTGCGCGGCTGGCAGTAGCCGGCTGGCCGAGTCCCTTGTGATTGCCGAAGAAAAGAAGATGCTGGACCGAGTCGTGGCCATGGCCGGCAAGCAGCCGACCTTGTCCTCTGATCCCAAGGAGTATGATGCCCAAGGTTCCTTCCAGCCGGCCAAGGAAACAAAGAAGATACCCCTCGACCCAGAGCACCCAGAAAGGTTCACCGCCATCGGGGCAAACCTGAACAGAAAATAGGAAGGCAAGCTCGCCGATTTCCTCCGTGAGAATCGGGAAATCTTCGCATGGTCCCCCAAGGACATGCCGGGTGTTCCGAAGGATTTCGCCGAGCACAAACTACACGTCCGAGAAGGTGCAAAACCAGTCAAACAACCCCTCCGCCGACTGTCGGAGGAAAAAAGAAGGATTGTAGGAGAAGAAATAGCCCGGCTTCTGGCCACCGGCTTCATCATGGAGGATTTCTTCCCAGAGTGGCTCGCCAACCTGGTCCTCTTGCTGAAGAAGAACAACAAGTGGCGCAAGTGCATAGACTACACAAGCCTCAACAAGGCCTGCCCCAAAGATCCTTTCGCCCTGCCAAGGATAGATCAAGTGATAGACTCCACAGCCGGATGCGAGCTGTTGAGTTTCTTGGATGCTTACTCAGGATATCACCAGATAAAGCTAGATCCGGCTGACCGCCTGAAGACCGCCTTCATCACGCCGTTCGGAGCCTTTTGCTACCTGACTATGACATTCGGCTTGAGGAATGCCGGTGCCACTTTTTAGCGTTGCATGCAGAAGTGCCTCCTGAAGCAGCTCGGCAGAAACGCCTACGTCTATGTGGATGACATCATGGTGAAGATGGAAAAGCGCGGCACCTTGCTGGAAGATCTCAAGGAAACATTCGAGAACCTACGCCGATTCCAGATCAAGCTCAACCCTGAGAAATGCGTGTTCGGAGTGCCAGCCGACCAACTCCTAGGCTTCCTAGTCTCCGAACGCGGCATCGAATGCAACCCAGTAAAGATCAAGGCCATTGAGAGAATGGCGATTCCCACCAAACTGCGAGATGTCCAGAAGTTTACCGGATGCTTGGCTTCCCTGAACCGCTTCATCAGCCGGCTCGGAGAGAAGGCTCTCCCCCTCTACCGCCTCATGAAGAAGACCACTCACTTCGAGTGGAACGACCAAGCTGACCAAGCTTTTCACGAGCTGAAGAAGATGCTGACCACGCCGCCTGTCCTGGCGGCACCGACTGAGAAAGAGCCCATGCTCCTTTACATCGCTGCGACCAGCCGGGTGGTCAGCACCGTCATTGTAGTCCAGCGCCCAGAGGAGGGCCGAGCCCAGCCGGTCCAGAGGCCGGTGTACTATTTAAGCGAGGTGCTGTCTACCTCGAAGCAGAACTACCCGCACTACCAGAAGATGTGCTATGGCGTGTACTTTGCCGCCAAGAAGCTGAAGCCCTACTTCCAAGAGCACCCCATCACGGTCGTATGCACCTCCCCGCTCGCCGAGATCATAGGCAGCCGGGATGCATTCGGCCGGGTGGCGAAATGGTCCATCGAGCTGGCCCCTTACACGATCTTCTACCAGCCCCGCACCGCCATCAAGTCCCAAGCATTGGCCGACTTCCTCGTCGACTGGGCCGAGACCCAGTACCTGCCGCCGGCTCCCGACTCCACTCACTGGCGCCTACACTTTGACGGGTCCAAGATGCGCACCGGCTTGGGAGCCGGCGTCATCCTCACCTCTCCCAAAGGCGACAAGCTCAGATACACACTGCAAATTCACTTTGCCGCCTCCAACAACGTGGCCGAGTACGAGGCGCTTGTACACGGGCTACGGCTTGCCAAAGAACTCGGCATACGCTAGATCCTGTGCTACGGCAACTTGGACTTGGTGATCCAGCAATCATCCGGCGACTGGGCCGCCAAAGACGCTAACATGGCAAGCTACTGTTTCCTCGTCCAGCAGATCAGCGGGTACTTTGAAGTATGCGAGTTCCTTCACATACCACGAGCCGACAACAACCCAGCAGATACCCTGGCCCGGATAGGCTCCACTCGGCAGGCAATACCAACCAGCATCTCCCTGCAACGCCTCCTCAAGCCGTCTATCAAGCCGTCTCTAGTATCCGATTCCATCTTCGTGCCGCCCAGCCCCGATGTGGCCGGATCCGGCTTGAAGAGCCGAGTAGGCGGCCCGGGGACTTCCGTAGTCGCACCCGACCCAGGGACTTCTGAACCCGGCTCGGGGACTACGGTAGTCGGCCCGGGGACTTCAATAAGCGGCCCGGGGACTTCTGTAGTTGCACTCGACCCGGGGACTTCCGAACCCAGCTCGAGGACTGCGGCAGTCGGCCCGGGGACTGCACCAACACAGCAGGCGGTGGCCAACTCCAGCACTTCATCACCCAGCCCACCCACCCTGGTTGCAGTGGCCGTGTTGACGATGGAAGAAGTCACAGCTCCATCATGGGCCCAGCCCATCCTCCACTTCCTGATAAACCAAGAGCTGCCGGCTGATGAGACGGAAGCAAGACAAGTCCAACGCCGAGCCGGAGCATACACAATCGCCAACAGAGAGCTCGTCAGGCGCAGTGTCACTGGAGTCTTCCAGCGTTGCGTCGAGCAAGAGAAGGGCATAGCAATCCTCAGAGACATCCACCAAGGCGAGTGTGGCCACCATGCGGCCTCAAGATCACTCGTCGCCAAAGCCTTCCACCACGGTTTCTTTTGGCCGACCGCTTTGGACGACGCCAAGGAGCTGGTCAGGCATTGCAAAGGGTGTCAAGTCTTCAGCTCCAAGCAACACCTGCCGGCTTCGGCACTCAAGACCATTCCCCTCACTTGGCCCTTTGCCGTTTGGGGTCTGGACATGGTGGGCCCATTCAAGACGGCGCGCGGCGGCATGACACATCTGCTTGTCGCCGTAGACAAATTCACCAAATGGATCGAAGCAAAGCCGATCAAGAAGCTGAATGGGCCGACTGCCGTGACATTCATCACAGACATAACAACTCGGTATGGCGTACCACACAGCATCATCACCGACAATGGCACGAATTTTGCCAAGGGACCATTGGCACGCTTCTGCGCGATGCAGGGCATCCGACTGGACTTAGCGTCCGTTGCCCACCCGCAGTCAAACGGCCAAGTCGAGCGAGCCAACGGCCTCATCCTTTCCGGCATCAAGCCACGACTAGTCGTGCCACTGGAACGTTCGGCCGGCTGCTGGCTCGATGAGCTGCCGGCCGTCCTCTGGAGTCTGCGCACTACCCCAAACAGGTCAACCGGCTTCACTCCTTTCTTCCTCATGTATGGTGCCGAGGCGGTCATCCCAACCGACATCGAGTTTGACTCGCCTCGGGTAACCATGTACACGGAGGCGGAGGCCAAGGAAGCACGAGAAGACGGCATCGACCTGCTGGAAGAAAGCCGGTTGTTAGCCCTCAGCCAGTCCGCCATCTACCAGCAGGGTCTGCGCCGCCACCACAGCCGGAAGGTCAAGCCAAGATCTTTCCAAGAGGGCGACCTTGTGCTCCGGCTGATCCAGCAAACAGCCGGCCAGCACAAACTCTCAGCCCCTTGGGAAGGCCCCTTCGTTATCAGCAGAGCGCTAGGAAATGACTCCTACTACCTCATCGACGCACAGAAGCCGAAGGCACGAAAGACAGACGACTCTGGCAAGGAGTCAGAGCGACCATGGAACGCCAACCTCCTTCGAAGATTTTACAGTTGAAATGCAATATGTACCACGCTAACTTTTGTACTAAGTACGAGACAATAGGCGCCCCGAGGAGAACTCGGGGACTGCCATCTTTTTATCTACGAACGAAGTGTACCATGCTTATGATTATGTCATTACATTCACTTCTTTCGTCCGGCACCGGGTTCGACTAGTCGGCCCGAGGACTGGCCGCCAGAAGTCCCACCCGCGGTCAGACAAGTAGTGTGCCAGCACCAAAGCCCTCTCTTGCCAAAAGCCGCAGTACGAAGAATCGGCTGTCCGGCTGGCAAGAGCCAAAGGCAGGAAAGGACGCCCACACGAAAAAAGGCTAGGGACTAACGGACTAATATAACAAAAGCCGGCTTTTTCCTACCACCGACCGACTACAAGAGTAGCCGGCCGGCCGGCTTCCATTCACTTTGCCACAATCTAAGAAAGCTCGAGTACTTGCCTTCCCCAACAAGATAGCCGAGTCCTTCCCCAGCTACAGACTGCAGAGCAGCTGCCGGCTGGGAAGGCAGCAATCAGGGGGAGGCGGCAAAGGAAACAGCCTAAGGATAAAAGGCACACGAGAATGGAAACCAAACACATGCATGCTTATATTTACACAAAAGGCCTTGACAAGGCCAACATTCAACGTAGTTTGAATACACCCCCAGTGGGTGGAACTGCACAAGCTTAATAAAAATTGTTCAAAGAGTAACAAGAAGGAAAAGCAAAGACGGCAGATCAAGCCAAGGGAACGACTGGCATGTCGGACAGGTCGGCTGAGGCCGCGGCGCCGGCTGGAGGAGTGGCCGGCTGGCGAACCTCGGCATGATCACCGCCTCCCGCAGAGGGCGCGCTAGCGTGTGCCTCGTTGCTAGAGGCACGATCATGCTGAGGACGGCTAGCCGCTTCGCCGGCTGGCTCGACGCCTTCGCCCTCCTCTTTGTCTTTGTCCTCGCCCTCATCGCTGCAGGCGATCTCCTTCGCCGAGTCTTCACCATCCGCCGGGTTCAGCCCAAACCATTCCTCCGGCTGGGCGACACCGTTGTCGTCCACCTCAGGAGCAAAGATGCTGGTGTCGGCAAAATCGGCAAGGGGCGAAGCGCACTGGATGATAGCCGGCCGCACCTCCACCAGCTCGTCGTCGGCCTCTTCCCCCCAAGTCCTCAGCTGCTCCAAGTTCAGCCCAGGGTACCAGGCCCAGATGAACTCCAACGCCCGCCTGGCACCAGATCGTGCAGCGGAGGCGTTCGGGGCCTCAAAGCGGCCGACTGCCACCTCCAGCCAGTCGGTCGTCCGGCTCGGGGTGCGGGGAATCGCTTCTCCTGGCCAGAGGGCGGCCAACACCTGCGCCCCAACACGCTGGAGGCGGCGGAGCATGCGATGTGCCGGCTGCAACCGGGCATGGATCGCTAAGAGTTGCTCCTCAAGTGTCCGGCTCGTGCCAGGCGCGATCTCAACCCCCGCCTGCCGGCCTACCTCGCGGTGGGCCTCGATGGCCTGGGTGGCGATGACGGAGTAGCCAGGGAAGTAGTCTGCGCAAAGAGCAAAGAAGCAGCATAAGTCAGAAGACGAACCAAAGGGCAAGGGGCGAGCAAAGAGTGAGGAAGGCGGCTCACCATCGATCAGATCCTCGATCCGGCCGTAACCCTCGCTCAACGCTTGTTCCGCCTCGGCCCAGCACGCCGTTTCGGTCTCGAACTCAGCTTTGAGGGCGGCCTCGCTGTCTCGCGCCTCCTTCAGGGCCGCCTTGTGTCTCTCCTCCTGGTCGGCCAACTTCTTGGCCAGGCGGTCATGCTGTAGGACTAGGGAGTTGAACTAGGCCTCCTTGGTGCGAAGGGCGGTCTTTCAAGTCGGCGTTGGCCCCTGCAAGCATGAAGACAAAGGAAGAAACAATAAGGAAGAAGTCGTCGGGGAAGATCCGACCCGACTGCTCAGCAGTCGGCCCGGATCTCGGGGACTACACCCAGTGGGTGCACTGACGCGCCCCCACAGGATATGAGCAAGGCAGAACACGCACTACAGCTGTTGGTCAGATCCTCGCTCTTCTGGCACAGCTCCCGAGCCTGGGAGTCGAAGGCGGCAGCACTCCGGTTGTGGTATTCCTGGAGGACCAGACAGGACGCAGGAATAAGATAACTGTTAGGACCTAATAAGTTCCAAGCCGCCTGCTCAGCAGCCGACTCGGAACTCGGGGACTACACCCAGTGGGTGCGCTGACGCGCCCCCACAGAAGAAATCAAAAAAGCAAGCAACCAAGGTCAGAAGACTTACCCGAATGATGGCCCGCGTCTCAAGGAAATCGCGCGTGTACCGCTGCAGCGCGGCGGCGTGAGCCTGAAGCCGGCCCCGGACCTCCTGGGCCGACGCGCTCAGCTCGCCCGTCTCCCCGCTGGGCGCCCACTCGGACGTGCTGGAGCTGGCCGCCTCCAGGGCCTCCACCGTTTGGCTGGCGCTCGCAGCTTTGTCCGGCTCCGACATGGGGGTGGTTCCCTCCGCGCGCTGGCGCGGTTCCAGCTGCACCACCAGGCCGGTTCCTGCTGTCGGCTCACTCCCGGCCGCCTGTTCCGGTGCCATAGCCGGCTGGCCGCCCTGGCCCACCCCAGTCGGCGCCGTCCGCGGCGCCTCCTCCAAGACGATCACATCATCCTCCCTCCGCTCCGCCTCTGACCGGCAGCGGTTGGCTTCCTCTGACGGGGCATAGGGACGTCGGGAGCCGCGCTGCAAAGAGGAACGATGAGCAGCGGAGGCCGGCTGTGCGAGGCCTCCGCATCCCTCTCCGCGGCCATCGCCTCCGGCTGGACCCTGGCCGCCGCGTCGGCCTGCTCCTTCGCCGCCCGGGCGGCCCTACGCTCCGACGCCTCCCCCTCCTCCCGCGCCTCCTGTGCGTTCTGCTCAGTAGCCTCCATAAGGGCGGTGCGGGGATCCACGCGACGGGAGCTCGAGGACCCCCCGGCCGATCCGATCACGGAGCCGGCGGGACCCCGCTCAAGGGAAAGCGGCGCCCTGGCCGGCCAGCCAAGAAAGAATTTAGAAAGAGCTTCGAGTGAAGAACACGGCAAGAGTACAAGACACATAAACACTTACGCCGAAACCGCCTACGGCTGCTTCACGACCCTCTGGAAACGGGCCACCTTCGCGGCTGCTTCGTCCCGCTTGGTTGCCGCGACGGTGCCCCTGGCCTTCTTCGGCCGACTGCCGAAGTAAGTTGACACGGCCCGAAGCTTCGTTACACCGCCTCGGGCGCCCGGCACGGCTGACGGATCCGCGCCTTGACGATCAGGCGTCGGCTGGCGGTGCTCCACGACTTCGACCTCGTCGTCGTCCGCCCCGTCCCCGAGGCCGGCTCCGAGCCCCGCGCCGCCTACCTCGCCGCCGTCCCCATCGGCGGCATCCTCCATGGCGGCCGCTCCAAGATCCGGGTCGTCGACGTCATCCACCGTACGGTCGGGGAGAAACGGGCGCTCTGCCCCTACGGCCCCGGCCGCCGGTGGAAGAAGGGGATTCTGCAGAAGACAAGCCGGCTGATTAGAAGCCGGCCACCATAGGGCCGACTACAAAAGAAAAAGAAAGAAGTAAGACTCACGGCAGGCGGAGGGTTGGCGCGAGAGTACGGCCTCTTGCCGTATCGCCAATCCTCAGGGAGCTTGCAGTTGGCGATATAGTTCACCATGTAAGACACCTCGGCATGGGGCATCTCCCTGGTGCTCAGCCGGCATGGGTCGAAGCGGTTGCTCATTTGGCAGATCATGTGCGGCCGGCCTTGGAGCGGGAGTACCCGGCGCTCCACGAAGGTGGCCACAAGGTCAGCTCCGACTAGGCCTTCTGACTGCGCCATCACCCGGAGTCGGGCGATGGCGGTGTTCCCGGCCTGAGACAACGTCCTGGCCCGGAAGCCCCACGAAGGCGGCCTCGAAGCCGGCGGGCCGGCCACATAAGCCGGCAGGTTGACAAAGTCACCTTGCGGGGCGACGTTGTTGACGTAGAAGTAGGATTTCTGCCAGAGCTTCACCGACTGGATCAGCCGGATGGGCGGGAACGGATTGTTCTCGCCCGTCCGCCTCATGGCGATGTAAGCTCCGCACGGGGCGGGCACCCCCGCGGACACAGTGCCGAGCTTGCTTTGGAAGAACTCCCCCAAAGCTCCAGGGTGGGGAGGATGCCAAGGAAGCCCTCGCAGAGGGTGACGAAGGACGATAGCAGCATCACCGCGTTGGGGGTGAGGTGATGCGGCTGAAGATGATAGAAGTCGAGGAAGGACCGGAGGAACCCACTCGCCGGGAGGCCGAAGCCGTGCAGGAAGTGCGACCGGAAGACCACCCGTTCGCCCTCCTCCGGCGCCGGTGAGATCTCCCTCTCCAGCGGGCGCTGGACCTGCACGTAGTTCTCGCTGGGCAGGCGCCGCGTCCGGCGGAGGAACTCGAGGTGGTCGTCAAGGACGTTGGAGCCATCCCACGAGCTCGACAACGCCATTGGGACGGCGCAGCAAGGAGAAAGGTGCGGCGACGGCAGAACGGCGCGGCGGTGAGGCGCTGCGGCAGCGGAGAGGATGAGGACGGAAGAAGAGAAGGACGGAGCGAGGGAGAGCGTGCGAGCCTTTGCCGCTCCCTCTCCTCCCCTACTTATAGGCCGGCGCGGCGGAGCCAAGGAGGCGTGGTGCGGGGGACGTGGGATTAACTGCGCCCACTCCCCCACGTCCCGCTATAACTGCGCCTTGATGGCACAGCAAAACCGCCGCGGGAAGGCAAACAACCCATCTTGGGCCACAAAGGATCTGTGCCTGGGCCGAGGCCAGGAGTGGCGGGCCCGGGCCTGCGGCGAAATCCCGTCGCGCACGCGCGGCGGCAGGCCTTTTCTGCCACGTGACACGCGGGGAGGCGCGCGGTCAACGTGCAAGTTGGCCCACACCCCGGTTGACGAGTCCACGGTGCCTTCGCAAGGCGGCACATGTAAGCAGAGCCGGCTCCAAGCTGCCGACTCCTCAAGATAGGAAGCTGACCAGGCTTCTCGTTCCCCTTGCCGACCTCGAAGCGCGACCAGCTTCGGGGACTACTGTCGGGGTAAATGACCATGGGTAGCCTCGGCTCCCCCTGGCACTTCAGAAAAAATTACGAGCCAATCTGGCCTCCAAAGATCCAAGACATGGGGCCGCCTTCCCCCTGCCGGCTTCCTCCCAAGCCGACTGTCGGAAGGCGGCCTAACCTTAACCCTCATGAAGAAAGTCGTGGGAGGGCCGGCTCAAAGAAGCCGGCCACGAGAAGGCCGACTCCAAGAAGCCAACTCCCACAACACGGTCAAGATCGTACACTCAAAGTCCGCATCCACACAATGACGACGGGACGGGGTGTGGCAACAGTTGGGCCTGCCACCCCCGAAACCCGGGCACGCCTAGCACAGCGCGCCGTACGGGGTGGCCATGACCCGTCCGGCGCGGCACTGTTACCATGCTGGCTCTGACGACACCTACGACGGGCTGTCAGCGTGGCCCACGGGCGGTGGGCCCCTTCAGGCAGAGAGACCCCAAAGGCGGCCTGGCCTCCGCCAGTCGGCCCGAGGCAAGGCCGGCCTCCCCCGGCCGGCTTGCTGCTTCCCTCGAAGGAGGCGCCCCATTAAGGAGACAAGACAAGGTAAGGCTACAGCGATCGCCCGCCCAAGCGGCGGCACTGTAGCCACGCTTACCGCGACAAAGCCCTCATCATCAGAATTGAGGCAACAGTAACCAACCGCCGACAAGGCCCTCGGTAGTAGGGCCAGCTTGTCGGCCAAGGTACCGGCATCCAGCGGGACCCACCAGCCGGCGGGCCACAGTAGCCGGCGCGGAAGCCGGCAAGCGTAGACACTGACGGCTCGGGCCCGCGCCCAGCCGGATAACCATTGTACCCCCGGGGGGTATGCCTATATAAACCCCCCGGGGCGCCCATGCAGAGGGTTGATCTAAGCTAAACTTAGACACCGCATAGAGAGAAGAGGAGAGCTAGCCATGCCCTTCTTCTTCCTCTCACCGAACAGCTCAAGGAGCCTCTTGTAGCCACTTGTTCATCCAGAAAACCATGCGGCGACCCTGCAGAGCAGCAGTAGGGGTGTTATCTCCACGGAGAGCCCCAAAGCTGGGTAAGATCCGCCGGCGTGCATGTCTTCGCCCTATCCCGCTTCCAGGCACCGGCGACGTCTTACTGGCTCCCACAATGATAAGCCACCCGTTGGCATATGTCGCACCTACCACCCGACACTTACCTTCCTTGTCCTCGAGCTGCTTCTTGGCTTGGCCAAGCTCGTCCTCGGACCACTCGAGGCTCTCCTTCAATGCATTGACCTCCGCAGTCAGTGCGGCAGAGGTCAGCAGGGCAGCCTGCATTCCCATATTGACATAATTATGTTAGACTCCTGCGTATATCTTTTTAGATCCTCAGTCCGGCTTTTCTTTCCGAACACCAAACTGAGCATCAGGGGCTACTGTCTATGCGGTAATCTTCTTTCATATATTGAAAACTTACCTCAAAGCCTGTTAGAAGGCTGCTGCAGGCTTCAGTCAGCCCGCTCTTGGCGGACTGAACCTTCTGGATCACCACACTCATGACAGTGCGGTGCTCCTCTTCGATGGAGGCGCTGTTAAGCGCCTCCAGTAAGCTATCCGGTGCCTCCGGTTGGACGGAGGACACCGGCGTCTTACCCTTCTTACGAAGGAGCCGCTTGCCGGACTTCGGAACCACTGAAGGTTCCGGTATGGAGTCCGGACAAGGGTCGGGCTTAGAGCCCCGAGGGGTCTTGCTGCCCTCGTGCCTGGAGTCTGGGAGGCTGCCTTGTGGCGCCTCCTGCGTCACCTCCTCTTGACCAGGCCCCCCTTGGGGCCCCACCTCGGCGTCGTCGGCGGCGCGAGGCGAGGAGGCGGCCGGAAGAGAAGTACTCTCCATTTCGGACGAATTCAGGGACCCGCTTGACGAAGCGGCAAGCTCGTCCTTGGGCGGGCTGCATGATTGTTCGGCATCAGAGAACATTATGCAATGAATAAAACGGAAAGCCATGGGTATCCGGACACTTACGATCTCGCCAGGGGCTTGGCCCTCGTAGGCCACTCCTCCTCGCCATTGTTGGCGGTGGTGGAGACGTCCGTATGAAGGGTTCTCCCCTTCTTGGACCCACCAGCCTCCCCAGATGGGGCGGACTTTCTCTTCTTCTCCCCCCCCGCCGGGGGAGAGGCTTCTTTTTCCTCCTCCTCGTTTTCACGGGAGGAGTCCGCCTTCGAGTCGTCGGATGATGAGTCCGACGACACCTGGCGCCGGGCACTCCGTCGAGTCCCCGTGGCCTCCTTCTTGGCCTTCTTCTCCAGCACCACGTAAGGCGCCGCAGCCAACAGCCCCGCCAAGCGGGCGTCTACTGGATCTTCTGGCAAAGGAGCCGGACAGTCAACCTACCCGGACGTGTTCCGCCAGTCCTGTCAAAGGCAAGGGAGTTTAGATCCCGCATAGAGTCAGACTATGAAGAGCAAGATTCCCGTAAAGGGTAAAATAGTTTACCTCGGTAGCTTGACGCTGCGAGCTGAATCCACGATCTTCTGTAGCGGATGAGGGATGAGGGAGCTTCGGCGCCCTTGAACAGCGCCTTCCAGGCATCTTCGTACATAGTGTTGAAGAGCCTCTTCAGGGTTGGATGCCGAGCCGGATCGAACTCCCACAATTTGAAGGCCCGTTGTTGGCACGGGAGGATCCAGCGGATGAGCATGACCTGGATCACATTAACGAGCCTGAGATTCTTGTTCACCAAGGTCCGCATGCAGGCTTGGAGTCCGGTCAGCTCTTCCGAATTACCCCACGCCAGGCCGGTCTCCTTCCAGGAAGTGAGCCGCGTGGGAATACCAGACCGAAATTCGGGGACCGCCGCCCATTTGGGGTCGCGCGGCTCGGTGATGTAGAACCACCCCGATTGCCACCCCTTCACGGTCTCCATGAAGGAGCCGTCAAGCCATAAGATGTTGGCGATCTTGCCGACCATGGCGCATCCGCACTCCACCTGACGGCCCTTCACAACCTTCGGCTTGACATTGAAAGTCTTTAGCCATAAGTCAAAGTGGGGCTGGATGCAGAGGAAAGCCTCGCACACGATGATGAACGCCGAGATGTTGAGGATGAAATTCGGGGCCAGATCGTGGAAATATAGGCCGTAGTAGAACATGAGCCCCCGGACGAATGGGTGAAGTGGGAAACCCAGTCCGCGGAGGAAGTGGGCAAGAAAAACGACCCGCTCATGGGGCTCAGGGGTGGGGACGAGCTGCCCCTCGTCGGGAAGCCGATGTGCGACGTCGCCGGACAAGTATCCAGCCTTCCGCAGTTTCTTTATGTTGCCCTCCGTGACGGAGGAGACCATCCACCTGCCTCCCGCTCCGGACATGGCTGGAGATGGTTGAGGAAGGATGTGCGGACTTGGGCGCTGGAGCTCAGAGTGTGCGAAAATGGATGAGCAAGGGAGGAGGAAGGCGTAGGTAAAAAAGGTGGATCCTTATCCCCTTACATGGGCGGACGAGGCTATGCGTCCCCCACCAGCCTAATAAAACTCGCTTATCTCCCAAGCGCCACAATCAATGGCGCGGTTGGGTTACCCACGTCCGTATTTATGAGAATCCTGGAATAAGGGGGCACGATCTATGCGTTGATAAGACGTGCCAAGGAAACCGCCTCGCTAAACGCGCTGAGGTGGGACAGTAAAAAATGATTCGAATAAAAGCCTGGCCATGGTGTGACGTCACACCGCAGAATACGTCAGCAGATCTGTGCAAAAATTATTCTCTCTACGGTGTTATGTGGAACTTGTTTTGCAGAGCCAGACACTATCCATGTGTTCAAAACCTTCTAAGTATTCGGAGGAGGAACCCGCCTTGCAATGCCTAAGACAATATGCACGCCAGACTCGTCGTCATTGAAGCCTGGTTCAGGGGCTACTGAGGGAGTCCTGGACTAGGGGGTGTCCGGATAGCTGAACTATCATCTTTGGCCGGACTCCTGGACTATGAAGATAGAAGATTGAAGACTTCACCCCGTGTCCGGATAGGACTTTCCTTGGCGTGGAAGGCAAGCTTGGCGATACGGATATGTAGATTTCCTACCATTGTAACCGACTCTGTGTAACCCTAACCCTATTCGGTGTCTATATAAACCGAAGGGTTTTAGTCCATAGGACGAACAACAATCATACCATAGGCTAGCTTCTAGGGTTTAGCCTCCCTGATCTCGTGGTAGATCTACTCTTGTACTACCCATATCATCAATATTAATCAAGCAGGAGTAGGGTATTACCTCCATCGAGAGGGCCCGAACCTGGGTAAAAACATCGTGTCCCTTGTCTCCTGTTACCATCCGCCTAGACGCACAGTTCGGGACCCCCTACCCGAGATCCGCCGGTTTCGACACCGACACTTACCATTGAGGAATGCACTTTTCACATCCATTTGATATAACATGATATCAAGATGGTTAGCATAAGCAAGCAATATGCGAATAGCCTCAAGTCTAGCAACAGGTGCAAAAGTTTCATCAAAATCAACTCCTTCAACCTGTGTGTAGCCTTGAGCTACTAGACGTGCTTTATTCCTCACCACAAAGCCGTTTTCATCTTGCTTGTTGCGGTAGATCCACTTTGTGCCAATGATATTATGCTTGCGAGGATCTGGATGATTGACCAGTTCCTAGACGTTGTTGAGCTTGAACTGATGTAATTCTTCTTGCATGGCCTGAATCCACTCGGGCTCCAGAAATTGTGGAGGATATAACTACTAAGGGTAAACCGCCCAGGAGGGGCCGGTTCACCTTTAGTTACTTTGAAGCCCAAGGAAGCTCAGGAGACGGTGCTTTACTGATGAAGCTAAGAGGCCCAGAGCCCAAGGGCGGATTAGGGCCCATGTTAGTAAACCGCCATGATTGTACAAACTTGTGTAATAAGATAGGGAAGGAGAGACCGAGGCGGACACTTGTATGAGCCAGCCTCGGGACTCTGTAAACCGGCCGGGGTCCTCCTGTGTATATAAAGGGGTGACCCGGCGGTGGTTCAGGGCAGACAACAACAACTCGAGATCCAGGCAAAGCGTATTCGTGCCCTGATCATCGAAACCCAATCAATTCCATCACAACTAGACGTAGGCTTTTACCTTCATCGAAGGGGCCGAACTAGTATAAAACTCCCGTGTCCCATGTCCGGTTTAACCCCTTCAAGCTAACCCATAGTGATGGCTCCACGACTAAGTCCTTTCAAGAGGACATCTGACATGTTAATTCCATGACAGTTGGCGCCCACCGTGGGGCTATCGCACGATGGTTTCGAGTTCTTGAAGGGCAGCTTCGAAGGACTCAAAGGGTACGCGGTTGGCCGGATAACCAAGAGTCATCGCGGCAAGCTCTACATCGACGAAAAAGGATGGGGCCCCGAGGCCGGCTCAATCGAGTACGGGTACCGGGTCCCCTTTTGGGGAATTCATGTCTTCATTGGTAAGATCGGCGAACCGGGCCCTGAGCTGGACACCTGCACCGAGCGTGTCGAAACAGCTCAGCGCGCAAGCCCTGCCCGGATCAAGCCTGCCATGAAGCGTGCGTTTGTAGGATGTATTCATGAGACCGGATCTGAACCGGCGTCTGAAGGCGAGACAACTGTTTATTCTGACGGCGAGTCATCCACCGGTGAAACCGAGTCCTTGTACCAAGTTCATGATGGCGGGTTCAAGGGGTATTCCGATGGCGACAGTATTTCAGACCCCTTCGAACCGCCAAGTTGGGTTGCTATTTACATGGCCGGAACACATCCCATTTTGCAGTCTTCGGTAGCGGCCGCGAGGGGAGGGCCGGTACGCCGGCCGGTTCAAGTCCTCTCTGATGTAATGGATGCCTGGGCAACCTTGTTATCTGCAACAGTTGCAAAGCTAAAGGACCAGATAGCCCAGGCCAAGGAGGACCTGGCAGCTGAGGATGCTAGGATGGCTGAGGAACGAGCCACTTTGGATGCTCAGTCACAACAGATACAGGCGCAGAATTACCGGCTCATGTTGGATCAGAACGAGTCAAATGAGGTAATGCGGCGGAAGTACCGATCGCGCATGCCACCAGTCTTTGAAGGAGCAAATCTTTTTAATACGCCGGGGGCCGGGACGAGTAATCCAGCAGCCGTGAACCGGACCGATGCACCTAGAGCGGCGCCGGATCAGCCACGGATAACGAAACCACCTCGACGGATAGACAACCCACCGCCATATGTACCGACACCGCCGGGTCACTTTTCAAGCCCTTTGGACAACATGATTGCTGCAGCATCTCTACTAGCGGCTATTCCAATGGAGGGCGATTCACTGGCGGCGATTGAGACACGGCGGGCCAGGGATCTTCTTCAAACCGCCATGGTGCAACAGCAAGCTTATTCCTATAGCCGGGATAGAATTCAATCAACCCCCCGTCCAAGCAAAAGCTACAGCAGGCACATAGATGAACCGGAAGTGTCCAACTGCTCGGCGCTGTAATGCGGCTTACGGTGAGGTGAATGCTCAGGATGTGGTAAATAATGGCAGGGCACGAAGGGAGGCCGCATTAGCAGCACCACACGCGGGTCGTTATCAAACTGCCCCGATTCAGCCTACGGCATCGGTAGACCGGGGCACCGGGGTTGCTTTCAGTTCCTGGGGTGTGCCATGTCTTATTCTGGCTCTCCATAATGTGCGGTTGCCCAAGGATTTCAAAGGCCCACGGAAGGTACCAAATTATACTGCTGACCAGCCACCTGAGGCGCAGGTTGAGAGTTATGAGATGGCAATGGAGATGCTGGATGTGGATGAAGCGTCTTGCGCAAAGTATTTCACAATGATGTTGGAAGGGACAACCCGTACTTGGTTGAAGAACCTGCCAGCCAACTCCATCGAGTCATGGGAGCAGCTGAAGGCCCGGTTTATAGCTAATTTCAAAGACACTTGCAAACAGCCTATGTCCATTGTGGATTTGGATGCCTGTGTTCAAGGGGAAAATGAGTCAACAACTCATTGGGTGCGCCGGGTTTCGGAAGTTTTGCATTCGTCGGACCGGATTAACGCTGGCCAGGCGATCTTGACGCTGGAGCGTAATTGCCGGTTTAAGTCACTTAAAATGAAGTTGGGACGGATCAAACGCCACTGCAATGATATGGGCACACTCATGGCAGCCTTGGTCAAATATGCCAATTCTGATAATACCAAGGATCCCGAGTCCGATGAAGAGAAACCGGAGAAGGGAAAGAAGAGCGGCGGTGTAAAGGGACAACATCTTAACCAGGGAGGCCATGGGAATAACGGTAAGCGTAAAGCGGATGGTGCAGATTTTGTGGCTAACACCAATACGCAGCGTCGCAAAGGTAAACCGCCCCAGCGCGGTGGAGGGATGAATCTGGAACGTTTGTTAAACCAGCCCTGTCCAAAGCATGGGACCAAGGAGGCCCCTTCTACACATCTTTGGAAGGATTGTTATATAATGAAGGAGTTCAAAAACTCTGATCTCTATCGATACGATCAGGGTCCGTCGGGCGGTTCATGCCCCGGTTTCCAAAGCGGCGGCGGTTCAAACTCTGGATTTCAGAATAGCCAGGGTCATCAGAACAACCATGGTGGCAATCATCAGCAAAAAAATCAAGGGAATCAGCAGCAATCAGGTTATCAAAGTCATCCCAAGCAATTGAACAATGGACAGTATCATGTGTTCACTACTAGCCTGTGCAAGCGGGATCAGAAGCTGCACAAGAGGGCAGTTAACGCTGTTGAACCAGCCGTACCACACTATTTACGATGGTCTGAGCAGCCTATTGTGTGGAGCAAGGAGGATCATCCGCCCTGGGTTGACAATCCGGGTCAACTGGCACTGGTAGTAGCACCTCAGGTGGGAGGTTATAAGTTCACCAAGGTCCTGATGGACGGTGGGAGCAGTATCAACATTTTGTACTATGAGACTTTCCGTCGCATGGGGTTGACAGATAAGAATCTCAAACCATATACGGTTTTTCATGGCATAGTCCCAGGTAAAATGGCATACCCCGTTGGCAAGATTGCTCTGGAAGTTGTGTTTGGGGATGAACATGATTCCAGGTCCGAAACATTGACCTTTGAGGTGGTAAAAATCCAAAGCCCGTATCACGCATTGTTTGGACGACCGGCTTATGCAAAATTCATTGCGAGGCCCTGTTACGTTTATTTACAGCTCTAGATGCCGGGTTACAAGGGGACAATCACAGTGCATGGAAGCCGAAAGATCGCGTTGGATTGTGAGGAAGGTGAAGCGGCCTATGCTGAATCGGTTTGTGCTGCGGAAGAGCTGAAGTTTCATAAGGACAATGTGGATCCGGCAGACATGACACCCCTGAAGAAGCTTACAACTGAGCATGACCCGGCCCTGACATTCAAACCGGCCAATGAGACAACTTGTTGACTTTGTTCCTGGTGATTCATCTAAGTAGTTTACTATCAGTGCCAATCTGGATCCGAAATAGGAAAGCGCGTTCATCGAGTTCATCCATGAGAACCGGGACATCTTTGCATGGAAGCCTTCTGACATGCTAGGTGTACCGAGGGAACTCGCTGAGCACACTCTCAATATTGATCCCAAGTTTAAACCGGTCAGGCAATTTCTTCGCCGCTTTAACGAAGAAAGACACAAGGCCATTGGTGAGGAGGTAGCCCGACTATTGGCTGCTGGGTTTATCGTTGAAGTGTTTCATCCCGAATGGTTGGCTAATCCGGTGCTTGTTCTTAAGAAAAACGGCACTTGGCGTATGTGTGTGGATTACACAGGTTTAAACAACGCCTGCCAAGCAGATCCTTTTGCTTTCCCGCGTATTGATCAGATCATTGATGCGAGGGCGGGTTGTGAGTGCTTGAGTTTCATGGATGCTTATTCAGGTTATCATCAGATTAAAATGGCAGTTAAGGACCAGGAGAAGACGGCCTTCATCAGCCCCTTTGGAGCCTTCTGCTATGTTTCTATGCCCTTTGGGCTCAAGAATGCCCAGGCAACCTACCAGCGTTGTGTGCAAAATTGTCTTCACAAACAGATTGGGCGTAATGTGCACACCTATGTGGATGACATTGTGGTAAAGTCCAGAAAGCAGGAAACCTTGATAGATGTTCTCAAGGAGACCTTTGACAACCTTCGGGTTTATAAAATAATGCTCAACCCGGATAAGTGTGTTTTTGGTGTTCCGGCAGGCAAGCTCTTGGGATTTCTCGTATCCAACAGAGGTATTGAGGCCAACCCAGAGAAAATCAAAGCGATCACATCTTTGGCTAAACCGGCGTGTATCAATGATGTTCAACGTCTGTTAGGCCGAATTGGAGCCCTCAGCCGGTTTATCAGCCGTTTGGGAGAGAAGGCGATTCCTCTGTATCAGATGTTGAAGAAGACGGATGACTTTGTATGGAGTAACGCAGCCAATGCGGCCTTTGAGGACTTAAAGCGGCAGCTAGCTGAACCACCGGTCCTTGCTGCTCCAGTTGATAACGAGCCTTTGTTATTGTACGTGGCTGCGAATGCCCGTGCGGTCAGTGTGGCGATCGTGGTTGAGCATAAGGAAGTTGGGAAGGAATATCCGGTTCAACGGCCAGTTTATTATATCAGTGAGGTGCTGATCGAGTCAAAACAAAGATATCCGCATTGGTAGAATCTGGTATATGGAGTTTTTATGGCAAGTAGAAAGCTCAAGCAATACTTCCAAGGCCATCCCATCACAGTGGTTAGTTCTACTCCTTTGGGTGATATAATATAGAATAGAGAAGCAACTGGCTGGGTTGCGAAGTGGGCAATTGAGCTTGGTCCGCATGGGGTGAAGTATGTGCCTCAGACGGCCATCAAGTCTCAGGCACTTGTTGATTTCATCAATGACTGGACCGAGTTACAGGCACCAGAGGACAAACCGGATAATACATACTGGACTATTCACTTTGATGGATCCAGGCAATTGGAAGGCTCGGGGGCTGGAGTTGTCCTTACTTCCCCTCGAGATGATAAAATTCGTTATGTTCTCCGCTTAATGTTTCCATGTAATAACAATGCAGCAGAGTATGAGGCCTTTATCCATGGACTCTGTGTGGCTAAGGAAATGAACTTGAGCCGGGTTCGATGTTTTGGAGATTCTGATCTGGTGGCTCAGCAAGTTTCTGGTACTTGGGATTCTAAGGACCCACTCATGGCGGCTTATAGGCGCGAAGTGGATATTGTGGCAGGTCACTTTAAAGGTTATCAGGTGGAGCACATTGACCGCGTAAAAATGAAGCAGCAGACGCTCTAAGCCGGCTGGGATCTCAGCGTAAACCGGTACCACCCAATACCTTTCTTGATATCTTGCATAACCCGTCTGTGAAGTTGCCTTCAGAGGAGGATTTAGCTGTTCCTGATCCGGAGGCTCAATTGGTAGCCGCTTTACATGTCATTCCGGATTGGACGGTTCCATATCTGGCGTATCTAAACCGGGGCGAGTTACCGAATGATGAGCTCTTTGCCAGGCGGATAATACGGCGGTCCAAGTCTATGGTGGTTCACAATGGTGAGTTGCACCGTTGTAGCGTATTAGGCGTATTCCAACGTTGTGTTTCTCCTGAAGAAGGACAAGAGATTCTACGTGAAATCCATGAAGGGGATTGCGGTCATCATGCCGGTTCAAAGTCCTTGGTAGCTAAAGCTTTCCGTCATGGGTTCTACTAGTTGACAGCTCATGCTGATGCGGAGGATCCGGTAAAGCGGTGTGATGCTTGTCAAAAGTTCTCACGGCGGGCTCATGTTCTGGCTCAAGAGTTACGCATGATTCCTATCACTTGGCCGTTTGCTACATGGGGGCTTGATATGGTTGGACCCTTTAGACGTTCTAAGGATAAGAAGACCCATCTATTGGTGGCGGTTGACAAGTTCACTAAATGGGTTGAAGCAGAGCCCGTCAGCAAGTGCGATGCGGCCACGGCGGTTCAATTTCTTAAAAAGATCATTTTCCGCTTTGGTTTTCCGCACAGCATCATCACAGACAATGGCACAAACCTGTCCAAAGGTGAGATGGAGGAGTTTTGTCAATGAGAGCACATCCGACTCGATTTAGCATCCGTGGCTCACCCCCAAACCAATGGTCAAGCTGAGCGGGCGAATCAAGAAATCCTGAAGGGCATCAAGCCTAGGCTTATGGTTCCTTTGCAGCGAACACCGGGTTGTTGGGTGGAGGAGTTGCGGTCTGTGTTATGGAGTATAAATACCACTCCAAACCGATCTACGGGTTATACACCCTTTTTCATGGTTTATGGAGCTGAGGCCGTCCTCCCAAGTGATATTCGTCACGATTCGCCCCGAGTTGTGAATTATGTTGAAGCGGACAATGAGCAAGCACGCCAAGAAGCGCTGGACCTGTTAGATGAGAAATGGGACATGGCTTTGGCTCGTTCGGTGGTTTATCAGCAAGACCTGCAGCGTTATCACAGCCGCCGGGTTAAGACAAGAACCTTTCAGGAAGGTGACTTGGTGCTCCGGCTTATTCAAGATCAGGCTGATATGGACAAGTTATCCCCGCCTTGGGAAGGACCCTTTGTGGTCAGCAAAAATCTGCACAATGGATCATACTACCTCATTGACGTTCGAGAAGACTCATGCAACTCTGAGGAGGAGACCCGACGGCCATGGAACATAGCTCTCCTACGGCCTTATTACACTTGAAGCCACATGCTTCTCTTATGTATATATTTCTACTATGTATATACTTTGATCAATAAACCGGCATCCTTGCTACAAGCAGGGTCTCCGCCATTTTTCTTCAAAATTTTGTTTACTTGGGGGCTTCAGCTTATAAAGCGAAGTCCTACCTGTCAAACCGGCTATCATGCCACAACAAAGCTTGGGAGCTTCACACCCAAGGGGCCAAAGAGAGTCTTGTTGCTATGCACAGCTCAAACATTGGCACCCATTGAGCACAGCTCACAAAGTTACTTGGGGGCTCTTTGTGTCAAATACCAAAGAGTTTGAAAGGACCCTTGTAGCGGGTTATCAACCCACGGCTTGGCAGCCTGGTGTATTCACCTAAAACCCCGGGTTAACCTGCCTTCATCAAGTAAGCCACTCCTATCCAGGTAATCCTGGCACGACACGTCGAACGTTTGACAGTCACTCTCATTGAGACCCTGAACTTGTCAAAGTTAAAATGATGATTGGTTAGTTGGAGGCCCATCTTAAAAGGCTTTGTCAAAATGGTTTAACTGAGTGGCCTGGCACCCCATGAAAAGCCTTGAATTTGGGCCTGGCAGCCCTTGAAAAGCCTCGACTACAAGATTTATTTGCCTTTGCTTTGTGCCAAGTTTTTGTTCAATCGTGTTGTTTATGTTAATCCGGTGATTCCTGTCCCGTTATGGCTTACAGTTATTCCTGTTAAAGCGTGCACTAAAAGGCAAACCGGAATTTCTTAAACCGGTCTGGCCTTCACAATTGGTCGCCAGCAGTTATACGGTGTTTAGTACAACCCGGTTATATCTCATATATACCAGCATTGCATGGTGGAAGTAAGGTGTTTACTCTTACTACAATCAAAATTGGTAATCCAGCAAGTATACGTTCATATCACAGGTATGATTTATTTTCGCTACTTTTTAGCAACCAAGGTTGTCTATCAAGTTGTGTTGGGCAATTTGACCCGTCCGGCGGTAAACCGCCCGGACAGATTTCTTTTATGCAGACACAGGGATTGCATAAAATTACAAAGGCATATGAGCCAGTGCTGAAATTATTACGGCGGATCAAACAAACAGTATCCCAGTGCACGATGGCAGCAGATCAAAGTATTTGTACTAGCCTATTACAAGGCGCTTTAAAAGGCCCAAAATATGCTGTTTTTCAACAGAACAAAGTCTAATGAATCAAAAAGATCGCCGGATCAAGCTTCATCTCCATGTTGCCGTGAAGTAGATGGATCGTTTGACGACGGTTCAGCCTCCTCCTCTCCATCTAGTGGCTGGAAGTCCACGGTGGTCTAGTTAATCCGGGTTAAAGCCTGAAAGACAGCCTCTTCACTAATAAGTTCTGACGGATCAACATCAGGGGCGTAAGTGTGCTTACGGATTGGCGGAATAAGATTTTGCACTTCTGGGATAGCAGGGTTAATCCATTTGTTATTTGCATCATAAAAAGACCGGTGCACAGACAGGTTGGCGTCGTTCGCAAGTTGACTCGCCAGAGGGCGCATTTCCCTTGTCACATTTCTAAGAGCTTCATCATCAAATTCTGCCCCATTCTCCTGGGTGCTAGGAAAGCCTTTGGCAAGGTCCACCGGATCAAGATCAGCTATCCAGGCTTTGGCTCGGGTAAGTGCCAACAAAGCGCCAGCCCTAGCAGCGGATCGTTTTATCTCTTCTATCTGTGCCGGTGTCATAGATAACCTTGCCAGAGTATCCTTGATCAGTGTTGGGGCCGGATTGTTATAAGATGCTGCGCAAATAACCCGTTGGGCACCGGTATATAGCTGTTCAATCAAAGTGTATGCAGCCTTCAGCTTCATCCGTATGTCAGAGCCCAGATGATTAATGCGGCGACCTACATCGGTTTAAGAAATGTTATAGTTAAAATGCCAACTTACAAAATGCTTATATCAAGCACTGGTTGGAGTACTTACCAAAGATTGCAGAGGTCATAGCATGCACTTGACGCTTCAACCTGAAAAGCTCTTCTGCCACCGGTTTAAGAGCTGCCTCAGCGTCTTCAGCTCGCTTCAGCAGTGCATTCTTCTCTGTCTCCCAATTGGTACGCTCAGTCTTGAATCCTTCTTTCAATTGTTCCATGGAGGTTAAAGCGGCTTTCAGTTCATCCTTGGCCTTGGAAGACTGTTCTTGCTGGGATTTAATACTTCCTTGAAGATCCGCTATTTGCGTGCATTGGTGGTTTATGTCAGCCTGCCAAAATCATAGGAGCACATAAGTATTTTCATCAAGTCCCAAGCATATAAGTAGTTATGTACTTGGCACTTGGGGGCTAATGCGGATTGCTTCTGTGTTACTGTTTGATTCAAAGTCCCACGGATTAATACAAGTTTCAATCCTGGCACTTGGGGGCTAATGCGCATTTGATCAAAAGCATATGCAAGGAAAGATAATAAGATGAAACATGGAAAATCACAAGTCCCGGTTTGTCTTTGCAAGTTAACCGGCACTTGAGGGCTACAAGGCAGTGATAATACAAGGAAATATTTACCTCATACAGCCGGTTCACCAATCTGGAATGAAGCTCTTGGGCAGAAAGATTTGCGTATTTGTACAAATCAGTTTCCATCTTCCCCTTGCCCATGGCTACAAACTCCTCTTTGGCGGTGTGTTTTGCCAGGATAACCAGATTGCCCGGGGCAGTATAGCCTGTGCCAGTGACAACAACATCGTCATTATCCTTGGCTGGACTTGTAGTGATAGCAGGGCTTGACGGATTGACAATGGGGCTGGCAGGTGTAGCATGTGGGGTTGAAGTGCCCACATGTGTTTCCGGATTAGCTTCTGGCGGGTTAGCATTGACAGTTGGCTCGGGCGGAATAGAGTCATCCATGATATTGTCAAGATTTTCATCAACATTATCAGGAGTCTTCTCCGGTTCAACTTCGTCAGGAGGAGCACTGGTCTTAGCCTTCTTGCTCAAACGAGCTTTGGCACTAAGTATCAAAACAAGAATTAGCATGGTAAATCGAACTGTGAAAGGAAAAATGAAAGGCTGTATACTTACCCAGGAACGGTTTTCAATGGAGGTGGCTGAGTGGTTGACGAACCGCCAGATGAGTTAGAAGACACCTGGTAATTTGAGTCAGAGGGATTGAGAGGGCATCGGAAGAAACCCTTCAATGGGTAAAGTTTTTCAGGAGAACAAGCAACCTCTGGACGGCGTTTCCGGGTTGGCGTATGAGGTAAACCGGCAGAAGTGACTTGTTGGCCGCTGTGCCTGGTTGTGCGACGCCCTTCGGTTTGCTATGTCTTTAAACAAAGTTTTGGATCCAAATGGGCAAGAGGGTGAGAGTATTTAACTTTTCGAACTGCACGGCGAAATCTTTGAACCGACACAAGTTCTGAGTCAGAAATACATATTACCTCAACGTGATCTGCGTGGCTGGCCTCCGCATCATCTTGGGAGTAATCATTGTCAATAAGATGTATGAAATAAAGGCCAAGGGAGTCAAGTTTTACCTCTTCAGCTGATTCATTGACATCTTCTGGCGGTTCAGAAGACTCAGCAGTTTTCTTCTTGCCAGCTCTCTTGGTGACCTTGCTCTTAACACGAGGAGCCTTGGCCGGTTTGTCTTGAGGTTTCTTTTTCCAGAAGGAGCTATCTGCCTGTGAGGTTGTGCAAAGGATTATTAAAACAGAGTTAAGGCGGAGCAGGGTTAGGAAAGTACAAAGTTAAAGTGTTTACCGCTGGCAGTTTGTTGGAGGCATAAAAGGGGCGCAGATCGGTTTGAGTGCACACAGTGAGATTTTCATCGAGTATTTTCTTCACACTTTCAGTGACCTCATCATCAATCAACTCTATTTGATAAAACCGTTGCGGATCGTCTGTCTTGCCGGAATATTCACACATCAATCCAGGGCGGCGGCTTAAAGGGAGAATACACCATGAAACCCAGCAGCGGACAAGGTCAACGCCAGTAAACCGTTGGCCATGAATGCCCGGAGTTTGATGAGTTGGGATGCATAAGCTTGACGTTCCTTAGCTGTCAACCATGGAGGTAAAGGATGGCTATTGCTAAGCCGGTACGGCCGATAACCCGGCAAAGGATTTTCGTCAGCAGGAGCAGTGTGTTGACAATAAAACCACGTTTGGTTCCAGTCTTTTGGGTGGCTATGAAGTTTGGCGTGAGGAAATTCAAACTCTTTTCTCTTCTGAATTGACACACTGCCAAGTTCAGTATTGGGGCCGTCAGCAAATTCAGTCCGGCGGTTTAAGTGGAAGAGATCCCAGAAAAGTTCAACAGTTGGTTCTTCCTGCAGATAAACTTCACAGGAAACCTAGAAATCGCATATGTTGGACACTTAATTTGGTCCAATATCTTGAGGATGGAGTTGGAAGCTGGCAAGCACATCCCGGAAATTTTTTGATCTGGGGGGACTGAAACCTCGGGCTAGATGTTGCATGAACACAATCACCTCTCCCTCTTGGGGTTCAGGAGGGCATTCAGGACCAGGAACTAGCCACTGAAGAACATTCTGTGGAGCTAAAGCGCCTGTGATGACAAAGTTATTGATCTGTGTTTCTGTAATCCGGGATGGGACCCAGTTACAAGCGGCAAATTGCGGTGCCATCCTACAAAGTCTGTAAAAGGAAAATGGGCGGTTTATGATTGTTAGTTCATGTGAGTTCATCAATGTTAAATCGGCATATAATGTTAAACCGGAGATTCAATCAAGGTGTACATATGAGGTGAACCGGGCATTGCTATTCAAGTCTATACGGTGGTTTAAGTGAGGGCTAAAGGCATATGAGGAAGTATCAACTATTACAAGTTAAACCGCCCTAAGGTGGAAGGGCTAGAGCTGAAAATCTACTAAGTATTGACAGAAACAGATTTCACAAGATAGCAGTGTAAATTTGGATCTGTTGTGGTTCAGTAAGGAAATTTTTCTGAGCCCTGCAATGGCGCTAAAGAGGAACAGACAGTCCCGATGCAGTTTTTTTAGGAACAACAAGACGTTATGGTGCGACAGACTAAAGTTATGGATCTAGCTACAAAGAAAACCATCAGGCCTAGCTAGATTCGGTAAAGAGGATAAGGGAAAGGCAGAGAAGTACTGATGAATATCGATGAACAGGGAAGAACAGGAAGCTCTAATGGAGATCTAGGGTTACGAAAAGAAAGCTTACCAGGGCCACGTAGCAACGGAGGAGTATCGCATGAGCTCTGGTACGAACAGGGTGATGCAGCGGCCTAGTCGGTGCAGATTCGAAGATCGACGACAGCGGCGACGGCGCTGGAGTTCTTCGGGTTGCGAGGAGGAAGACAAGAGGGAAGGGGAAGAATGAAAAGACCCCCGGGCCCTATTTATAAAGGCAAAAGGATAAAACAGCAGGCGCGAAAATCAAGGGGCCTGAAGCGGCAAAAGAGGGTGCAGCTGGTGCCTCGATCTTCGGGAATAATTGAGAGGAAGGGATCTTTTATAAATCTTTTATGCAGGGATGACATCACAATAAATTACTTTAATGATGAAAGATGACATCACGGCGGTTCACCAGTCATCCATGAAAAGAAGACGATATGGCGGTTTACGAAAATTGGTGGAAGGCATTTAATGAGTTTCTTCTAAGGATTGAATATCGACATGATCAAGATCAAATCAATCTGGGGCCTAATGTGGAGGATATAACTACTAAGGGTAAACCGCCCAGGAGGGGCCAGTTCACCTTTAGTTACTTTGAAGCCCAAGGAAGCTCAGGAGATGGTGCTTTACTGATGAAGCTAAGAGGCCCAGAGCCCAAGGGCGGATTAGGGCCCATGTTAGTAAACCGCCATGATTGTACAAACTTGTGTAATAAGATAGGGAAGGAGAGACTGAGGCGGACACTTGTATGAGCCAGCCTCGGGACTCTATAAACTGGTCGGGGCCCTCCTATGTATATAAAGGGGTGACCCGGTGGTGGTTCAGGGCAGACAACAAAAACTCAAGATCCAGGCAAAGCGTATTCGCTCCTTGATCATCGAAACCCAATCAATTCCATCACAACTAGACGTAGGCTTTTACCTTCATCGAAGGGGCCGAACTAGTATAAAACTCCCGTGTCCCGTGTCCGGTTTAACCCCTTCAAGCTAACCCATAGCGATGGCTCCACGACTAAGTCCTTTCAAGAGGACATCTGACGTGTTAATTCCACGACAGAAATGCTTCATCTACCTTAGTGGGCTCTGTGATAGAGACAAAAGCGAAGTGCCCACAAAAGTTAGATAGATGTGAAGCTTTTGAGCGGGTGAGAGGACCTGGTGCTCTAATGTCATCGATGATCTTCTCCACTTGCACTTATTTTGCAACGCGAGGATGAGCTGGTTGTCATTGAGAAATTTGATCAGCATTTTCTTCAGCATCAATTTCCTCAGGTGCATCAGCTCGACGTTCTTCACGTTCTAGAATGAATTCTTCAGCAGATTCTTCAGTAGGAATGACATCTTCAGTAGCCTTGTGCTTGATAGAATCCTTAGGTGTTGGTTCATCTAACATAGAAGGTAGGTGCTCTCTTTGCGAGCCATTAGTTTCATCGAACCACACATCTACTTTTTCAACAATCTTGTGAAGAACATTGTTGAAGACTCTGTAGGTGTGCGAGTCCTTTCCGTAACGAAGCATAAAACCTTCATGTGCTTTCGGTGCAAATTTAGAGTTGTGATGAGGATCTCTGATCCAGCATTTAGCACTGGGTCTCTTGTCAGTGAGGAGTTCATAGGCAGTCTTCTTGAAGAATTTGTGAAGATATACTCTGTTGATGATGTGGCACGCAGTATCAATTGCGTCAACCCAGAAACGACGAGGTGTTTTGTACTCATCGAGCATAGTGCGAGCCATCTCAGCAAGAGTCTTGTTCTTGCACTCCACGACGCCATTCTGTTGAGGAGTATAAGGAGCAGATAACTCATGAGTAATACCAAGTTCATCAAGATAATCATCGAGACCCGAATTCTTGAACTCAGTGCCATTGTCACTTCTGATGTGCTTGATCTTCACACCAAAGTTGGTTGAAGCCCTCGAGGAAAATCGTTTGAAGACTTCCTGCACTTCATGTTTGTAAGTAACAAGGTGTACCCATGTGTAACAAGAGTAATCATCAACAATAACAAAGCCATATTGAGATGCTTCATTTGAGACAGAGGAATAGTGATTAGGACCGAAGAGATCCATGTGAAGCAATTCAAATGGACGAGTAGTGGTCATGATAGTCTTCGCTGGATGCTTGGCCTTGGTCATCTTTCCAGCTTCACAGGCACCGCATAAGTGATCCTTGAGGAATTTGACATTCTCAATGCGAATGACATGCTTCTTCTTTGCAAGCGTGTGCAAATTCCTCATGCCTGCATGACCAAGTCGTCGATGCCATAGCCATCCTTCTGAAGCTTTTGCAAGTAGGCACACGGCTGGTTGTGAATCTGCAGAGAAATCAACAATATACAAGTCTCCTCTCCTAAAGCCTTCGAAGACTTTGGAATTGTCAGCTTCCATAATCACAACACAACGATACTTGCCAAAGACAACAACCATATCAAGATCAGAAAGCATTGAGACAAACATAAGGTTGTATCCTAAGGACTCAACAAGCATGACTTTGTCCATGTGTCGATCCTTTGTGATTGCAACCTTACCTAGACCGAATAACTGACTTTTGCTTTTGTCAGCGAAGATGACATGCTTCAGATGCGATGATGATAAGGGAGCATCCATCAATAGATTCTTGTCACCAGTCATGTGATTTGTACATCCACTATCGAGGACCCACTCAGTGGCTTTGGGTTGATCATCCTGCAGATGAATTAGTGCAACTTACGAACCATATACTTCAGCAGTGAAGAATATGATACCACAATTCATCAGATCAATTTCATCAAGCAGTAAGACAGATAAAACAGTGTGAGGACGTGAGAAATGAAAATTCATTTCTTCATGATTAGCCTGCGTCCTTTCAGGCATATTTGTCAGGTCCCCAGCAAATTCTTCAGATGTTACCGTGCGTCTGGAGACCTGACCCTGCATAAGAGATTAGTTCTTTTTCTTCACCACCCACATCTGAAGGGGTGGCAAAGAGTTCATCACTCCGCGAGCTCCATATGAGAATGGTGGCATAGCGGCCAAACCATTTCGTCTCACATAAGAGGGGTTAGAGTAAGCATACGAATAAGAAGAGAAATTCTTCGAGGACTTATGAACATAATGATTAGAAGAATAATGCTCATATTCATAGCCCTTGGCTCTTCCCTGCGAAACAGAGTTGTTAGCACGATGATGTTCATATGAGGACTTTGATCCTCTTGAGGAATTTGATCCACGTGAGGAATTTGGTCCGTATGAAGAATTTGATCTAGGGTTCCTATTCTTCACAGGTGGTGTCATGAAGACATTCACCTAAAGACTTCCAAGGCACCTTTTGGGAACCCAGATTTTCTTCATAGGGGAACCGTTCCTGCAGTTAGTGCCAACATATCTAGCAAATATTTCACCATTCTGATTTTTGAACAGTTTATAGTTGGAGTCAAATGACTCATCAGAAGAATGAGAAGATTCACATGTATAGCCAGATAAATTAGATGGATCAACTAGAGGTCCCTTTGCAGAAACCCATGAGGTTTTGGGGTACTGCTCAGGCTTCCAATATGTACCATCAGCATTGAGTTTCCTCTCAAAGGCAATACCCTCTTTCCTAGGGTTCCTGTTGAGGATTTTCTTTTTAAGCACATCACAAAGAGTTTGATTCCCTTTGAGGCTTTTGTACATGCCTATCATGTACAATTCCTTCAGCCCTGCATCGTCAGTGATACTAGCAATGTCCTCAGATGAGGAATTAGTAATAGCAGAGGCAGGTGAAGAAATTGTAACATTTGAAGCATTTCAACATTCAGGTGAAGAATTAGCAGATTCACATTCAATGCATTTCAAGCATGGAGGAACAAATTCTTCCTGAGCAGCGCTAATTTGTTGAGCAAGTAATAAATCGTGCCCCTTCTGAAGATCTTCATAACTCACTGTTAGCTTCTCATGATCAGACAAGAGAGAGTTATGTTGATCTTGAAGGGAGTCATACTCAGAATGGAGTCTCTGAAGACTTTCAGCTAAAGCTTTTGACTGATCCATTTCTTCACCCAACATATCACCGCTCTTACTAAGCATGTTGTGAGCCTTTTCCAAAGCTCTTCGTTGTTTAATAGCAAGGGAAGCAAGTTTGACATAACTGGGTCCAAATTCATCACCATATTCATCATCACTGGATTCAGACAGATAGCATTCAGTTAACTGTTCACCATCCACCATAAGACATGGCGAGGAGGATGATGATTCTTGTCCAAATGTCATTGACTTGAGAGATTCCTTGAAGTCCTCAAACCAAGGATCATGACAGGTTCGATGACCTTCATAGACATCAGAGAGACGGTCACAGATGAGCTTCGCATGGTCAAGATGCATGACGTTCCTGAACTGATTTCGGGACAGACAGGAGCAGATGACGTCCTTCGCCGTGAGGTTGAGAAGGGTGTACTTGCGAATGTCATCAACTTCTGCCATCTTGCACAGATCAGTCAGACCAATCTCAGTGACGGTCCACAGCTCGTTGTTCATCGCCATGAGGCGCTTCTTCATCATGGCCTTCCACTTGGGATACTCGTGACCGTCAAAGATAGGGCATGTCACTTTCTTCATACCTACGGTCGACATAATAAAAAGTCCAGGCGGTTAAACCAAAATCACACAGAACAAGGGAGTACCTTGCTCTGATACCAATTGAAAGTGCATTATATCGACTAGAGGGGGGGGTGAATAGGCGATTTTTATGAAATTCTTGACTGAGGAATTTGCTAGTGAGGAAATTCCTTAGCGAAGAACTACTTGCAGCAGAATAAGTACTCAGAAGTAAACATAACAGAATACATGCATGGTCATCATGATGAAATGAAGACAAACACAGAGTACAGAAAGCGTAAACACATGATAGCACAAGATGAAGACAAACAGACTGAAGAAATTGAACTGAGGAAATTGAGAAAGTCTTCAAACACAGATATGAACAAACACACAACACAGTAATGAGGAAATGAAAGTGGTGAGGAAATAGAACCAGTTGGCTTGGTGAAGACAATGATTTGGTAGACCAGTTCCAACTGCTGTCTCAGTTGTACATCTGGTTGGAGCGGCTAGGTATTTAAACCTGACGATACACAGTCCCGGACACACAGTCCTCACCGTATTCTCCTTGAGCTAAGGACACATAGTCCTCACCCAATCACTCGTGGTAAGTCTTCAGGTGACTCCCGAACCTTCACAAACTCGGTCACTCGGCGATCCACAATTCCTCTTGGATGCTCTAGACCATGACGCCTAACCGTCTGGAAGAAGCACAATATTCAAAGGTAACAAGCGTCGGATCCACGCAGGATCAATCTCTTCAGTGATGCTCACTTTGGGTTTGTAGGTGTTTGGGTTTGGGTTTGGATTTTCCTCACTTGATGATTTTCGCTCAAAGTCCTCGGAGGATGGGATGCTCTCAAATGACAAGTGTCAGTTTCTCGCAGAGCAGGCAACTAGCTAGTGGTTGTAGGGGGCGGCTATTTATAGCCTAGGGAGCAGCCCGTCATGATAAGACATAAATGCCCTTCAATGATATGACCGTTGGATGGATAAGATATTTTGGGACAGCTGGCGCGTAGCACAACAACGGTCGGAAATTTGAGGTACAAATTTCTCAGGGCTATCATGTTCCTCACTGTGTATGCAATCTGCACTGGCGAATTCCTAACTCCTCAGTCAGAACAAATTCCTCAGAGACCAGAAGAACTTCATCTCTGTCACTGAAGAATATGATTGAACTGTATGAGATTTCCAAAGGCTTCACTCGAAGGGATTGGTAGGTGTAGGATTTTGAGTTGAGCATCACTTGGAAATTTTTCCTTTGTATTTCCTCGACCCCCTTTAACAGTACGGTGTTTCCTATGACTCAAGAAAGAGAAAATGAAACTACGAAAGAAAAAGTCTTCACGCTTCATGTTCCTCGAATGAATACCAAGTCTTCAAGTTTACACCAATTTCTTCACTTTCAAAGTCTTCAGAAGGTCTTCAGAATACCAAAGTCTTTAGTAGAAGAACTTCATTTTTAGGGGTCGACTTTCTCTGTAAATATCAAACTCCTCATAGACTTATAGACCTGTGTACACTCATAAACACGTTAGATCCTTAACCTATAAGTCTTCAATACACCAAAATCACTAAGGGGCACTAGATGCACTTACAGTAGTGTGATGTCATGCTACGGAATACGTCAGCAGATTAGATTTGTGTAAATATTATTCTCTGTACGGCAGTATGTGGAACTTAATTTTTCAGAGTCAGACACTATCCTTGTGTTCAAAATCTTCTATGAAGTATTCATAGGAGGAACCCGCCTTGCAATGCCGAAGACAATCTTCGCGCCGGACTCGTCGTCATTGAAGCCTGGTTCAGGGGCTACTGAGGGAGTCCTGGATTAGGGGGTGTCCGGATAGCCAAACTATAACCTTTGGCCGGACTCTTGGACTATGAAGACACAAGATTAAAGACTTCGTCTCGTGTCCGGATGGGACTTTCCTTGGCGTGGAGGGCAAGCTTGGCAATACGGATATGTAGATCTCCTCCTGTTGTAACCGACTCTGTGTAACCCTAGCCTTCTCCGGTGTCTATATAAACCGGAGGGTTTTAGTCCGTAGGACAACAACAATCATACCATAGGATAGCTTCTAGGGTTTAGCCTCTCTGATCTCGTGGTAGATCTACTCTTGTACTACCCATATCATCAATATTAATCAAGCAGGAGTAGGGTTTTACCTCCATCGAGAGGGCCCGAACCTGGGTAAAAACATCGTGTCCCTTGTCTCCCGTTACCATCCGCCTAGACGCACAGTTCGGGACCCCCTACCCGAGATCCGCCGGTTTTACACCGACACCCGCCACTACCGTGCCTTGGCATGCGAGCGGATCCGGTGCGACTGAGGTGGGCGGTTGAGGCTCCCGTGGAGTTACTGCATGCAGTAACTTTGCGCGATAAACGCGGGGGCGTGGGGTAGTGGGTGCAGTAAATCCCACGACCGGTCCCTCGGCTTCGCAGTCCATAAGCCTATAAGTAGGCGGAGGAGGGGGAGCGACAGAGCTCGCACGCCCCTCCTCATCAGTACTTCTTCTTCTTCCTCCTCTCGCCGCTGCGCCCCAAGCTACGTCGAGCATTGCGGTGGTCCGTTCCCGATGAGCTCTTCCTCCGCCTTCACGCCCCCTGTGGTGTGCTCCGGCACCTGGGACGGTTCGGAGGTCCACGATGATCACGTGGATTTCCTCCGCAAGACGCATCGGCTGCCCAGCAAGGACTTCATGCGGGTCCGCCTCGCGCCGAGGGGGGAAATCTTGCCGGCGCCGGAGGAGGGCGAGCGGGTCGTCTTCTTCTCGCACTGCCTGCGGGGCCTCGGCCTTCCGGCGAGCAGCTTCTTCTTCTCCTTTCTTGAATTCTATGGCCTCCAGCCGCACCACCTCACCCCCAACACGGTGGTGATGCTGTTCGCCTTCGTCTCTTTGTACGAAGGCTTCCTCGGTGTCCTCCCCACCATCGAGCTCTTGGGTGAGTTCTTCCATACCAAGCTTGGTACCCAAGCCACAGGCGTGCCAGCTCAGTGCGGCGCGTTCATCGCCGTGAGGAGGCCAGGGGCCGACAACCCGTTCCCCCCATCACGCTGATAAAGTCGGTGAAGATGTGGCAACAGTCATACTTCTACGTGAAGAGCATCTTTGGGGAGGGCGACTGGGTTAATCTGCCGGCTTACGTAGCCGGCCCGCCAGCTGGGAGGCGGCCCAACTGGTCGTACCGGGCCAGGACGCTGACGCGTGCTGGAGCCGCCGCCGTCGCGCGGCTCCGAGTTCTGACGCAGTCGGAGGGCCAGACCGGGTCTGATTTGCTGGCCGTCTTCATGGCGCGTCGAGTGCTCCCGCTCCAGGGCCGCTCTCACATGATCTGCCAGATGAGCGGGCATTGGGACCCGAGTCGGATGTGCACCAAGGAGATGCCTCACGAGGAGGTAGCTGTCGGTGTCAAAACCGGCGGAGCTCGGGTAGGGGGTCCCGAACCGTGCGTCTAGGCGGATGGTAACAGGAGACAAGGGACACGATGTTTTTACCCAGGTTCGGGCCCTCTCGATGGAGGTAAAACCCTACTCCTGCTTGATTGATATTGATGATATGGGTAGTACAAGAGTGGATCTACCACGAGATCAAGGAGGCTAAACCCTAGAAGCTAGCCTATGGTATGATTGTTGTTGTTGTTGTTGTGTCCTACGGACTAAAATCCTTCGGTTTATATAGACACCGGAGAGGGCTAGGGTTACACAGAGTCGGTTACAATGGTAGGAGATCTACATATCCGTATCGCCAAGCTTGCCTTCCACGCCAAGGAAAGTCCCATCCGGACACGGGACGAAGTCTTCAATCTTGTATCTTCATAGTCTTGGAGTCCGGCCGATGATGATAGTTCGGCTATCCGGACACCCCCTAGTCCAGGACTCCCTCAGTAGCCCCTGAACCAGGCTTCAATGACGACGAGTCCGGCGCGCATATTGTCTTCGGCATTGCAAGGCGGGTTCCTCCTCCGAATAATTCATAGAAGATTGTGAACACCAGGACAGTGTCCGGCTCTGCAAAATAAATTCCACATAGAACCGTAGAGAGAATAACATTTACACAAGTTCAATCTGCTGACGTATTATGTGGCGTGACGTCACACCACAACCAAGTCTTTACGTTTCTTATTATACCACCTCAGCGCATTTAGCGAAGCGGTTTCCTTGGCACGCCTTGTCAAAGCAGAGATCGTGTTCCCCTTATTCCGGGGTTCCCATTAATACGGACGTGGGTAACCCTACCGCGCCATTGATTATGGCGCTTGGGAGATAAGCGAGTTTTACCAGGCCGGTGGGGACGCATAGTTTCGTCCACCCATATATAAGGGGATAAGGATCCACCTCTTTTACCTATGCCTTCTTCCTCCTTTGCTTATCCATCTCCGTGCACTCGATCTCCAGCGCCCAAGTCCGCACATCTCACCTCGACCTTCTCCAGCCATGTCCGGAGCAGGAGGTAAGTGGATGGCCTCCTCTGTTACGGAGGGGCACATCGAGAAGCTGCGGAGCGCCGGATATCTGTCCAATGACATCGCGCATCGGCTGCCCGACACGGGGCAGCTCATCCCCACCCCCAGGCCCCATGAGAGGGTGGTATTCCTTCCCCATTTCCTCCACGGACTGGGCTTTCCTCTTCACCCCTTTGTCCGGGGCCTCATGTACTACTACGGCCTGGATTTCCATGATCTGGCCCCAAATTTCATCCTCAACTTCTCGGCGTTTATCGTCGTGTGTGAGGCCTTCCTCTGCATCTAGCCCCACTTCGGCTTGTGGCTAAAGACCTTCAATGTCAAGCCGAAGGTTGTGAAGGGCAGCCAAGCGGAGTGCGAAGGCACCATGGTGGGAAAAATGCCCAACGTCACTTGGCTCGAGGGTGCCTTCGTGGAATCCATCAAAGGGTGGCAATCGGGGTGGTTCTACATCACCGAGCCACGCGACCCTAAATGGACTGCGGCCCCTGAATTCAGATCTGGCGTCCCCATGCAGCTCACCTCCTGGAAAGAGAAGGGCTTGCTTTGGGGTAGTTCGGAGGAGCTGACCGGACTCCAGTCCTGTCTCCAGACCCTGGTGAACAAGAAGCTCAAGCTTTTCAATGTGATCCAGGTCATGCTCGTCCGCCGGATTCTCCCCTGCCAGCAACGGGACTTCAATTTGTATGAGTTTGATCCGGCATAGCACCAGACCTTGAGCGGGCTCTTCGATACTACGTACGAAGATGCCTGGAGGGTGCTGTTCAAGGGCGCCGAAGCTCCCGCATCCGCTACCGAAGATCACGGATTCAGCACGCAGCGCCCGGCTGACGAGGTAAGCTACGTCATCTTTTATGGGACACTTGCTTTTCATAGTTTGACTCTATGCGGGATCTAAACTCCCAATACCTTTAACATGACTGGAAGAAGACGTCCGGATAGGTTAACTGTCCGGCTCCCCTTCCAGAATACCCAGCAGACACCCGTTTGACGGGGCTGCTGGTTCCGACACTTTACATGGTGCCGGAGAAGAAGGCCAAGAAGAAGGCCGCGGGAACCCAAAAGAGTTCCCGGCGTCAGGTGGTATCGGACTCATCGTCCGATGGCTCCGTGGCGGACTCCTCCCACGAGGACGAGGAGGAGAAGAAAAAGGCCTCTCCCTCGGCGGGGGGAGAGAAGAAGAGGAAGGCCTCCCCAAGGAGGGAGGCCGAAGGGTCCAAGAAGGGGAGGACCCTTCCCTCGGACAGCTCCGCCAATGTCGGTAACGGCGACGAGGAGTGGCCCCCAAGGGCCAAGCCCCTGGCGAGATCGTAAGTATCCAGACTCCTAGATGATTTATAATTTTTCTTTTTGCCACGTGGTGTCTTTCTAATGCCGCATACGACCTGTAGTCCGGCCAAGGACGATCTTCCCGTTTCGTCGAGCGGGTCCTTGGGCACGTCGGATATGGATTCCCTTCCGACCGCCTCCTCCCCTCACGACGCTGAACACGTCGAGGTGGGGTCCCGGGAGGGGACCCATTAGGGGGAGGAGGCCCTGGAGGTGCCGCAGGGCAACCTCCCGGACTCCGCACCGGACTCCGTACCGGAACCCGCAGTGGTTCCAGAGTCCGGTGAGCGGCCCCTTCGCAAGAAGGGCAAGACGGTGCCACCGGCGGCCTCCGTCCAACCGGAGGCGCCGAATAATTTGCTGGAGGCGCTCAATGGCTCTTCCATCGAAGAAGAACACCGCACTATCATGAATGCGGTGATTCAGAAGGTTCAGCTCGCCAAGAGCGGGCTGACCGAAGCCTGCCGTAGCCTTCTAACAGGCTTTGAGGTAAGAATTTCAAGATGTGTGATATAATACCGCATAGATAGTAGCCCCTGATGCTCGGTTCGGTGTTCGGAAAGAAAGGCCGGAGCGAGGATCTAAAAAGATATACGCAGGAGTCTAAAAAATATGTTAATATGGGATTACAGGCTGCGCTGCTGACCTCTGTCGCACTGACTGCGGAGGTCAATGCTGTGAAGCAAAGCCTCAAGCGGTCCGAGAACGAGCTCGGCCGTGCCAAGAAGCAACTCGAGGACAAAGAAGGTGAGTAACACCTTATTAAAGTTGTACCTTATAGAAAAGGATTTGGTTGCTAGAGAAATAACAAGGATAACATGGGTACTACAGGGGCCACGAACGAGCTGGCAACCCTGAAGGAGGCGGTGTCCGCGGCGGAACGCAATGCGGCCGCGGAACAAGCCGAGCGAGAGAAGCAGGAGGCGCGGGTGGCGGAGGTGCAGCAAGAGCTCCAGGCTCTCGTGGAAAAACACGAGAGTTTGGAGCGCGACTCAAAGACTCGAGAGTCTGAGCTTGCATCGGCTCTTGAGAGTGCCAAAGCCACTAAGGCCGAAGCCCACAAGGCCCTCCAGGAAATCGAGGCGTTGAAGAAGATAGCGGCGGGTAAGGCATTTTTCATGCAAAGCAAGCATGTGAATGTGAATTACTTATTACTTATCCGAATTCGGAGCTCTCCAGGGGCGTTCGCAGATCTGCCCCGCAGCGTGTCGGATGCTACCGCGTTCTATCGGGCCGAGGAGGGGAGCTCAACGGAGAAAGTCTTCTGGTCTCAGTATGCTGAGGCCGAACATCCGGTGCCCCTTAGCGACTAGCTGAAGCAGCTGGTCGAGCTCCACAAGGCAACCGAACAAGCCATGAAGGGCCTTATAGTTCGGCTGTGGCCTACGGAGGCCATGCCTGGGAGCTACTTCGGCCTGGTGTGGCGGCTGGTGGATGCGTGTCCCTGGGTTGAAGTCGTCAAGCATTCCGCCTGCATTGAAGGTGCCCGTCGGGCCCTTGCCCGTGCAAAGGTGCACTGGGGCGGGATGGATGCTGAGAAGCTTCTGACGGATGCGCCGCCGGCGGGCAAGGAGTATCGCACGCCCGAAATGTATTATAAAAGTGTCCTGAAGGGTGCCCGCATGATTGCGGGTGAGTGCTCCAAAGATGTAATATTTGAGTAGACTCGCATTTTTTTATCCCGTGCGCTGAAAACTTTGTTCATATGCGCTAAGCAACGCTTGTTAATTTAAAATATTACCTTCTGTGCGGCCGTTTATCAAATCTGAGAGATGGCAAGTCGTCGGCTTCATCCCCCATGCCACGAGTGCTGGGGTGTTCAGGATAAACTTGAGCGCTCTTGTTCCCATTTTTGGGTCCATCTAGGGAGGCGCTCAACACAATGAACGAGGCAACCGGACTTATAATGCTTGAACACTCTCACTTAGCCATAGAATTCTATAATTTTAAATTTTGGCGAAGCCCCTAGTGTTCGGAAGACCGAGTTCGGGGCGCTATCCACGCCTGGGCCGGACAAAGCCGGTTCCTCGCTCTAAGCGGCATAAGTCTTTGGGGACTCGAAATGACCTCTCAAACAGCGACCAGCTCTCGCCTTATCATGACAGTCAGTTTTAGCTTTCTCCACTGAGGCGCTCGCCCAGCTTAACCGGGGCGCAATCGCAGTGGTTCTCCCATTGCTACCTTAGCCGATACAACGGAACGTAAGGTACCAAAACATGGGAGCCGGGCAAACCCAACTATTGACCCAAGACATGATTCGGAGTCGATGCATATAATTCTATCAGTTCGGGGTGCCGCACTTGTGAAAGTGTTCGGACTTATCACACCATAATGTGGGGAACTTAAGCCCCTGGTGTATTTAGCCGTACCGGAGTGTACGGATGCAACATGTCATAAATGAACACATGTATAAGAAAGAAATGCAATTATAAGCAAAAAGCGATGCATTGTTTATTCCAGAAATACTGCCATGGATGCAGAACGATACAAATAGTGCGGTAAGCAAGGGATGGAACTATTGAAACATGTCCACCTCCAGGGGTAGGCTGCGGAATGGTGTATAAACAGATGTAATGCTCGTAATGGAGACCACCTGAGTGTTTGTCGTGGCCTTTATCCTTCCCTGGCTGTTGCATCGTGAGTCTGGCGGGTCTACTGCCGGACAGGGCCTCTAGTAAATGGAGTCCTGTGTAATAAAAAAAAGAAAAGAGAAAAAGAGTGACACACTTGGGAGCCCCTGGTGTGGTTGAGCCACACTCTGGGCCTGTCGTGGTCGTGCCCCTCCCCCTATGCCCATGGTATCTCCAGGGCGTAATGATGTACGCGAAGGACCAGTCTTGCAATTTTGCGAGGGCTGGGGTTGGGGCCGCATTGCTACGCGTGCTGGGAACGTGCCAGGTGGTCTTGTTGTAGGTTACTCCGGGCGCGTTTGTCCGTGTCCAGTCGCTTAGTGGCCGGACTCGAGAATTGCCTTAAGAGGCTGCTCTGTACTTCTGCCGCGAGAGCCGCTGTATGTTCCTCCGTTCGGAGGGAGCGTTCAGTGTTTCTGTTGACCGTGATGACTCCTCGAGGACCTGGCATCTTGAGCTTGAGGTATGCGTAATGCGGCACCGCGTTGAACTTTGCAAACGCGGTCCGTCCGAGCAGGGCATGATAGCCGCTGCAGAATGGAACTATGTCGAAGATTAACTCCTCGCTTCGGAAGTTATCCGGGGATCCGAAGACCACTTCAAGTGTAACTGAGCCTGTACAATTGGCCTCTACACCTGGTATGACGCCTTTGAAGGTCGTCTTCATGGGTTTGATCCTTGAGGGGTCTATGCCCATCTTGCGCACTGTGTCCTGATAAAGCAGGTTCAGGCTGCTGCCACCGTCCATCAGGACTCTGGTGAGGTGAAACCCATCGACGATTGGGTCTAAAACCAATGCGGCGAATCCGCCATGGCAGATACTGGTGGGGTGGTCCCTTCGATCAAAAGTGATCGGGCAGGAGGACCATGGGTTGAACTTCGGGGCGACTGGCTCCATCGCATATACGTCCCTGAGTGCACGCTTCCGCTCCCTTTTGGGTATGTGGGTTGCATATATCATGTTCACCATCCGCACTTCTGGGGGGAAACCTTTCTGTCCTGTATTGTTCGGCGGTCGGGTCTCTTCCTCGTGATCACTATGCAGCCCCTTGTCATTGTTTTCGGCAATTAACTTGCCCGCCTGCTTGAATACCCAGCAATCCCTGTTGGTGTGGTTAGCTGGCTTTTCGGGGGTGCCGTATATCTGGCACGAGCGGTCGAGTATTCGGTCCAGATTGGACGGACCCGGAGTAGTTCTTTTGAATGGCTTTTTCCGCTGACCGGGTTTGGAGCCTCTGAATCCGGCGTTAACTGCCGTATCCTCGGTGTTATCGCCGTTAACGCGGAGTTTGTTTTTGTTGCGACGCGACCTGCCATTGCGGTTCTTGTTATCCGGACTACCAGGATTTTTGCTGAGGTTGTTACTGCGGGCTAGCCAGCTGTCCTCTCCCGCGCAAAAGTGGGTCATGAGTGATGTGAGGGCTGCCATTGATTTCGGCTTTTCCTGTCCTAGGTGCCAGGCAAGCCATTCGTCGCAGATGTTATGTTTGAAGGCTGCGAGGGCCTCTGCATCCGGACAGTCGACGATTTGATTTTTCTTTGTTAAGAACCATGTCCAGAATTGTCTGGCAAATTCGTCTGGCTGCTGAATTATATGGCTAAGGTCATCGGCATCTGGTGGTTGCACATATGTGCCCTAGAAGTTGTCAAGGAATGCGGCTTCCAGGTCCTCCCAACACCCAATTGATTCTGCTGGCAAGTTGTTAAGCCAATGCCGAGCTGGTCCTTTAAGCTTGAGTGGGAGGTATTTGATGGCGCCGCGGGCCATGTGGATATGAAGGAGATAGTCTTTGATCCAAATCGCGGGGTCTGTTGTGCCATCGTAGGATTCAATGTTCACGGGTTTAAACCATTCGGGGATTTGATGATCCATTACTTCATCTGTGAAGCATAGTGGGTGTGCGGCGCCTCTATATTGGGCTATGTGGCGACGTAGCTCAAGCGAGCTTTGTCTATTGTGTTCGGCCCGGCCGGAGTTGCTGTATCTGGTGCGACGGTCGTCGTCGCGCATCGTGGGGCGCCCACGCGATCCGTAGATCGATCTTGATTGTCTTGCCTTATCCTTCAATATGTCTCGCAAGTCCGGCGCATTCCCCCGTGGCTTCGTACTTTTCAAGCGGTGCCGGGGAACAGTTCTGGTGGAGGGCCTAGAGGCCTCTCTGTTGTGGCCACGAGGTGGTCGGTCAACCGTATTGTGCACTGGTGATGCTGGTTTATATGCTTCCTCCTCTAATCGGGGGAGCAACTTGCGTTTGGGGTAGTTTTTGGAGGGGCGTTCGAGTTCATACTCTTCAGCCGCAAGGACTTCAGTCCATCTGTCGGCTAACAGGTCTTGATCAGCTCTAAGCTGTTGCTGCTTTTTCTTGAGGCTGTTCGCCGTGGCCATAAGCCTGCGTTTAAAACGCTCTTGTTCGACGGGATCCTCAGGCACGGCAAATTCATCGTCGTCGAGGCTTGCCTCGTCTCCGGAGGGAGGCATGTAATTATCATCCTCTACCTCATCATCTGCCGCTCTCTCATGAGGGCTGGCGTCTCCGTCCTCCTGTGCTGAATCTTGCTGGAGGGGGTTGTCTTCGGCACTGTCTGGGGTGTTATTATCTCTGGTGCCGGAATCTCCATTCTTGCTATGGCAGGATTTAGAGCGGCGCCGATGACGCCGGCGCTTAGGCTGTTTCTTGGAGGGGTCTTCCTCCACTGCTTCCTCGCCATTCCCATCTTTTGGGATATCCACCATGTATATGTCATATGACGAGGTGGCCTTCCAGTGCCCCGTAGGCGCTGGTTCTTGGTCGTCTCCGGCATCGTCGTCCATACCGTCGATGTCTTCGGAGTCGTAGTCTAGCATGTCGGTTAGATCGTCGACAGTGGTTACAAAGTGGGTGGTGGGTGGGTTTTGAATTTCTTCGTCGTCCGCATCCCAACTGTCCTGACCGCAGTCCAGCCAGGGCTCTCCTGATAGCGAGAGATACTTTAGCGAATTCAGGATGTCGCCAAAAGGTGAATGTTGAAAGATGTCCGCGGCGGTGAACTCCATGATAGGCGCCCAATCGGATTCGATCGGAGGGGGCGCGGGAGGTTCGGAGTGCGGCACCTCGGAGTGACGAGCCTCACAAGGGACAAGGTCGGTATTCGGCTCTATCGCCGTAGATGTAGCAGCCCCGGAGGCGGTGTCTAGACACCTGTCCTCGATCTGCGCAGCCAGCTCCGAATTGAGGATCGGAGCGGACTCGTGTGCGGTTTCCAGGGCACTGTCCGGCGACAGAGCTAAGTCATGTCCATCGAGACAGTGCGGCGCGCTCGGTAGTGGCTCGAATCCATCGAAGATCAAGTCTCTGCGGATGTCAGCCGTGAAGTTCGGACTTCCAAATCTGACCTGATGGCCAGGGGCGTAGCTTTCAATCTGCTCCAGATGGCCAAGCGAATTGGCCCGCAGTGCAAAGCCGCCGAATACGAAGATCTGTCCGGGGAGAAAAGTCTCACCCTGGACCGCGTCGTTATTGATGACCGAAGGAGCCATCGAGCCTATCTGTGACGACACAGAGGAACTCTCAATGAAAGCACCAATGTCGGTGTCAAAACCGGCGGATCTCGGGTAGGGGGTCCTGAACTGTGCGTCTAGGCGGATGGTAACAGGAGACAAGGGACACGGTGTTTTTACCCAGGTTCGGGCCCTCTCGATGGAGGTAAAACCCTACTCCTGCTTTATTGATATTGATGATATGGGTAGTACAAGAGTGGATCTACCACGAGAGCAAGGAGGCTAAACCCGAGAAGCTAGCCTATGGTATGATTGTTGTTGTTGTTGTTCTTGTGTCCTACGGACTAAAATCCTCCGGTTTATATAGACACCGGAGAGGGCTAGGGTTACACAGAGTCGGTTACAATGGTAGGAGATCTACATATCCGTATCGCCAAGCTTGCCTTCCACGCCAAGGAAAGTCCCATCCGGACATGGGACGAAGTCTTCAATCTTGTATCTTCATAGTCTTGGAGTCCGGCCGATGATGATAGTTCGGCTATCCGGACACCCCCTAGTCCAGGACTCCCTCAGTAGCCTACATGGTGAACTACCTTGCGAACTGTGAGCTCACGGAGGAGTGGCGGTTCGGCAAGGAGCCGTATTCACGCACCAACCCTCCGCCCATGGTGAGTTATCTTTTTCTTTCTTTTTTCTCTGATTCTTTGCTCCCGAGTCTGTCTTGTCCCGTTTGACCAGTCGGCCCCTGAATAGAGCCCCCCCCCTTCAGCCAACAGCCGATAACACGGGGCCGGCCCGTGACTTCCCTCTGGATCGGGTGGAGAGCGACATCGACCACCCCGACTTGGGGGCGGCGGCCTTGGAGGACGACGCCGAGGGCGGAGGCGGCAACGCAGGCAGCTCAAGGCTCGGAGCTAGCCTCGAGGATTGGCTCGACGATGACACGGGGGAAGTCGCCCCTCACCACCAGCCAGGAGCCGGCCAGCAGGGTGCGAGCTCTTCCGCCGCGCCAGACCCACAATGCGGTGCGAAGAAACGCAGGGCCGCGCCGAGCTTGTTCGGCAGTCGGCCGAAGAAACCCAAGGGCTCGGCCGCGACGACTGAGGGAGTCCTGGACTAGGGGGTGTCTGGATAGCCAAACTATCATCATCGGCCGGACTCCAAGACTATGAAGATACAAGATTGAAGACTTCATCCCGTGTCCGGATGGGACTTTCCTTGGCGTGGAAGGCAAGCTTGGCGATACGGATATGTAGATCTCCTACCATTGTAACCGACTCTATGTAACCCTAGCCCTCTCCGGTGTCTATATAAACTGGAGGATTTAGTCCGTAGGACACAACAACAACAACAACAATCATACCGTAGGCTAGCTTCTAGGGTTTAGCCTCCTTGATCTCGTGGTAGATCCACTCTTGTACTACCCATATCATCAATATCAATCAAGCAGGAGTAGGGTTTTATCTCCATCGAGAGGGCCCGAACCTGGGTAAAAACATCATGTCCCTTGTCTCCTGTTACCATCCGCCTAGATGCACAGTTGGGGACCCCCTACCCGAGATCCGCCGGTTTTGACACCAACATTGGTGCTTTCATTGAGAGTTCATCTGTGTCGTCACCGATAAGCTCGATGGCTCCTTCGATCATCAATAACGACGCGGTCCAGGGTGAGACTTTTCTCCCCGGACAGATCTTCGTGTTCAGCGGCTTTGCACTGCGGGCCAATTCGCTTGGCCATCTGGAGCAGATTGAAAGCTATGCCCCTGGCCATCAGGTCAGATTTGGAAGTTTGAACTTCACGGCTGACATCCGCGGAGACTTGATCTTCGATGGATTCGAGCCACTGCCGAGCGTGCCGCACTGTCTCGATGGACATGATTTAGCTCTATCGCCGGACAGTGCCCTGGAAGCTGCACACGAGTCCGCTCCGATCCTCAATTCGGAGCCGGCTACACAGATCGAGGACGGGTGGCTAGACACTGCCTCGGGGGCTGCTACATCTACGGTGATAGAGCCGAATACCGACCTTGTCCCTTTTGAGGCTCGTGACTCCAAGGCACCGGACTCCTCGCCGGACTCCGAACCTCCCGCGCCCTCTCCGATCGAATCCGATTGGGCACCTACAATGGAGTTCACCGCCGCGGACATCTTTCAACATTCACCTTTTGGCGACATCCTGAATTCGCTAAAGTATCTCTCGCTATCAGGAGAGCCCTGGCCGGACTGCGGTCAGGACGGTTGGGATGCGGACGACAAAGAAATTCAAAGCCCACCCACCACCCACTTTGTAGCCACTGTCGACGATCTAACCGACATGCTAGACTACGACTCCAAAGACATCGACGGTATGGACGACGATGCTGGAGACGACCAAGAACCAGCGCCTACGGGGCACTGGAAGGCCACCTCATCATACGACGTATACATGGTGGATACACCAAAAGGAAGCGATAATGAGGAACAACGGGACATGGCGAAGGATAATTCCCCCAAAAAACAACCAAAACGGTGACGCAAGCGCCGCCCGAAGTCCCGCCCCGATAACAACAGCACCTATACCGACCCAGCCATAGAGCAGGGCGAACCGGTGGACGAACGTGCCACCAAGCAACCATCCGAACAGGATGAATTGGACGAGCAACCTATCTCCGGCGAAAGTAACAGTCCAGACGATCTAACGCCGGACACACCACCGGAGCATAAGAACCTTCAAAAAAGGCTCGTCGCCACTGCAAGAAGTTTGAAGAAACAGAAGCGGAAGCTCGAAACAGTGGAAGACGTACTCAGAAAGAGATGGAGCAAAGTACTCAAGACCGCAGATAAGTACGGCAATAGCCACCAAGCAAAGAGGTACCTAAAGCGCAAACTGTTGCCCGAATTTGACGAAGAGGCCGCAAATCCCTCACAATCAAAAAACAAAGAGGCCGCCTGGCCGGATAGACGACCAGATGACAGGCTAGGAGCGGCAAATGGCGCCGCACACAAGTAGACACACGATCCACATAAGGATCCTCGCAGAGAGGAGGGCCCGGTCAGGTCCATCTATGGGCCAAAAAAGGCTCGAGGAAGCAGCACAACACGCCGAGCGTTCGAAGATAATGGCATGCCTAAATACAGGGGCGCCGCACACCCACTATGTTTCACCGATGAGGTGCTGGATCATGAATTTCCAGCGGGATTCAAGCCCGTAAACATAGAGGCATACGACGGAACAACAGACCCCAGAGTCTGGATCGAGGATTACATCCTACATATACATATGGCTAGAGGAGATGATCTCCACGCGATAAAATACCTACCCCTCAAGCTTAAAGGGCCAGCTCGGCATTGGCTCAAAAGCCTCCCAGAGAATACCATTGGAAGTTGGGAGGAGCTTGAGGATGCGTTTCAAGCAAATTTTCAGAGGACTTATGTCCGACCTCCGGATGCAGACGATTTAAGTCACATAACTCAACAACCCGAAGAGTCAGCATGCAAATTCTGGAACATGTTCCTCACCTAAAAGAACCAAATAGTCGACTATCCGGACGTCGAGGCCTTGGCAGCCTTTAAGCATAACATCCGAGACGAATGGCTTGCCAGACACCTCGGCCAGGAAAAACCAAGAACAATGGCCGCGCTAACAAGCCTCATGACCCGCTTTTGCGCAGGGGAAGATAGCTGGCTAGCAAGATGCAGCACCAGCGACCCGAGTACATCCGAAGTCAGGGATGGAAATGGGAAATCACGACGCAGAAAAGATCAGCGCTGAAATAAGGAATATGGCCCAAAGAGCACGGCAGTTAACGCCGGATTAAAAAGCTCTCGGCCGAACAACAAAGCACTGCCTCTTAAAGATAACAGTGATGAGCTATCCAACCTAAACAAAATCTTGGATAGGATATGCCAAATTCACAGTACCCCCGGGAAGCCTGCAAACCATACCCATAGAGATTGTTGGGTCTTCAAGCAGTCCGGCCGACATAACGCCGAACACAAGGGGATCGACACACCAAGCGAGGACGATGACAAACCCCACAAGCAGAGCATAGGAAAACAAAAGAACTTCCCACAAGTAGTCAAAACAGTAAATTCACTTCAAGTGATAACAAGTAAAAATACGGCGGCACCTACCAAAGCACACGCTGCACGGTCCACCCCAGCGGAATCAAGAGATTGGATGTCAAAACCAATTACTTTCGACCATCTGGATTACTCCAGAAGTATTCGAAACGCAGGATGGACTGCTTTGATATTGGATCCTGTAATCGACGGGCTACAATTTACACAAGTCCTAATGGATGGCGGTAGTGATTTAAACCTGCTATATCCGGACATAATCCGCAGAATGGGGATAGACCCTACAAAAATTTGCCGTAGCAGCACTTCCTTCAAAGGAGTGACGCCAGGCCCTTACGCCAATTGCATGGGCTCCTTACTACTAGAAGTTGTGTTCGGGTCATTCGACAACTTCCGTCGCAAAAAGCTAATCTTCCATATCCCATTTAGAAGTTGCCATCAAGCACTATTGGGACGTGAAGCTTTCGCCCGCTTTAACGCAATACCGCATTACGCATCTCTTACGCTTAAAATGCCCGGTCCACGCGGCATCATCTCATTAAGAGGTAACTCTGAGTGTTTCTCGACCACGGAAGAACGTGAGACTGCCTTGACACTCACACGCTAATCCGGCCTCGCTAGTAACAACCCCTAAAAAATAGGTCATTCAAAGACCCCGGACACGGTTAGGCGAGCCCGGCATAAATAAACTAGGGGCTTCCTAGCCGCATACCCCTTTATAAGGGGCTGTGCGCATGAACACTAAGAGCCAATAAAAGCTCAAACTCATTCATTTCTTCATACTTTGTTATTCATACATTTTTTGCACGACACCTTTCCAAACTAAGTTCTTCTCTTTTACAGATGAACAGCGTGCTACACCCGTCCAGGATACATCACAACGGAGACACAGGCGCAGACGTGCAGCAGGGACCCGTTGCAAGGATTCTCTTCAGATTAAGACCCTGCGTAAACCTTTCTTACTTCTCTTGTTGATACACATCCCCCGGTTTCTTACCATAACTGAGGAGGAGGCTAGAGTTTTGGCATCGGCCGCGTCAGAAGTTCTCGCCCGTACCTGGACACTAGGGGCTTAGGGCATTGTTCTGCCCGTTATTATAAAGACCGAACACCTCAGGGAGTGTTCGGCGTCTCGAGTTAGGCCTTATATGCATCAGCTCCGAATCATGTCTTTGGTCAAATGTTGGGTTTGCCCGGCTCCTGTGTTTTGCTGCCTTACGTTCCGTATCATCGGCTAATGCGGCACCAGGAGAAGTACTGCGATTGTGCCCCGGTTCGGCCGGGCGAGCACCTCAGTAGAGAAAGCCGAAAATTGACTGTCATGATATAGCGAGAGACTGGTCAACCACTCGATCAACTACCGAAATGTCTAGAATTCCTCCGCTTTGACGAAGGGACGTTTCCCGGTCAGGCGCATACGTGCCCCGAATTCGGGAGGCGCGGTGCCCCTGGGGGCTATATCGTAGCCCCACCCTTGAACTCCTATGGCTAAGTGAAAGTGATAAAGCATTATAGTCGGGTTGCCTAGTTTGCTACGCTACCACCTCCTTCACAGGACCAAGACGTTGGATTAAGTGTGAAAATGCACTTTTTTTTGCAAACACCCTTGCACCATGTGCGTGGGGGCTGAAGCCGAAGACTGCCATCTTTCAGGTTATATATACATATACATTAACGGCCGCACAGGAGATATTTCAATACTTGAACGCACAAGTATAAAAAGCGGTTATATTATAAATACGGTTTCACAAATCATACATATCATTTGAACATAACATTTTTTGAGCACTGCGACTCTATTAAACGAGCGCCCTGCAGGACTTCCCCAAAATAGTGCTCGGCGGGTAACCGGTTCTCGTCCGGACTCCGGGTTGCAACATCGGTGGCATTCATCTCCGTCCAGTATGTCTTCACACGGGCGAGAGCCATCCGAGCACCCTCTATGCATGCTGACCGCTTCATCGCCTTAATATGCGGCACCGCCCCAAGGAATTGCTGCAACAAGCCAAAATAACTCTTCGGCTCGGGCCTTTCCGGCCACAGATGAGTCACGACATCCTTCATGGAAAATCCGGACAACCTATTCAGCTCAGCCCACTCAGCCAACCGATCGGTTAATGGAAGTGAACGCTCCGGACTATGGAATTGAGACCAAAAGAGCTCTTCCATTTCGTGATCCTTTTGGCTCCGAAAGTGCACGACTGCGTCCGCCGCACTCGCCGCCAAATTCAGATAAGGATCCTTCGCACCCCACAGCTGGCCTAACTGAGCATACTTCTGATCCGTGAACCTCCTATGCAGCAGGAAGGGCTTTCCATCCGCAATGTCTCCGGCCTGACGCAGCTCCTCCTTTATAGCCCTCATTGCAGAACGGGCATCCTTGGCTTCGGCGGTGGCCTTTTTCAGGTCCTCTTGCTCCGCTCGGCGTTCCTTTACAAGAACATCATAGAGGTCGGTAACATCCTTCAGCTTCAAGGCCATTCCGGCCATCTCCTCCCTGCTTCGGCAGTGAGCAGCCTTTTCGGCTTTTAGCTCTTCGGCCGCCTTCGAGGCAGCCGCATTACTCCTTCTGGCCTGCTCCTTGGCTTGAGCAAGCTCTTCCCGAAGGCTTTCCATGGCAGCGGCACCATCTGCATCAAGAATACATGTTGTAAGGAAGGGGCGTCAGCTCCCTTACCAGGTGATCGCGGTGAAACTACTCACCTTGCGACTCATCAAGTCGCCTATTGACCAGCGCGATGTCCACATCCGCAACATCCAGCTACCTCTTCAGTTCGGCAACTCTATCAGTCCGGCTGGCCATCGAACGCCCCGTCCCCTAAATAGGAATGGCGACATATTAAAACTGAGATTTTGATCCTTGGCACACCGTCACTTCTGACAATGCACCGAGTCTCAGGGGCTACTATCTATACAGGGCGCACTCTATGTGCAAAACTGTCACAAGGCATGTCATTTTTACATACCTCAAACCCCGCCAGTAAACTTCTAATGGCATGATGCAACCCGCTCTCAGCGGATGAAATTCTTTCAATCACCGTACTCATTAATGTACGGCGATCTTCTGAGATAGACGCCCTTTCGAGCAGATCCTTCAGCTCCCCCGGCTGTACACCAGTTGGTGCCGAACTCTCCAGCCCTGCCAGACTCGGGGAGACCCTCCGTGACGACACCTCAGGGTCGTCCGCCCCGCCTGACGGCGCGGCAGATGGAGGCGTCTCGCTTTCCATCATCTCCGGACGAAGGTCCCCCGAAGATGAGCTCAGCTGAGAAGGGCGGAGATCCGAACTACAAGGTAGAAACCTTGGTTATCCTCAAAAATAAAAATAGGGACGTCCCTTATTATAAAATTACCCTTTTCCTACTTACGGCTCGCTGGAGGGGTGATTCATTTGGGGAGATAGTGCGGCCGGGGCTTCCCGCAGCGCAGGACCCTCCGGTGAAGATTTCTTCCCCCGCTTTGAGGCCTTGGCCTCCGGGTCTTCGGAAGCGGTCCTCTTCTCCCCCTGGAAGGAGGGATTCTTGACTCCCCCCTTGTTGAGAGCCTCCTTAGCAGAGGCGGTAGTTTCCCTGTTCCCCCCTTCGCCCTCCTCCGAAGGCGCAACCTCCAACATTTTGATTAACACGGGATCCGGCGTGGTCTCAGGGAGGGGGGCGGACACCGTATCAGTTTTGCTTGCGCTATCCATTCCTGTCCAAAGGATAGCTGGTTAAAAGGCAAATCTATGATAAATATATGAACGGAATGTCCAGGCACAGGGCTACTTACTCGAGTATCCGGGCGATTGCAGCTTACGCCGGCGTCCTCGGTCAAGTCCAGACACATCTCTTGTGATCCGAAGAATAGTTTGTACATCTCCACGGGTGTCACACCCATGAAGTGTTGGAGAGCTCGTGGTCCCTCTGGATTGAATTCCCATAGGCAGAGAGGGCGACGTTTGCAGGGCAGAAGACGCCGGATCAGCATAACCTGCGTCACCACGACCAGATTGATCTATCTCTCTTGGAGGTCTCGAATCCGGCCGTGCAACAGGGGTACGTCCTTGGACGGTCCCCAGTCAAGCCCTTTGTTGACCCATGATGTCAGCCGTTGTGGAGGGCCCGATCGAAAGACGGGCGACGGTTTCTGCCTGCTTCCCCGGGGAGCGGTGATATAGAACCACTCCTGTTGCCACAAGCCGAGCTCCTTCTGGAAAGAGCCCTCGGGCCATGGAGCGTCGGCCCTCTTGCTTACCACCACCCCGCCGCACTCTGCTTGACGCCCCTCGATCATCTTCGGCTCCAAGTTGAAGGTTTTGAGCCACAAACCGAAGTGAGGTGTAGTGCGGAGGAAGGCTTCGCAAACGACAATAAATGATGAGATATGGAGGATGGACTCCGGAGCCAAGTCATGGAATTCCAACCCGTAGTAAAACATGAGCCCCCTCACGAAGGGATCCATCGGGAAGCCTAAACCCCGAAGGAGGTGAGACACGAACACGACACTCTCGCCTGGCTCGGGAGTATGAATGACTTGCCCTTGGGCAGGCAACCTATGCGAAATCTCATAGGTCAAGTACCTGGCTTCTCTCAGCTTCAGCATGTCCTCTTTCGTGACGGAGGAGGGCATCCACCGGCCCTGTAGGTCGGAGCCGGACATTGTCGAAGGCCCGAAGCGCTCGAATCTGGAGCCCTAAAGTGTTGGAACTCGGGGCAAGAGACGGATTCGATTGAGGATTGAAGAAAAAGAATGAGCCTTGGTCTCATTATAAAGAGAGAGAATACCGAGAGCCGTCCCCGTGACCATTTGGGACTCGCCTTCGATGGAGGGGGCGTGGCAACAGGCGCGGTTGGGTTACCCACGTCCGTATTGATGGGAATCCCAGAATAAGGGGAACACGATCTCTGCTTTGACAAGACGTGCCAAGGAAACCGCTTCGCTAAACGCGCTGAGGTGGTATAATAAAAAACGTAAAGGCTTGGTTGTGGTGTGACGTCACGCCACATAATACGTCAGCAGATTGAACTTGTGTAAATGTTATTCTCTCTACGGTTGTATGTGGAATTTATTTTGCAGAGCCGGACACTATCCTGGTGTTCACAATCTTCTATGAATTATTCGGAGGAGGAACCCGCCTTGCAATGTCGAAGACAATATGCGCGCCGGACTCGTCGTCATTGAAGCCTGGTTCAGGGGCTACTGAGGGAGTCATGGACTAAGGGGTGTCCGGATAGCCGAACTATCATCATCGGCTGGACTCCAAGACTATGAAGATACAAGATTGAAGACTTCGTCCCGTGTCCGGATGGGACTTTCCTTGGCGTGGAAGGCAAGCATGGCGATACGGATATGTAGATCTCCTACCATTGTAACCGACTCTGTGCAACCCTAGCCCTCTCCGGTGTCTATATAAACCAGAGGATTTTAGTCCGTAGGACACAACAACAACAACAACAACAATCATACCATAGGCTAGCTTCTAGGGTTTAGCCTCCTTGATCTCGTCATAGATCCACTCTTGTACTACCCATATCATCAATATCAATCAAGCAGGAGTAGGGTTTTACCTCCATCGAGAGGGCCCGAACCTGGGTAAAAACATCGTGTCCCTTGTCTCCTGTTACCATCCGCCTAGACGCACAGTTCGGGACCCCCTACCCGAGATCCGCCGGTTTTGACACCGACAGCGACTAAGCAGGATGAAGCGGCCGCGAAGGCCAACCGCTTTCGCAAGGAGGTGAAGAAGCCACCGCTGGTCTCCGCGTAAGTGCTATCTTCTCTCGTGTCTTCATCATTTTTCTTTTGTTGATCTCGTCTGAATTCTTTACTTGTTTCCCTTGATCTAGGGCTCCCCTCTCTCTCGATAAGGTCGCAGCCGCCTCCATCGTGGGGTCGGCGGAGACCTCCGCCACCACTTGACGGGTCGATCGAGGCGCCGACCTCCGGGAGGCGACAGAGCGGAACGCGCGAGAAGCGCGCGAAGAGCGGGCGGCCGCCCTCCTGGAGAAGGTGGAGGCTGAGAAGGCGGAGGCCGCCGCCCAGAAGAAACTGGCGGAGGCCGAGGCCACCGTTGCGGCGAAGAAGCAGGTTGAAGAAGCCGCGCACCGCCAATCGGCGGTTTTTGTCACTCCATTGAACTCCGCGCCGCCGCCTCGGGAGTTTACGGGGCAAACTGGGGAAGCCGGCGGTGAGAACCCGGTCATGGAGAGGGATGGCGACGACGCTTCCATGCCAGATGTGATTGTGTCGCCACCGCCGCCATCTGGGAGCGCACAAGGCGGATAGCCGGAAGACCCACCGGTGCCACTGACTGAGGACGAGGTGGTGGTGGGCCTAGTTTTCCAGGTTGGCACGCTGACGCGTCGCCGTCTCGCGAAGGAGGCTTCGGCGCCGCACCCTCTGAAGATCGGCGCCGCGAGCTCCTCGATCCCAGACACCAAGGCGACGAGCGCCGCGCCCACTGGGTGGGTGCAGGGAGGCGGGATGGGCCCATTGAACCGGGCGCTTTTGGACGTCTGAGGGAGTCCTGGACTAGGGGGTGTCCGGATAGCCGAACTATCATCATCGGCCGAACTCCAAGACTATGAAGATAGAAGATTGAAGACTTCGTCCCGTGTCCGGATGGGACTTTCCTTGGCGTGGAAGGCAAGCTTGGCGATACGGATATTTAGATCTCCTACCATTGTAACCGACTCTGTGTAACTCTAGCCCTCTCCGGTGTCTATATAAACCGGAGGGTTTTAGTCCATACGACGAACAACAATCATACCATAGGCTAGCTTCTAGGGTTTAGCCTCCTTGAACTCATGGTAGATCCACTCTTGTACTACCCATATCATCAATATCAATCAAGCAGGAGTAGGGTTTTACCTCCATCGAGAGGGCCCGAACCTGGGTAAAAACATCGTGTCCCTTGTCTCCTGTTACCATCCGCCTAGACGCACAGTTCAGGACCCCCTACCCGAGATCCGCCGGTTTTGACACCGACATTGGTGCTTTCATTGAGAGTTCCTCTGTGCCGTGACGATCAGGAAGGATGCCTCTTCCCGTCTTTAAAGATGGTACCATTGCAAAAGGAGCTTTGGCCGCCGGCCAAACTATCCGGCTAGGTGGTTTTCTCATGACAGCCTGTTCGGCCGCCGCTTCGACGATGACCTCTCAGGTCATCGAAAACAATTTTCACGTCAACTCGGAATTCGCCGAGCAGCTGGATCCAATGGAGCTCTCTTCCGTAAACAAGCTCTCGGATCGCATCGCCACCCTGGGAGTCGCTACAGACTACGATCAGATTGGGCTTAAAACCGATCTGAGAGAGATTAACTCTCCCCAGATTACCCACCACGTTGCGGTGGTAGAGGAACAACGCGGCGACTCTTCTTCTGTATTAAAAACTAGTTATGTCCGGACTCCTGATCCCTCCATGCCGGATTCCCGCGGAGGGACAGACGTCAATCAAGTACTGAACCTAAAGTCAGGCAGCAGACCAGACTCGTTGGACAACATCCAGCAATCCAAGCTTCCAGATTCGGAAACTTTTCGGCCCTTGAGCCTCAAGTTGGGCAGGGTTCCAGACTTAATTCCACCCGCCCACCCAAACATAAGCGATCTATCCCAAATACGGCAAGAGCCCACGGAGACAGTACATCATTACTGGGCCAGATTCCTCTTGGTCATGAATAGGATAAAGGACTGCCGTGAGGATAGCGCAATCTCAATTTTCTGCAACAATTGCACAGACATAGGAATCGCTAACGTCGGAAGTCACCGTGAAATCACACGCTTAGGAGAGTATCTGGAAAACCGAAACTAATTTCTGGGACAATCCGGCTCCGAACACATCCCCAGTCCGAAACAAAAGGGTACATCATGCTTAGGCACCCAGGGAAAAAATCAAAAAGCAAAAACCACGTAAAGGGCACGGAACCGTACTGGAGGGATGGCTCAGCGGACCCTGTAAAATTCATAGTACAGAGGGCGCCACTCCAACACATAGCCTTCGAGCATGTTGGATACTGCGGCAGGTGGCCAAAAGTGGCGAAGAGCTTCTAGCCCCGGAAAACCACCCCAACAGTACCAGTACGGTATTAACAGTCTTCAGGACTTTCGCATCAAATAATATGCGGAAACGAACAATCCGCAGCCTCACCGAAGTCTACCAAGTAGCAACAACAAATCCATGGAGCAACACGGCTATCACCTTCAATGCCAGCGACGAACCTAAATTCCGAACAGCCCGAGCACCAGCCGCATTGGTCCTCAGTCCAATCGTGGACGACTTTCGACTTACCAAGGTGCTCATTGATGGCGGCAGCGGATTAAACCTCATCTACATGGACACCCTCCGAAAAATGGAAATAGACTGGAGCCGCATTGAGCGAAGCAGCACAACCTTTAGAGGAATAATCCCTAGTCGGGAAGCACGCTGCACAAGAAAAATTACACTTGATGTGGTGTTCGGCTCGCCGGACAATTACAGGTCCGAGGAGGTCATGTTCCAAGTGGCCCCGTTCAATAGCGGATACCACGCTCTATTAGGACGAGAGGCATTCATAATCTTCCAAGCCATACCCCATTATGGGTACATGAAGCTTAAAATGCCCGGGCCCAATGGAACCATCACTCTTGTCAGTGATCCGGACATAGCACTCCGCGCCGAAAACAAGACAGCCGCACTAGCCCTAGAGGCACTATCCGAAGCCCTAGCGGCAGAGGAGCTCACTGCGCTGCGCTCCACGGTGAACAGGGATGATGTGATACTCGATAAAAGATCCAAGTCCACCTCCTTCAAACCAGCGGACGAAATAGTCAAATTCCAGGTCCATCCAACGGACCCCACAAAGACGGCCTCCATTGGGGCACAATTAAACCCTGATATAGACGCACTACGAGAATTCCTTTGGGAAAATTGGGACATCTTTTCCTGGCACCCTTTAGACATGCCAGGAATCCCACGCAGATTGGCAGAGCACAGCCTAAACATCCTAAAGGGATTCAAGCCAGTCAAACAGGCTCTTCGGCAATTTTCCGAACCCAAAAGACAGGCAATGGGAGAGGAGCTAGCCAAACTATTAGAAGCCGGATTCATCAAAGACATCAAACATCCGGATTGGCTAGCAAACCTGGTAATGGTACCAAAAAAGGACAAATCCTGGCGCCTGTGTGTCGATTTTAAAGACCTTAACAAGGTTTGTCCAAAGGTTCCTTTCCCCCTTCCCCGCATCGATCAAATCATCGACGCTACCACAGGGCACGATTCATTGTGCTTCCTCGACGCATACTCCGGCTACCATCAAATCAAGATGGCGGAGACAGACCAAGCCGCAATGGCATTCATTACTCCATACGGACCATTCTGCTTCAACACAATGCCCTTCGGACTCAAAAACACCGGCGCAACATATCAGCGCATGATTCAGACATGTCTGGCTACCCAGATCGGCAAAACAGTAGAGGCATACGTAGACGACGTGGTTCTCAAAACCAAACACGTCGAAACTCTAGTAGATGACTTGAGGCTCACATTCGACAACTTCCGAGCATATGACATTAAGCTCAATCCGGAAAAATGCGTTTTCGGCGTACCAGCCAGAAAGCTCTTGGGCTTCATTGTATCCGGTAGAGGAATTGAAGCAAACCCAGCCAAGATTCGAGCTTTGTCAAAGTTGTATATCCCAAAAGACCTCAAACAAATACAAAAATTGACTGGATGCATGGCGGCCCTAAGCCGCTTCATCTCCCGTTTGGGAGAAAAGGCATTGCCCCTCTATCGCGTCCTCGGGCGCACCGAACACTTCGAATGGACGAACGCTGCCACGGCCGGACTCAAAGAAATAAAGGCCATATTGGCAACAAATCCGGTCCTGGCCGCGCCCAACTTGGGCGAACCAATGTTGTTATATATCGCGGCAACACATCAAGTGGTAAGCGCGGTGCTCGTCGTCGAACGAGAAACAGAAGGGCACAAATTCCCTCTTCAAAAACCAGTGTACTACGTATCCACTGTATTAACTCCATGCAAGTCCCGGTACCCGCATTATCAAAAGATAGCGTATGCGGTGTTCATGTCATCCCGGAAGCTGCGGCACTACTTTCAAGAGTGTTCGATAACAGTGGCCTCCGAAGTACCCCTCAACGACATTATAAACAACCGCGACGCGACGGGCAGGATTGCAAAATGGGCCATCGAGCTCTGACCATTCGACATAACCTACAAACCACGGCGAGCTATAAAGTCGCAAGTCTTGGCCGACTTCATCGCTGAATGGACTGAAGCCGAACTCCCTAAAGAGTACGGCACATACTCCAATTGGATCTTGCATTTCGACGGCTCCAAAATGTTGGCTGGCTTGGGAGCTGGCATCGTATTGACGTCCCCAACCGGAGACACAGTCCAATACGTACTTCAGATAATGTACATGGACTCCAACAATGCAGCCGAATATGAGGCCCTCCTACATGGTCTCCGGATGGCAATCTCCATGGGTATTCAACGCCTAGAGGTGCGCAGGGATTCAAACCTCGCAATATCCCAAGTAAATGGAGACTTCGACGCCAAGGATCCGAAAATGGCAGCCTATCGTAATGCCGTCTTAAAAATGTCAGCTCGATTCGAAGGACTCGAATTCCATCATGTAGCCCGGGATAATAACCAGGCAGCCGACGTGTTGGCACGCATCGGCGTAAAACGCGACGCCTTCCCTCCAAACATCTTCCTGGAACGGCTCTTTAAGCCATCCGTATTATGGGAAGAGGAGTCCGGAAGTAACAATCCGGAAGCAACCGCACCACCCAACACAGAACAATCTGACATAATCGGTGGCTCAGCCAATGAAATAACACCTTCAGCCCACGAAATAATGGCAGTAATTGCCCCATGGACAGAACCATTCCTAGCCTACTTAATTAGGCAGGAACTTCCTGAAGACCAAAATGAGGCCCGCTGCATAGTCCGGCGATCTAAAGCCTACAATGTCCATGAGGGAGAACTTTATAAGAAAAGCACAACCGGAGTCCTTCAAAGGTGCATCTCCGAAGAGGAAGGGCGAAATCTTCTGGCTGATATTCATGCCGGACTAGGCGGGCACCACGCTGCAGCCCGGGCCCTTGTAGGCAAGGCCTTCCGTACAGGATTTTATTGGCTGACGGCCCGGGCAGATGCTCAGGACTTAGTCCAGCGATGCGTCGGTTGCTAGCTCTTTGCTAATCAGAGCCACATGCCACCCACCGCCCTCAAAACTATACCCATTACTTGGACGTTCGCGGTTTGGGGGCTTGACATGGTCGGACCCCTTAAAGGGGGAACCCACAAGCAAAAGTACCAATTGGTCATGGTGGACAAATTCACCAAATGGATAGAGGCCAGGCCAGTTAAAACGGCCGAATCCAGACCTGTGATAGACTTCATATCTGGGGTGTTACACCGTTATGGCGTCCCCCACAGCATCATCACCGATAACGGCACGAACTTTACGGCTGACGAGGAAAACTCTGGTGCAAAAACATGGGCATTAAGCTCGACTACGCTTCAGTCTATCACCGTCAAACTAACGGTCAGGTCAAGTGAGCAAATGGTCTAATCATGAGCGGCATCAAACCCAGGTTAGTGCGGTCCCTCACGGAATCTAATAGGCACTGGATAGAGGAGCTCGACTCCGTACTCTGGGGGCTGCGGACCACGCCAAATCGTACTACCGGATTCACACCATTCTTTTGGTATATGGCGCAGAGGCAGTTTTGCCCTGCGATATAATTCGTGACTCACCTCGAGTGCACATGTACGAAGAAAGAGAAGCCGAGTTGGATCAGCAGGACAGTTTGGACGCATTGAAAGAGGAGCGCGACGTGGCAAAGGCTCGTTCCGCGTTCTATCAGCAGCAGGCTCGAAGATATCAAAACAGAGAAGTATGGTCCAAAACTTACAATGTTGGCGAACTAGTTCTACTCCTGCCGGACAAGAAAAAGGACAAACTCAAGCCCAAGTGGGAAGGTCCCTTCATCATCGACCAAGGCTTGACCGGCGGAGCATACCGTCTACGAAACGCATCGGATAACCGACTCGAGCTGAACCCATGGAACGCAGCCCGCCTCCGAAGATTCTACGCCTAGCGCCGGACTCAGAGTTCGTCTCCTTCCTCCGTCCACATTTCATACTTCAGCTGTCTTTTGTTTCTCTCTCTTCTCCTCCCTTTTTCATAAGAGCCTTTGAGGGCTGATCTGCGCATTGTTCGCACACACTGGACGTGCTATACCCGCACTCATTATACCTGGGGGCTTCTTTAACAGAAGTTTATTTATACGGGCTTCATGCCCAACACATGTGTCATACTTCCGCATGAACCTTTTATTCACCATTATATGCATCGATATGACTTAAGTTTTGGCCAAGCTTGGTTGCCTGGCTCCTGTGCTTACCCCTACGTTCCCGATTGTTCGGCTAGGAGGTAAAGGGAGCACCTCTGCGATTGTTACTGCCGGGTCAGCCGGATGTGTACCTCAACTGGGTGAAGCCGAAAGCTAGCGTTCTTAAGGGAATATTCGGTCGGTGACTTGAAAGATGATTATTTATTTATTTATTTATCTGCCCCCAGATGCTTTTCTGCTCTTTTCGCAGTCCGGACATGCACTTTAGGGCATGCCTCCCAGGGAAAGGAACCCCTAACGGAACTATTCTCCCTGGAAGATGTTTCTTACTAACCACGTAATATAACATAACTAGTTGGGCACTTGTCTGGTAAAGCACTAATGACCCCTACGCCTGGTCTCCATGCATGCCCCGGTTCTTTCATAACTGCGAGGGTATTCGGACACACTCCTGACTCTAGGGTCCCGAGGTTGAAGCGAAAAGGTCCGCAAAGACAAACGATCTACAATCTGGCTAGAAGGCATTTTACATGTCATTTTAAAATACATCGTCAAATTGACTAACTGTACTCCTCTTCAATCCCGTCTAACAGTCTGTCTAATTTACAGTCCAGTTGGGAATACTTAGCGGCCAACTCTACTTGGCTGTACATTAAGCTCACAGGGATCTCCCTCCCATCAGGCCCCACAGGTCCGACCTCAGCTATGTGGTTCGGATCCGCCTTCTTGTACCGCGTCTTTACCATGGCCCAGGCCTCCCTGGCGCCTTGACGGCAGGCCGATATCTTCCACAGACGGAAGCGCTGCCGTGCTCCCTGAATCTTCTCCGCAAGCCCTCCAAGGCCCTCGGGTAGGGAGATGGACGGCCATAAGGCCTGGGCGACACCACTCATTGCCTGCCGAACACGTTTGTGCAGTTGCACCAGCTCCGGAAGTTGGTCACCCGTTGAACCTGGCATTTCCTCCGTAGTACAACCTGTGAGCACACCTGCAGACATATTTCTGTCAATCGACTCCCTCGTCGAATTCTTCTTTTCAAAAGAGTTTGCTCAAGCACTTCCTATAAATGCCGCGACGAAGCCGCTGATTCTCCTTCACGGAGCCAGACAGCTGGGCCCGAACACCTTTCAGCTCTTCTCCCAGCTGGGTGTGGGCATCTTGGAGTTTGTTCCTCTCCTGCTGCACCTTCATAAGCACCCTCTCACCGGCCTTCAGCTGGCGCAGTAGCTGTTGCTTGTCTGGATCAAGTCCGGCAACATCTGCAATATTATTGTCAGATTTATACGCACGCCGCATGCCATAAACTGCTCATCTTTTCGAAATATGTGTTACCAGTGGGGGCCTCTGTGCCTCCTCCTGCGGCTAGTGCGGCCTCAAGTTGGGCCTTGCACTCTTGCAGCTCCCTGGACAGTTGGGTATTCTTCTCCGTAAGATCCTGAGTATCATATGATCCTTAAATCAGTTATTCTAACTACTTTAAGTCTCGGGGGCTACTGGCATATATAGCTATTACAATTCCTTACCCGTATGTCCTTTACATACTGCTCCATGGCTCTGCTTAAACCATCTTGAGCAGCACGGAGGTGCGCGTCTCCCGCATTAAAGGCATCTAATGCCTCTGGGGAGAAGCACGCGTCACGAAGAACTGTCTGGCGGTGCCTGTGATTCATGGCGCTCTCCACCTCAGACCTGGTGGCGGACAGCCTGTCGGCATCCTCCGTTGGAGGAGCATCCGGCTCGCACCTTGCGCTCGCCTCCCCCTCCGGACCAGGTGCTGGAACCTGGTTGGCGGAGGGTTTGTTAGCAGCCTCTCCAGACACAGTCCGGCGAGCGCTCTTTTTCTTGGAAAGGTCATGAGCATTAATATGTCTCCTAGCAATCCTTCCCTTACAACTGGCGGTGTGTTATACCGTTGTGGCGATGTTTTGATTCGCACTGAACCCCTCTTCCGCCTGCTGGGCCGAGAGGACCCTCGTTTGTCAGCCGCCGCAGGTTCGGCTTCCCGCCTTAAAGGCGCCTCCTGCGAGACACCGTCGGTTTACGGTGGTCAGAAATAAGCCCAGACGAAGTAATGGTGTCAGAGCTCCGGTCATAGTTACCGGGGAAGCCGAAGATAAACCGGGGTAGTTGGCCGTAATGGCGACTAGAGCATTGTCGATGCTAAGTTGGTGGAAGACCCCGTCAATCAGCTCCACCTTTATGTCCGGATCCTCTTCGGAGGCCGGATCAAGGGATCTTCCTGGATCCTCGGATTGTGGAGCCGGACTGTGTATGCCCTCCACATCCCGGCGCAGTCCCTGCGTCGAAATCATAAAATAAGACATCTAATTTTGAGAGCACGGATCGGATAGATAAACGTCCGCTTACCCAGCTCCGAGGATTATTCATGGAGAATCCATCCAATGGACTCGTTTGGAGGAAGTCCTCCTTCTCCCCCTTGTACAAGCCGGACAGGATCTTCACTAGATCTCCGGCCGATCCCGGCCCCTTGCGGCCATGACGGGTGGCATCATCCTCCCCGTTGAAATCCCACATGGGGTGGCCTCTATATTGGAGCGGCTGCACCCCTCGCATAATGCACGTGGCCATGACTCCAATCATGGTCAATCCGGAATGAGCCAACAACCTTATCCGGCCCATCAGATAATGGACGCTCCTGTCATCCTCCCGTTGAGGGCTCCGCGGGCGCCAACTCAGGCGTTTCTTCAGAGGAGCATTGCTGAACTCTGGGAGGCCGATCCGAACTGGGTCCGGCAGTGGAGCATCTTCCACATAAAACCATTCCGAAGGCCAGTCTTCGGACGCCTTCTTTGGGGTTCCGGATGGATATCCGGTCCCGGCGATGCGCCATATTTCGGCTCCGCCCACTTGATATATCGACCCCTCGTGAGAACGGGGTACGAGGAAAAACAATTTCTTCCACAGCGCAAAATGGGGCTCGATGCCCAAGAAAAGCTCGCAAAGAGCTACGAAGCCAGCTATATGCAGAATGGAGGCGGGCGTAAGGTGATGAAGCTGGAGTCCATAGAACTCCAGAAGCCCCCGAAGAAACGGATGTACGGGAAATCCGAGCCCCCTTATTAGATAAGGGACGAAGCACACCCGCTCTCCTTTGGAGGGACTGGGGGTATTCTCCGCCTGCTTTCCACCCTTGTAGGTGGCCAGCCCGGCTCGAACCGGGACCATAAAGGCCGGAGGAAGGTATCCCTCCGCTTGGAGCATCACCAGCTCGCTGTGCGGGACTGAACATCTCCTCCAATCTCCTGGCTGAGGGCTGGGAGCGCGAGAAGAGGAGCCGCGTCGACAGTCCATAATGGAGTGGATTTTTTGGTCAGAGGCGCTCCGATGATTTGGATCTGGATTCCTGCCTCTCTTATAGGCAGCTTATTCGCACGGTTTGGGGGTAAAATGCAAAAATACCCTGGCCTTTCGCATTCGTGCAACACGTGGAAGAAAGCCATTATTGGGCGTGGAAGCCAAGGAGCGCAACATTTATAAGGAAGCCGGACACTATTCGGCAATCACATGGAATTTGGAGGAGAACCAACCTTGCAACGCCGAAGACGATATACGCGCCGGACTCATCGTCATTGAAGCCGGGTTCGGGGGCTACTGAGGGAGTCCTGGACTAGGGGGTGTCCGGATAGCCGAACTATCATCATTGGCCGGACTCCAAGACTATGAAGATAGAAGATTGAAGACTTCGTCCCGTGTCCGGATGGGACTTTCCTTGGCGTGGAAGGCAAGCTTGGCGATACGGATATGTAGATCTACTACCATTGTAACCGACTCTGTGTAACCCTAGCCCTCTCCGGTGTCTATATAAATCGGAGGGTTTTAGTCCATAGGACGAACAACAATCATACCATAGGCTAGCTTCTAGGGTTTAGCCTCCTTGATCTCGTGGTAGATCCACTCTTGTACTACCCATATCATCAATATCAATCAAGCAGGAGTAGGGTTTCACCTCCATCGAGAGGGCCCGAACCTGGGTAAAAACATCGTGTCCCTTGTCTCCTGTTACCATCCACCTAGACGCACAGTTCGGGACCCCCTACCCGAGATCCGCTGGTTTTGACACCGACAACGTCCAAGCCAAGATCCGAGGCGAGGGCGACGCCATCCTGAGCTGCAATAAGGCGCCCCTAGCGGCGCGGGAGGCCGTCCGAGTATGTTTCTTTCTTCTTCATTTCTGTTTTTTGTGCTCATTTGTGGCGGTGCGCCAGCACACCCACTGGGTGTAGTCCCCGAGTTTCGGGCCGGCTGCTGAGCAGGCAGCTCAGAACTCTAATCGGCGAGCTCCAAGTACTAATACTTGTCTGAAATTTTGTCACAGGACTACCACAATCTTCGCATGACCGCCTTCAACGCCAACGTCGAGGAGCTGGCCAAGCGGACCGCCGACTTGTCGGAAAGCTGGAGTGAGTCCTTTTCCTTCTCTGCGGGGGTGCGCTGGCGCACCCGCGGGCTGTAGTCCCCGAGATTCGGGCCGATTGCTGAGCAGTCGGGCCGGATCTCTCCGACGACCTTCCTTCCTTGTTGATGAGTGACGCCTTGTTTTCTTCTTTCTTCTGCAGAGGCCAATGCCACCCTGCAGCAGCAGGTGGGCGAGGCCAACACCGCGCTGCATGCCAAGGAGGAGGAGTGCAACAAGCTGACCACGGAGCGCGATCTGCTGGTCACACAACTGGCAGAGCAAAAGGAGCTGCTCAAGAAGACCCAGAAGGAGGCGGAGGACAAAGAGACCGCCCTCCTTGCTGAGTTCATGACCGAGCGCTCCTCCTGGACTGACAAGGAAGTGATGCTAGCCTCCGGCTTCCATGAGATCGAGGATCTCGTCGACGGTCAGCTTCCCCTCATTTTCCTTTTCTGAGCTGCCGACTGCTAGTCGAGTCGACCTCTAGTCTTTAATCTTGTTCTTCGTTTTTCTTTCTTGACAGACTTCTTCCCCTGCCACTCAAGCTGTCAGGACCCCGATTCCAAGTCACATCGATCTAGCCGGTAACACACCATATCACTTTGCGGCCTCACGCATGGTATTCCCACGGGTGTCGCCTTACCATGGCCCGGGACCGTTTGCGCCTTTTGGCTCACGTATATGATAGTGTTGCTAGCATCCATATGAGAGAGAACCCGGGCCAACATGGCTAGTCGTGAACCCAAAGCGGCACTAACCTATGGGGACAGGCATACATGAATCAACTTCGAGCATGTCGGTCAGCAGCGTGCAAATCCGGGCTGTAGCACTGGGCTAACAGGACTCCGGTAACCCGGGCTGTAGCAGGCTAGGTAGGACTCCGGATGTCACCGCGTGACATTTCCCCGAAGGGACAAACACAGGAACGAAGTGAAACACATGCCGGCCAGTCAAGTGTCCTGAGCAGTAGTGCTGGGCTAGCAGGATTCCGGTGAACCGGGCTGTAGCGGACTACCATGGCTCTTGGAAGCACTAGACTACATTTACCCATAACAGAGGCTGCCAAGGACAAACAACTAGATTGTCGGATCCCACACATACCAAGCATTTCAATCATACACACAATATGCTCGATATGTGTAAATACAACATGGCATCACAACATAACTCTACGACTCAAAGTATTTATTCAATAGGCTCCGAGGAGCGAGATATTACAAACATGGGTCTCATGACCCAACATTCAGAGCATGCAAGTCAAAGCACAAGCGGAAGCTAACATGTCTGAGTACAGACATCTACAAATGAAAAATGCTGAGCAGCCTGACTATCTACCAGATCCTGCTGAGGGCACAAGATCATAGTTGAGGTATCAAGCTAGACGTCGAAGTCCACGCGGAACTACTAGCGAGACTAAAGTCTCTCTGCAAAACATAAAATAGGCAAACGTGAGTACAAATGTACCCAGCAAGACTTACATCAGAACTAACTACATATGCATCGGTATCAACAAAGGGGGTGGTGGAGTTAAATAGCAGCAAGCCAGCTCTGACTCGGTGGCTATTCTACACTCCGACTGCAAGTAACTCTTTTGAGGTGGCGCACACGAGTCCACATATTCACCATATCAATACACCACTATGGATCCGCTCCCGTCTTCCTACGAGAACGCCATCCATAGCACTCACGCTTATCTTGCGCATTTTAGAGTATCCACTTTCACTTGTCTATGAACTGTTATAGGCAACCCAGAAGTCTATTTCCATGGACACGGCTATTCGAACAGATCATTTATAACCCTGCAGGGGTGTACTTCTTCACTCACGCTCTCGCCACTTACCACCATGTGCACGTCGTGTATCTCGGCAACCTTCAAGCAGAAGCCTGGCGAGGAGTCCGCCACGACCTGACTAACCACACAAGTCTCTAGTCCAGGTTTATCGCCTATTCAGGTTCCATCCGCGAGGAGATCTGGCCGGAGTTTCGCTCACCAGCCCCAAACGATGTGTGCAGGGTTCCTGAGACACCAAACGGGCGCCCGGTACACCGTGCCACGTGCCTACCGCAACACAGCCCACCCCTCAGGTCAGCGCTGCGCACGACCCCCAGCATACTACAAACACCAGAAACTACTTGCAACTCCTGGACAGAGGAAATGGGCAGTAAATAAGTCGAGAGAGTCAATTAAGGATCCCAATGTGTGGTAGTAGCTGTTTCATGGATCACAAACACAGAACTCAGTACCTAAGGACGGCAGCAATGAGACAACCCACCATGTACTCCTACATGGCCTCTCACCGCTACCTTTACCAAATCATGTTCACACACTTAGCTCTCAACAGTAGGACATGTTCACACACCTCCGATTCATCCCAGATGAATCAGACCTGACACAACTCTAAGCAATAGTAGGCATGACAAACAAGCATGAATGAGTAGGCACATCAGGGCTCAAACAACTCCTACTCATGCTAGTGGGTTTCATCTATTTACTGTGGCAATGACAGGACATGCAGAGGATAAAGGGGTTCAACTACCGCAACAAGTAACAGATGAATCGTTCTTGTCCTAATGCAGTAAGAGAGAGAAGGAGCGAGAGAGTGGGATTGTATCGGAATGAACAAGGGGGTTTTGCTTGCGTGGCACTTCTGAAGATAATATAGTTCTTCATCGGTGTCATTGATCACGTCGTCGGTACGTTGTCTACCGAGACGGGACAAACACCGGCAACACAGAAGGAAACACCATCAATGCAATGCACAATATGATAAATGATCCTGACATGGAAATATGCTGTGATTTGAGCTAATGCAAGTAGCAACAGATTAACTGAAGTTGGTTTGAATACAAGATTCAAATTCAAACTCCATATGTGATTATCAAATGCCATTTAATTGATTTGAACTAAACAGTGAACAAAAGTTGTTCTAACATGCCTGAGAATGGTACAGATGGATTCCTTGAATTTTTCTGATCATTTTTCATACATAACTCGTTTGATTGGGAGCTACGGTTGAATTACTATGAATTTTAGAAGTTTTAGGCATTTTCTGGAATTTCCTGATTTATTTTAAAACCAGAAAATGATTTATTGCGTCATCAGTAGGTCATGCTGACCTCAGCAGGTCAACAGGCGTCGACCAGGTCAAACCTGACGCTGGGACCCACTAGTCAGTGGCTAGACTAATTAACAGGGAGTGTTAGTGCTAATTTAATCCTAACTAAAAGTGTTAGTGGGTCAAAGTGTGGTCAAACCCAGGTTAAACTTGCCGGAGTTGACCCGCAGCTCATCGCCGGCGATGCCAGCGATGGCGGAGGCGTCGGAAACGCTCCTTCGGCGACCAAATCAGCGACTGAGGGGCTCTACGCGTTGCTGGTGCTCTTCCGCATCCAACTGGACCGGAGTTAGCGGCAGGGGTGGCCGGAGTCGAGCGCGGCATCGACCTCGGCGGCGGCCGGAGTTCGGGCATCGGCGGTTTAGGCGCTGCGGCTTGCGGGCGAGCGAGCGAGGTGGCTGGGCGGCACCTAACGGGCAGCAGGAGCACGCCGGAGCAACTAGTAGGGGCGGAGAGGCTCGAGGGCTCGGAGCTCGCCGGCCATGGAGGACAGCGGCTTCAGATGCTCGTGGGGCAGCGGCTACGGGGCGAAAATGACGACATGGTTAAGGGGGAAAGGACCGGGAGCTCACAGTGAGGCCGACGACAGGCTCAGCTGGCTCGTGGGCGACCAGAAGGCGACGAATCCGTCGATGGAGTCCGGCGGCCGTGCTCGGGGAAGACGACTCGTGGCGGCGATATGGGGCTCCCGCGGTGGCGTGGCTTGGGGTGGAAGAGAGAGGGGGTCGAGGCGGAGCCTCTGGAAATGCTGGGTGGACTAGGGAGGGCCGGTGGCCATGGCTACGGTAAGCGCCGGTGACGGTGGCGCTCGGGTGGTCATGCGCGAGAGAGACAGAGGAGGAGAGAGGCGATGGGAGAGGTCGAGAGAGGGTCCATGGGGCGCGTGGCGTTGCGGAGGAAGGCCAGGGCGACGAGGGGACAGCCAGGCAGGCAGCTGCCGGCGTGGCTCGCCGCGGCGCCATGGCTAGCTTCTCCTCTGCCTTCTGGCAGGAGGAAGAAGATGCCCCTGCCCTCGGTGGGCCGGCCAGGTGGCTGGGCTGCCAGGTGGGCTGGGCCTGCTGGAGGAGCTGGGCCAGGTAAGTGGCCCAGGTGGGCTCTCTCTCTCCCTGGTTTCTATTTATTAATGTTTTCTATTATTCTGTAAACTTTAGGGCTTTATTAAAAATGCCAGGGTATTACCAAAAGTCATGAAACTGCTCCATGTCACTGTTTGGAATATTTCCAGTAGTAAACATTTCAGTTTATGATTATTTGAGCATTTAAAATGTTTTATAGCATTTAAATGCCCAAATGCAAATACAATATAAATTAATTTAAAAATCCAGAATGGCCTAAAGATATGTGCATCATTTTTGTCAGAGGTGCTGGACCAATTCAAAAATGATGAGCATTTCTAAAGGCAGTTTGGGATCATTGAAAAGATTTAAGTTTGAACCTGGTTGAATTCTATTTGCTGCTAGGGTTTCAACAATTCCCATTTCAAGTTTCATGAAATTTAAACATGATGCATGGATGCAATGCCACTTGTTACAAGCAAACTCTAGGGCTGTGACAACTCACCCCCACTAAACAAGAATCTCGTCCCGAGATTCAAGATGTGAGGTAAGAAGACATAGGGGGCACAAGCTAACACGGTCTTCACGATCCAAGTTGCACTTCATAAGAACATTGATTCGATCACAATCTTTGTCTCGATGTCATGCTCTGAGAACTTCAACTATTAGGACAACGAGAGGAAAGGGAAAACTCTAGAAGGATCGATCTTCTCGAAGACCGAACAACCGACGATCAACTCACGGAATGAGACATTGAACATTTCTCGAGCTGAGACACGAAGCATACATCTAGAGAGATGGAGTGAAACAGATGGCGAGGGTTCACCAGGTAGACAACAATCCCGCCTTAAGAGGGTGGTGAACGGATGTCCATGTAACGAGGAGTTGAGTTGCCATGACACCATAACGAGACATCTTAAGGAAGGTGACCCGCAGAAAAATTCCCTTAAGTGGCAAAAAGAATTACTTTTGATATAGAGATCATTGAGACTCTTTATACCAGCCTAAGGCAATCACAATCGATCATTTGAAGGAGTTCGGATGAATGACATACTTGGACTAGAATGGATGATGTGGACTACCTTGCTGAAGACAATGCAATGGATGACTTTGCTTATCATCGGAAATGGATGGGACCCATGGTAGGACCACCTCTGAAGATGATCCTGAACAACAATTGCTGAGAAGGACAGCCCATGGAAAATTGGCACGATGGGGTGCAAGCTGGGAACAACATGCAAATGTTAGGAATGTTCCAACAATCATGTCTGCCTGAGATTCGGATCTGGTTGGAAGGATATTTCAGATGACATGTCTGGAAAGAAAGTTTGCAACACAATCGACGAGATGACGTTGCGAGATTCTCGGGAGATGGACTACGGTAGTAAGCTCCAAAACATGAGCTGGTTCTGCTAAACACATGTGAACACGCGGTCCCAGACAAGCATGACCACATGGTAGTCTTACCACAAAACACTACCGAGTTAAGGTGGGGAACCCTCATCGAGGATAACGAAATCTGGTGCAAATCCGTCTGGTACCTTCGGGACTAGCACTTAGAACTTATTAACCTTGATCAAATCAATCAATGGCTTGGTGTGCTAGGGACACATATAGAATGAAGGTTGCAAGTCTCCGAACCATAGAATACTTCGCACGTATGCATGACCGATTTGGGATGATTCCAACAGAAGCAACATTGACTCTCTCAAATCCACGGCGGCAACTTGCATCATATGCACGTGAATTAGAGAAAGTCACTTCTTTCATCCAAACATATTCTTCATGAACAAAACACGAAGAAATGCTTACACAAATTTCCAACACTAAGTTGATGTTCAACATGAATCATGGGGGAGACAAAATGCTGCTGATGGGTTCAACAACAACTCATCGCAATTTCCATATCACTGGACTTCCACCATCATGTGAACACGGTGATAGCATTGGTCAGACCAAAAGATGTAATGGTGTATTCTCGAGGGACCAACCATGAGTAAGACAACATTATGAACATCGTTGGTTCTGATTTGACTTGACGATAGCCCATACTCAATTCAAAGTTTGATAAGACAGTAGGTTCAGCAACTGATCACGAGGAACAATCGACGAAGATATCATCTTTCTTCAACACACACACAAGGATATCCCTTAGTGATGAACTAAGTAGGACAAGCTTTCATATTCCAACTCTCCAAGTTGTTGTTTAGCTTAACCAACTAGCTCAGGGGTATCCAACACAGATTCTTGGAGAATGGCTGGTTTAGAGGAAAACCAACTTGATCACGGGCTCAACATAATAGTCAGGGAACAACCTAGTAATACTTCCGAGAAAATATTCGGAACGTCACGATCCACCGATATGTTACTAAGCTCGAGAACAATCTTGCTTTTCAGGGCAAGACAATATGAACAATAAGCAAGGGATTGAATAATTCTAACTCATTGATCGAAGAGTGCACCAGAAATAAGGACTAGGTAGCACGATCAATCTTAGGATGATGATTTGATAACCAACACGCTAAGAATGAGATTATTGTCCATTAACTGCCAAGCAACGAGGTTGCTAGGAGTATCAATTTCACACATCATGGTTCACTTGTCGGTATTTTGGTTGCAACAACACGAAACCGAGGAGCGAATGATGATGGCGAGAAGTATCACTACGTCAAGAATTCATAAGGGAAGGTGCAATTCTCATGACGTTTCTGACATAAAGAGGGCAATACTTCAGGGTGGAACATAATCAAAAGCTGGATTGGCATTTTGATCTGCAGAATACAACTGCTTTGACCCAATCCTAGATATGGATGAGGTACTGGAGTTTGTTTCTCCAAGTCATTCCAGAATAGAATGGCTTGACAGACCACAAGGATAATAGGCATCGATGAACGAATGCACACATACTCTTGACTATCAATTGATAGATGAAGGTCAGAAGACAACTAAAAAGGGACAACTCAAAAGAACATATGATTTTTTTTTCTGAGTTGTGGATGCATAGATTAGTATGTCGAGCGAAGCTCAACATTTCTTCCGGATAACCCATGCGGAAAAGGTAGATCTGGCAGATTCACAAGTATGGATGGAGAACTCCTCAAGAGTACTCTGATTGTGATCCTTCGGTTCAGCGAGGAACTTCTGCCATAAGCGGTTCATACCATTTGGAAGAAGGAAATACCACGGACCTCGAGGACTATCGGAAAGTTGCTAATATCCTAAAGGGACTAGCAAACACTATCAACAGGAGGTAAGTAGGGTGAATCTCGGGTTCAAGAACCCAGGAATAGAATACCTACTAACTAATAACATCACGGGATGCTTTCGACAATGATGGCCAGAATCATCATGCTGGGAACACAAAATATGGCTAGATTACTAGGTGACTCCCTAAAACACCTAGGGTCATAATAAAAGCTCCAACATATATGTCGAGGCAATAACTTACCTCAACGCACCGGTTAGTGTGCTTATTCTGACCAAAAAGGACATCGGGAACGGAAAGAAAGGATTTGCAAATGCATCAGACTATTTAGAGACCTGGGATGACTCGGACAACATAACGGCCGTAAATGCTCAAAATGATTTGAGACATCCTGCAAAAATGGTGGCATAGCCACTCAACATCACAATAACAAAGTTATGAGATCAACTAACAACACACGGAAGTAGTAGGAACTGAACTAGGGCTTAAACCAACAATCTTAAAAGTCTATGGATTAGTAACACGTCATCCTGATAGATAGATGAGAAGGCCTAGTACTTAATCCCCGTAGAAGAGAAGAGGATGACTCAGATCAGAAGGCCATGAGGTATAAGGAGTAAAAAGAGCCTTATGTTCCCTTCCACAATCAATTCCCTTACATAACTAAAGCATTTCTAGACACAACTTCGACCAGTTTGTCTTGGTAATCCTACAGGCAGTCACGCTCTGATACCAAAGCTATCAGGACCCCGATTCCAAGTCACATCGATCTAGCCGGTAACACCTCATATCACTTTGCGGCCTCACGCATGGTATTCCCACGGGTGTCGCCTTACCATGGCCCGGGACCGTTTGCACCTTTTGGCTCACGTATATGATAGTGTCGCTAGCATCCATATGACAGAGAACCCGGGCCGACATGGCTAGTCGTGAACCCAAAGCGGCACTAACCTATGGGGACAGGCATACATGAATCAACTTCGAGCATGTCGGTCAGCAGCGTGCGAATCCGGGCTGTAGCACTGGGCTAATAGGACTCTGGTAACCCGGGCTGTAGCAGGCTAGGCAGGACTCCGGATGTCACCGCGTGACATTTCCCCGAAGGGACAGACACAGGAACAAAGTGAAACACATGCCGGCCAGTCAAGTGCCTGAGCAGTAGTGCTGGGCTAGCAGGACTCCGGTGAACCGGGCTATAGCGGACTACCATGGCTCTTGGAAGCACTAGACTACATTTCCCCATAAGAGAGGCTGCCAAGGACAAACAACTAGATTGTCGGATCCCACACATACCAAGCATTTCAATCATACACACAATATGCTCGATATGTGTAAATACAACACGGCATCACAACATAACTCTATGACTCAAAGTATTTATTCAATAGGCTCCGAGGAGCGAGATATTACAAACATGGGTCTCATGACCCAACATTCAGAGCATACAAGTCAAAGCACAAGCGGAAGCTAACATGTCTGAGTACAGACATCTACAAATGAAAAAGGCTGAGCAGCCTGACTATCTACCAGATCCTACCGAGGGCACAAGATCATAGTTGAGGTATCAAGCTAGACGTCGAAGTCCACGCGGAACTACTAGCGAGACTGAAGTCTCTCTGCAAAACATAAAATAGGCAAACGTGAGTACAAATGTACCTAGCAAGACTTACAACAGAACAAACTACATATGCATCGGTATCAACAAAGGGGGTGGTGGAGTTAAATAGCAGCAAGCCAGCTCTGACTCGGTGGCTATTCTACACTACGACTGCAAGTAACTCTTTTGAGGTGGCGCACACGAGTCCACATATTCACCATATCAATACACCACTATGGATCCGCTCCCGTCTTCCTACGAGAACGCCATCCATAGCACTCACGCTTATCTTGCGCATTTTAGAGTATCCACTTTCACTTGTCTATGAACTATTATAGGCAACCCAGAAGTCCATTTCCGCGGACACGGCTATTCGAATAGATCATTTATAACCCTGTAGGGGTGTACTTCTTCACACATGCTCTCGCCACTTACCACCATGTACACGTCGTGTATCTCGGCAACCTTCAAGCGGAAGCCTGGCGAGGGAGTCGGCCATGACCTGACTAACCACACAAGTCTCTAGTCCAGGTTTATCGCCTATTCAGGTTCCATCCGCGAGGAGATCCGGCCGGAGTTTTGCTCACAGCCCCAAACGATGTGTGCAGGGTTCCCGAGACACCAAACGGGCGCCCGGTACACCGTGCCACGTGCCTACCGCAACACAGCCCACCCCTCAGGTCAGCGCTGTGCACGGCCCCCAGCATACTACAAACACCAGAAACTACTTGCAACTCCTGGACAGAGGACATGGGCAGTTAGTAAGTCGAGAGAGTCCTAAGGATCTCAATGTGTGGTAGTAGCTGTTTCATGGATCACAAACACAGAACTCAGTTCCTGAGGACGGCTGCAACGAGACAACCCACGATGCACTCCTACATGGCCTCTCACCGCTACCTTTACCAAATCATGTTCACACACTTAGCTCTCAACAGTAGGACATGTTCACACACCTCCGATTCATCCCGGATGAATCAGACCTGACACAACTCTAAGCAATAGCAGGCATGACAAATAAGTATGAATGATTAGGCACATCAGGGCTCAAACAACTCCTACTCATGCTAGTGGGTTTCATCTATTTACTGTGGCAATGACAGGTCATGCAGAGGATAAAGGGGTTCAACTACCACAGCAAGTAACAGATGAGTCGTTGTTGTCCTAATGCAGTAAGAGAGAGCAGGAGCGAGAGAGTGGGATTGTATCGGAATGAACAAGGGGGTTTTGCTTGCCTGGCACTTCTGAAGATAATATAGTTCTTCATCGGTGTCATTGATCACGTCGTCGGTACGTCGTCTACTGAGAGGGGACAAACACCGGGAACACAGAAGGAAACACCACCAATGCAATGCACAATATGATGCATGATCATGACATGGAAATATGCTGTGATTTGAGCTAATGCAACTTGCAACAGATTAAATGAAGTTGGTTTGAATACAAGATTCAAATTCAAACTCCATATGTGATTATTCAAATGCCATTTAATTGATTTGAACTAAACAGTGAACAAAAGTTGTTCTAACATGCATGAAAATGGTACAGATGGATTCCTTGAATTTTTTTGATCATTTTTCATGTATAACTTGTTTGATTTGGAGCTACGGTTGAATTACTATGAATTTTAGAAGTTTTAGGCATTTTCTGGAATTTCCTGATTTATTTTAAAACCAGAAAATGATTTATTGCGTCAGCACTAGGTCATGCTGACCTCAGCAGGTCAACAGGCGTCGACCAGGTCAAACCTGACGCTGGGACCCACTAGTCAGTGGCTAGACTAATTAAGAGGGAGTGTTAGTGCTAATTTAATCCTAACTAAAAGTGTCAGTGGGTCAAAGTGCAGTCAAACTCGGGTCAAACTCGCCGGAGTTGACCCGCGGCTCGTCGCCAGCGACGGCGGAGGCGTCGGAAACGTTCCTCCGGCGACCAAATCAGGGACTAAGGGGCTCAACGCGTTGCTGGTGCTCTTTCGCATCCAACTGGACCGGAGTTAGCGGCAGGGGTGGCCGGAGTCGAGCGTGGCATCGACCTCGGCGGCGGACGGAGTTCGGGCATCGGCGGTTTAGGCGCTGCGGCTTGCGGGCGAGCGAGCGAGGTGGCTGGGCGGCACCTAACGGGCAGCAGGAGCACGCTGGAGCAACTAGTAGGGGGAGAGAGGCTCGGGGGCATGGAGCTCGCCGGCCATGGTGGACAGCGGCTTCGGGTGCTCGCGGGGCAGCGGCCACGGGGCGAAAACAACGATGTGGTTAAGGGGAAAGGACCGGGAGCTCACAGTGACGCCGACGACAGGCTCAGCTGGCTCGTGGGCGACCGGAAGGCGACGAATCCGTTGATGGAGTCCGGCGGCCGTGCTCGGGGAAGACGACTCGTGGTGATGATGTGGGGCTCCCGCGGTGGCGTGGCTTGGGGTGGAAGAGAGAGGGGGTCGAGGTGGAGCCTCTGGAAACGCTGGGTGGACTAGGGAGGGCCGGTGACCATGGCTACGGTGAGCGCCAGCGACGGTGGCGCTCGGGTGGTCATGCGCGAGAGAGACAGAGGAGGGGAGAGGCGATGGGAGAGGTGGAGAGAGGGTCCAGGGGGCGCGTGGCATTGCGGAGGAAGGCCAGGGCGATGAGGGGACAACCAGGGAGGCAGCTGCCGGCGTGGCACGCCGCGGCGCCATGGCTAGCTTCTCCTCTGCCTTCTGGCAGGAGGAAGAAGACGCCCCTGCCCTCGGTGGGCCGGCCAGGTGGCTGGGCTGCCAGGTGGGCTGGGCCTGCTGGAGGAGCTGGGCCAGGTAAGTGGCCCAGGTGGGCTCTCTCTGGTTTCTATTTATTAATGTTTTCTATTATTCTGTAAACTTTAGGGCTTTTTTAAAAATGCCAGGGTATTACCAAAAATCATGAAACAGCTCCATGTCACTGTTTGGAATATTTCCAGTAGTAAACATTTTAGTTTATGATTATTTGAGCATTTAAAATATTTTATAGCATTTAAATGACCAAATGCAAATACAATATAAATTAATTCAAAAATCCAGAATGGACTGAAGATATGTGCATCATTTTTGTCAGAGGTGCTGGACCAATTCAAAAATGATGAGCATTTCTAAAGGCAGTTTGGGATCATTGAAAAGATTTAAGTTTGAACCTGGTTGAATTCTATTTGCTGCTAGGGTTTCAACAATTCTCATTTCAAGTTTCATGAAATTTAAACATGATGCATGGATGCAATGCCACTAGTTACAAGCAAACTCTAGGGCTGTGACACGAACGCTGCCAACCAAGCCATCAAAGCTGATCGCGTGGGGTGGAGGGCGGACAGCGCGAAGATCGCCGCCGACGCCCCCCGAACCCTTGTAGAACAGATCCTGAGCATCGAGGCTCGTCTTCGGCCGGCTCACCGGATGCTGCGCCGGCTTCAACGTGTCGGCGGCCAGGCGATCGCCGCCCGGTGGCCGGATATGCAGGCACCACGCACGCCTAGTCAGACTGCCGACTGGCTGGAGGTAGCGGCTGGCCGCCTGGAGGCCTAAAAGGGCTCTTCGGCCCAGGCTGGAGTGTGCCGGGCCTTAGAGTTTGTCAAGACGTGGTATCCTGGGCTGAGTCTAGCCCAGCTAGCCACGTTCCGGCAAGAAGCTCATGAGGAGTTGGCGGTCGTGGAAGACGCTCTCGTCAAGCGCGCGACGTCGATCGCTGAGTACACTGACACCAGCATCTTCGTCCCAGAGCGGGCTGAGAATGGTGATGAGGCGCCGCCGGAGTGGTTTGGGCTGAATCCAGACGACGGCGAGGACTCGACGGAGGTGATCGACTCCAGTGGCGAGGAAGAAGACGAGGCGGAGGAGGGAGGTGAAGAGGAGGTGCCGGAGGTCGGAGCAGACGGCCAACCTCAGCTCGACCGCGCCTCCAGCAACGGGCCGCGCCCAACCGAGCCGGCTGCTACTGGATATGATCATGCGGAGACTGACCAGCCAGCCCCTCCACCAACCGGCGCCGCGGACTCCTCCGACCCTCCGAACCTCTCTGCCGCTTCCTAGGCTGCCACTTTGTCTTTGTTTTGATCTGCTTAATAGTCTCGATGAACTTGTTAATTTGCACAATTCCACCCGCGGGGTGTATCTTGAACTTCTGTTTGAAGATTCGGCCGAGGGCCTTTGCTATGTAAATATTTCTCCGAATTCTATCTCTTCTTGCTCATTGCTCTTTTGGCTTTTTCCTTTGCGGCCTTCCCTACTGGCCAAACAGCCACTCCGTGGACTGTTGCTGGGTCAAGTACTTAGCTACTTTGGGAGGGCAAGTACTTAGCCGTTTAGAGTTTTTTTAGCAAGTTGAGTAGAAAACGGCGAGCCGGCTGCTCAAGAGTCGGTTTTAAAAGGCTGGAAGCCGGCTTAAACTATGTACATGCTTTGAGTCCTTAGCCATTTTTCATGTGGACACCCATTCTACCTTACTCCTGCCCACCAGACAGTCGCTCTGCGAGCTATAGCTTCTAACAGGAGATGGCTTAAGTGCCACACACTACTTGTCCGGCTGCAGGAAGCATTTCATAGTACAAGACGGCAAGTCCCCGGGCCGACTAGTCGGACCCGGTGCCAAACGGCATAACAAAGAATAACATACTCGTAGGCATAATTCTTGTCATATAGAAAGAAGAGGGCAGTCCCCGAGCTCTTCTCGGGGGGCCCAAAGTCTTCGTACTTTAATACAAAAGGTAGCATGGTACATACTGCATTAACTGTAAAATATTCGGAGGAGATTTGCATTCCATGGCCGCTCCGTCTCTTTGCCGGAGTCGTCCCTCTTGCGTGCTCGGGGCTTCTGAGTGTTGATCAGGTAGTAGGAGTCATTGCCCAACACTTTGCTGATGATGAAAAGGCCTTCCCAAGGTGCTGAGAGCTTGTGCTGGCCAGCTGTTCACTGGATCAGCCGGAGCACAAGGTCTCCTTCTTGGAAAGATCTCGGCTTGACCTTCCGGTTGTAGTATTGGCGCAGGCTCTGCTGGTAGATGCTAGACCGGCTGAGTGCCAACAGCCGGCCCTCTTCCAGCAGATCGACGCCGTCTTGACGTGCTTCTTCTGCTTCCTCCTCGGTGTACATGGTGACTCGAGGGGAATCAAACTCTTAGTCCGTTGGGATGACGACTTCGGCACCATAGACGAGGAAGAAATGCGTGAAGCCGGTTGACTTGTTTGGAGTTGTGCGAAGGCTCCAAAGGACGGTTGGTAGCTCGTCAAGCCAGCAGCCGGCCGAACGCTCCAGAGGCTCGACCAGTCGAGGCTTGATGCCGGACAAGATGAGGCCGTTTGCTTGTTCTACCTGGCCGTTTGACTGCGGATGGGCAACGGACGCTAAGTCCAGTCGGATGCCCTGCATCATGCAGAAACGGGCCAAGGCACCTTTCTCAAAGTTTGTGTCATTGTCGGTGATGATGCCGTGTGGTATGCCGTACCGGATTGTGATGTCGGAGATGAAAGTCACAGTAGTCGAATCATTCAACTTCTTGATTGGTTTTGCTTCTATCCATTTGGTTAACTTGTCCACTGCGACAAGCAAGTGAGTCAAGCCGCCTCGTGCCGTCTTGAATGGTTCCACCATGTCCAGGCCCCAAACAGCAAAGGGCCAGGCAATGGAATAGTCTTGAGTGCCTAAGCCGGCTGATGTGGCTTGGAGCGGAACTTCTGGCATCCTTTGCATTTTTGGACCAAATCCTTGGCGTCTTCTAGAGTACTCGGTCAGAAGAAACCATGGCGGAAGGCTTTGGCGACAAGTGCTCTTGAAACCGCGTGGTGACCACACTCGACTTGATGGATGTCTTTGAGAATTGCTTGGCCTTGCTCCGGCTCCACGCAGCGCTGGTAGACACCAGTGACACTGCGCCTTACAAGCTCTCTGTTTACTATGGTGTAGGCTGCTGCCCGGCGTTGCACTTGCCGAGCCAAGATCTCATCGGTTGGCAGCTCTTTGTTCACCAGGAATTTGAGGATGTGCTGGGCCCATGAAGGTGCTGTGATTTCTGCAACTGTCAGAACTGCAACTTGGACGAGGGCGGCTGGGCAGGGAGGCGGTGGGTTGGAGTCGGCAGCCGCTTGCTGAGCCAATGAAGTCCCCGGGCCGATTGCGCAGTCCTCGGGCCGGGTTCTGAAGTCTTCAGGCTGACCGCTGCAGTCCCCGGGCCGGGTGCGACTGCCGCGATCCCTGGGCCGCCTGCCAGAATTCCCGTGCCGGATGCTGGGGCTCTTGAGTCGGATCTGACTGCTTCAGGAGGAGCCGGCACGAATATAGAATCTGACTCTGGCGATGGCTTGACAGACGGCTTGAGGAGGTGTTGAAGGGCGACGCCGGACGGTATTGCTTGACGGGTAGAGCCGATTCATGCCAAGGCATCTACTTGCTCGTTGTCGTTTCTTGGCACATGGAGAAACTCGCACCCTTCAAAATATCCACTGAGTTGCTGTACGAGGAAGCGGTAGCTCGCCATGTTCGCATCTTTGGTGTCCCAGTCGCCTGACAACTGCTGGACCACCAAGTCAGAGTCACCATAGCACAGGATCCGGCGAATGCCGAGTTCTTTGGCAAGCCGGAGCCCGTGAATGAGTGCCTCAGATTCGGTGACGTTGTTGGAGGCGGCAAAATGGATTTGCAGCACATAATTGAGCTTGTCGCCTTTGGGAGAGGTGAGGACGATGTCGGCTCCCAAACCGGTGCGCGCCTTTGAACCATCGAAATGCATCCGCCAATGGGTGGAGTCAGGCGCTGGCGGCAGGTACTGGGTCTCGGCCCAGTCGACGAGGAAGTCGGCCAACGCCTGTGACTTGATGGTGGTGCGAGGCTGGTAGTAGATGGTGTAGGGGGCCAAATCTATGGCCCATTTGGCCACTCAGTCCGAAGCATCTCGGCTTCCAATGATCTCGGCCAGTGGAGCTGTGCAGACCACAGTGATTGGTGCTCTTGAAAATACGGCTTCAACTTCTTGGCGGCAAAGTGCACACCGTAGCATATCTTCTGGTAGTGGGGGTAGTTTTGCTTGGAGGTCGACAGTACTTCACTCAAATAATATATCGGTCTCTGGACCGGTAGTGCCTTGCCTTCCTCCTTGCGTTCTACCATGATAACTGTGCTGACCACTCGGCTGGTGGCGGCAATGTATAGGAGCATGGGCTCCTTAGGAGTCGGAGCCGCCAGAACAGGTGGAGTAGTCAACATCTTCTTAACCTGGAGAAAAGCTTCGTCCGCCTTGTCATTCCACTCGAAAAAAGTGGTCTTCTTCATGAGTTGGTACAGCGGAAGAGCCTTCTCTCCCAGCCGACTAATGAAACGGCTGATGGACGCCAAACAGCCAATGAACTTCTGCACATCCAGCAGTCGGGTGGGCACTTCCATCCTCTCGATGGCCTTGATCTTCACGGGGTTGCACTCTATGCCGCGTTCAGTGACCAGGAAGCCAAGAAGCTGGCCGGCTGGTACTCCGAAGACGCATTTCTCTGGGTTGATCTTGATTTGAAACCGGCGTAAGTTCTCAAAGGTCTCCTTGAGGTCTTCTAGCAGCGTTCCATGCTTCTCCGTTTTCACCACCATGTCGTCCATGTAAATGTGGGCGTTTCTGCCGAGTTGCTTGAGGAGGCACTTCTGCATGCTACATTGAAAGGTGGTGCCAGCATTCCTCAAGCCGAACATCATGGTCAAGTAGCAGAAGGCTCCAAACGGCGTGATGAAGGCGGTCTTCAGTCTGTCGGCCGGGTTCAACTTGATCTGGTGATATCCTGAATATGCATCTAAGAAACTCAACAGCTCGCATCCGGCTGTGGAGTCTATCACTTGGTCGATCCTTGGCAAAGAGAACGGGTCCTTGGGGCATGCTTTGTTGAGGCTAGTTTAGTCAATACACATTCGCCACTGCTTGTTCTTCTTCAGCACCAGGACCGGGTTGGCTAGCCACTCTGGAAAGAACACCTCCATGATGAAGCCGGCTGCCAGCAGCCGGGCTATCTCTTCTCCAACAACTCTTTCTTCTCTTTTGACAGACGGCGCAAGGGCTGCCTGACTGGTTTGGCATCAGATCGGACATGTAACTTGTGCTCGGTGAAATCCGTTGGAACACCCGGCATATCCTTGGGGGACCATGCAAAGATGTCCCGATTCTGACGGAGGAAATTGACGAGCTCGCCTTCCTATTTGATGTTGAGGTTTGTACCTACGACAGCGTACCTCTCCGGGTGCTCTAGGTCCAAGGGTATCTTCTTTATCTCTTTGGGCGGCTTGAACGAGCCCTCAGCTTCCGACTCCTTGGGATCAGGCGACATCTCCGGCTGCTTGCTTGCCATCGCCACAACCCGGTCAAGGAGCCGCTTCTCGGCTGCGATCACGAGGGACTCGGCCAGCCGACTGCTCTCTTCTGCGCAGGCGGATGACTTCTTGCAGTCGCCAGCTATGGTCATAATCCCCTTGGAACTCGGCATCTTCATCTTGAGGTAGGCATAGTGGGGGACAGCCATGAACTTGGCTAGGGCAGGCCGGCCAAGTAACACATGGTATGGGCTCTCAAGGTCCAAAACTAAACTGACTCTCGGCGGAAGTGATCTTTGTCTCCGAAGAGGACGTCTATCAGGATCTTGCCGATTGGTGAGCAGGAAAGGCCAGGAACTATGCCATGGAATACTGTCCGGCTGGACTGAAGCTGCCTCTGTCTGATTCCTAATTTCTCCATGGTATCCTTGTAGAGGATGTTGATGTTGTCGCCGCCGTCTATCAGAACTCGGGGGAAATGAGCAGCTCGCCTATCTGTGTCAAAGGTGGCATCCAAAACCAAGGCATAGGAGTTGGGATTGGGCATCACCTCTGGGTGGTCGGCTCTGCTCCAGCTGATGGGCTTCTCGGACCAATGCATGAACTCTGGTGTCTCTGATGCTACTGCATTCACTTCTTTTTGCTGCAGCCACCTGCTGCGTCGGTCATCGGCCACGCTGGTGAACACAACATAGGCTCCATGCTCTTCTGGGTACTCGTCTTGGATGGCTCCGACTGGTCTGACTGCCGGCTGCTGGGGCGGAGGAGGAGGCGGCTGCCCAACAGGCGGGGGAGGCAAGAGGCCGTCTCCCTTGGCGATCCTCGTGAGCCAGTGGCACTTCCGAGTGGTGTGGTTGGACGGCTTCGCACCACTATGGAATTTGCAGGGTGCATCCAAAGTCTGCTCATATGAGAAAGCCGGCAACCAGTTGAGCTTGCTGCCCTTCTATCGTTTGGGTGGAGGCTGCCCTTCCGGCTGCTGGTCTTTGACTGTTGCCACCTGCCGACTGGTGGAAGCCGGCTGCATGGCCTTGCGCTTGTGGTCGTTCTGCTGTTGACGCCGACTGGCATCTCCAGCCGGGGTTCGAGGAGCCTGCGGAGCCACTTTGGTAGTCGCACTAACTTGGATCTCTGCCTTCATGGAGGAGTCGGCCATGGCATATTTGTTTGCTATGATCAGCAGCTCGTCGAGGGTCTCCGGCTCATCATAGAGAAGCTTGTGCTTGAGGAGGGTGCCTTCTCGGCACCCTGTGGTGAAGTACTCGATGGCCTGCACCTCATGCACGCCCTCGCAGGAGTTACGGAGCTCGGCCCAGCGCATGAGGTAGTCGTGAGTTGACTCGTTGGGGCCTTGCACGCACAAGGAGAGCTGGCGAGGCTTGGGCGGCCGCTTATACGTGCTGGTGAAGTTGCGGACGAAGGCGTCGGTGAAGTCGACCCAACTGTTGATGTTGCGGGGCTTCAAGCTGTTTAGCCATGTCCGGGCTGTGCCCTGGAGCATGAGCGGAACGTATTTCACGGCAACACGCTTGTTGCCGTTTGCTATGCTGACGGTTGTGGAGTAGTCAACCAGCCAGTCCTCCGGCTTCATGGAGCCGGTGTACTTGGGTGTATATCTCGGGAGCATGAACCCTTTGGGAAAGGGCTCGTCTCGAATGCGGGGGCCAAAACACGGTGGGCCCAACTCATCTTCTTCTTATAACGCCAGGGATCGGTGGAGACGGTCGATCCGGTGGCGAGCATCGTTCTCTCCGACTCCTTCTCGGCGGCCAAGGCGGTGGCCGAGTGTCGGGTGATCAACAGGCGGCGGGGAGAATCGCCTTTCCCTACGAGGGGGAGGAGGCGGACAGTTGTCCCGTCGTTCCACTGCTCTTGGATGGCCGTCTTGGTCGCACTCTATGGTAATGCGAGTCCGACTACGGCTGGCAGCCAACTCCTTGTCTTTTCTTCTGCGGACGCCACCAGTCGGTGTCTGAGATGTCGTGCCTTGGTCTCGGCGGGGATGCAGGTCGTCATTCTGCCGTTGCAGCATATCAGTGCGGCAACCGGCCTCGTTCTGCTCGGCAGCCATATCAAGGAGTCGCTGGACGCGCTCCGTCATCAGGCGACGTTCTTCGCCCTCGAACTTGTCCAGCTCATCTACTGCCGCTTGGGCAGCCTGGATGTTTTCCGCAGGTGTGGCGTAGACGGGGCGATTTGCCCCGAACAGGTTGGCGATGGCCACGCCCCACTGCTGGACCGTGCCAAGGCGGCTAGGCCCAGCTGGAGCCAGCGTGCCACCCACCGCGCGGTCCATCTCGCACTGGTAGGCCTCTGACAGGTGTCTCATGCTGGCCAGCTTCTTGGCGCCTTCGACAAGCTGAAGGCGGCGTGCCTCTAGCGTCTCGGCGTCGGCGTCTTCGGAAATGGGCGCAGTCAGGTCTTGCAGCTCCGCGTCGAGCGGGTCACGAGCACCTCCGCCGGAGTGCTCGCCGTGACCGATGACAAGCACCTCCGTAATGGTACTTCCGCCGCTCTCCGCATGAGGGAGCGGCTCGTCATAGACCACCACATTAGTGGGGAACGCGTCAAGCAACGCGGTGTCGGAGTCGACCATCATTGGGTCGGTGGAGCCTACAGACTCTAGGTCCACAGCCGGCTCGCTGGTGACGTGGTGTTGGTCGAGGAGGCCCGCGAGGAGGCTCTTGGGGCCGCCTGTGCCCGCGTCGGACGCAGGCTCGTCGGAGAGGTGAACTTCGCCAACAAGATCGGCGAGGCAACTGGCCGTGCAGGCGATTTCCGCGCCATGCAGCGCATCAGGGTAGACTCCGTCTAGCGTGTCGGGCTGGCTGCGCTCGCCAGGGAGGAAAAGGGTTCCCATCCAGAACAGGTCTCCGGACGACGGTGCACCTCGCCCCACGGTGGGCGCCAAATGTCGGGGGTTGGGTGCGACATATGCCAAGGGATGGCTTATCATGGTGGGAGCGAGTAGAACGTCGCCGGTGCCCGGAAGTGGAATGAGGCGTAGACACGAATGCCGGCGTACTTTACCCAGGTTCGGGGCTCTCCTAAGAGATAACACCCCTAGTCCTTCTCTGCGGGGTCTCCGCATGATCACTAAGGCAAAGTGAATACAAAGGTGCTCCTTGAGCTGTATGCTAGAGGTAGGAGAAGGCAAGGCTAGCTCTCTCCTTCCTCTATGATCTGGTCTAGTTCTAATGGGTTCGACCCCTTCGCATGGGTGCCCTGGGGGGTTTATATAGGCCTACCCCCAGGGGTACAATGGTAATCCGGCTGGGCGCAGGGCCCAGCCGTCAGTCTCTTCGGCCGTCGGCTTCTTCGCCGACTGGTCCGGTACAGAGCCGGCATGCCATACCCGCTGCTTGCGGTCTTGCCGGCTGCTGATTACTGTAGCCGTGCCTCTGATGACGCAGGCTCGGTCAGGGGGTCGTGGCTACAGCTCCGCCGCCTGGCGGGCGATTAGTGTAGCCACTCCCAGTCTCGTCTGGTTAATGGCGCATGGTACCCGTGGGAGGGGCAGGCCGACTCCCAGGGGCCGACTCCCATCGAGTCCGACTGGTAGTGCTCTTGCCGTCTTCTGGACTCTCGCTGACTGGTAGGTCCCATCGTCCTTGGATCGTACTGACAGGCCGTCGTGGGTGCAGGACTCCGCCCACTGGTGCTGATGTCAGGGATGGCATGGCAACAGTGCTGCACTAGACGGAGATCTCCGCTGGTACAGCACACTGTGGCCAAGCTAGCCCCTGGAAAGGGGAGGGAGTAGGCTTCACTGTAGCCACTCCCTGTCCTGTCCCCCTTGATGAGGGCATGGGCTTTGTTGGTGCTGTGGGTCGACTCCCCGTGGCCGGCTTCTCTGGAAGCTGCCAGGTGAGAGTCGGCTTGCCTTGACCTCGCCTCCAGGACTCGGCCACATGCGGGCAGTCGGCTGTTCCTCCAGCCAGCCTCCAGGAGGCGGCTCTTCATCTTGGCGTCTTGAGGGGCGCAGTCAGCCCCGATGTCTTGAAAGGTTCTGGGCCTCGGGTTAGCCTACCCGTGGCCCATTACTCCGACAAGAGCCGCCTCCAACTTTTGTGCACACTGCACTAAGCACTTCATGTGGTCCTGTGTTCAGTTGGGGCGTGTTTGGTTGCCAACATTGCATCCAGTCAAGCCCATGCAAAAAAAGGGTTGCTTGGTTGCCCGGGTTCATCGTTTTGTCTGCATCGCATGGAGTTTAAAGCATATCACAACCATGCCCGCTAGAAACCGTCGGGGGTAGCAGGGGAGGGGAACACGGCATCGATCTCATGCGACCACGAAGATGATGCGAGCTCGCACGCATCTTCGAAAAGTAGGTGGGAGGAATTGGGGTTACCTCCAGCCGTTTTGGTCGCCCTATATACTGGCCGTCACCTTACTGCCCAAGCTCTCGTCACCTTACCCCCAACCATTTTGACATTTTCCTCCAACGCATTTCGGTACCGCTGAGTAGGTAAATAGCGCTTCTTCTCCGGCCGATGTTAGACATCAGCGGCGACTCGTGTCCTCCTCTTCTTCGACCTGTTCCGCGTCTCCTTCGAGCTGCACCTATAGCGTATATGAGTTCAATCACCCCCTTCTTAGTACTCATTCTAGCTAGATCTGTGAGTACACTAGTAGAAAAGGGGCCTGTTGTCCCGGTTGGTGAGGGCCTTTAGTCCCGGTTCATGAACCGGGACTAAAGGGTCGGTACTAATGCCCTGGCCTTTTAGTCCCGGTTCAATCCAGAATCGGGACAGATGGGCCTCCACGTGGCCTGTGCGCTGAGCCCAGGCAGGAGGGCCTTTAG
>NC_041383.1:768646735-768652533 GCF_002162155.2 Triticum dicoccoides | reverse complement strand
GGTGTTTCATATATTGTGTTAGCTAGCTAATTAATAGAGAGAAGTGTCCTCTCTTTTGTCCGTGCTTGGTCGATGCTACGTACTATACATACGTATAGCTAGACACGCTAGCTAGCTAGTAAGAAAATGAAGGAAACACAGAAGATCGTCATGAACATATATGCATACAGAGAGAAGTGATATCGACCACCTCTCCTTCTCCGAGAGATTGGTCGAACAACAAGCTCTCGTATATCTATCCGACACTAGCGACTACATATATACAATAATTATCTTTTACAAATATAATCTCCTAACATACGAACGAGTGGTCCACATAGTATTCTCCGTCTTCAGCGATCACGTGGTCAAGAAAGAATGCCGCCAATTCCTCTTGAATTGCTCGCAGGCGATCTGGTGTTAGGAGTTCATCCCGCATCCGAAACATCTAATTTTAAGAAGGGGGTCAATACATATATATATGAATGAATGAAACTCAACACAAATGATGGTAATAAAATAAAATTGTGAATATTTTTATTTACGCACTACATATTGTTTGTCAGAGTAGCCCCGCTCACAGGTCGTGTGGCGGATGGACTCGCAAATGTAGTATCCACAGAAATCATTCCCTTGTTCCTTCCACAACCACTTTACAAGAAATAGAGGTCAATCAAACTGATAATTAGCAAGCATGCTAAATGATATTGATGAAACTAGCGCTTGATTCACTAGGAGATGCGTGGAATATGCTACTATAGTACTTACTTTCGGGTGTCTAAATTGCAGCTTCTTTGGCAGTCCCGGAGCTTTATTGGTGAATTTTCTCCAAACCCTGCCATACAAAGAAAACAATTACTTGATATCATAAATGAACAAAGTTGCTGATATGGTGGATAATGATTGATTTAACTTACTTCTCGAGCATTTCAGTCATGTCCGCATACTCCTTGGGATCTTTTTGTTTGGAGTCTAAGACAGTTACTACTCCCTGCTCAAGCTTAATCTCTAGGAGAATATAGTGGTAGCTGCGCACACATGCATAACTCATCAATATTACATTACTATAACCTGGACTAATAAGGGAAACCGAATATGCCACAAGACAGTAACACTCACTTGAAGTTGTAAGCAAAGAGTACTATATCTTTGTGTTCATTTATTTCCAACGATCATAGCAAGTTGTCCTCGGTATTTTCGGCATGAAATTCAACCTCAGTTGCATCTATGAGATATGTGTTAATGAACCCAATATCACCCACTTGTCTTTTCTTCAATTCGGCGATCTTCAATCTGCATAATATAGTGAGGATAATTATAAATACATGCAATGAAAGAGTTGAGTTATATAGAGAGACTTAATGACAGAAGTAGTACTACTTACAGAAAGTAGAAGGTGACCATTGCTTTATCGAGGGCCAATTGATTGAAAAACTGATAGAACTCCTCAAATGGAATAGGCAACAGTTCAATTCCAACGAGGTCATGCTCCTTTTTAACTCTCACATACAAAGTACTCCTCCCCTCAGACTCTCTACAGGTTTTCATGTACCAATCATGCAATCTTGCCATCATCGTTGATAGAGATCTTTCATCTTTGATGAGAGGCTTCCCGTACTCGTATCTTTGTATCTGCACCTCCAAGAAATCATAATGTACATCGTCGGGCAGGTAATCTGCAGGATTGCCATAACCGGGCACCATCCTCGGATCGACGATGTCGCTAGCAGGCACCTTGAGCGGGGGGCACGATTGCTTCGCTTTTTCGCCGAGCTGGGCAATTTGTTTCCCAGCTCGTTGTTCTTTCATCCTTTGATCACTTTTAGTACTTCCCGACCTCTCCGCTTCGGCAAATGCCTTTCCAATAATGCGCTCCTAGTTGCCTTTCGGCGGAGACTTGGGTGGTTTTCTCAGGGCAGCCAGAGTGCGCTTCGCTTTCACCGGATCTACCTTCTCCTACGGAGGTGGATGTCTCTTTTCTTTCAACCCTGCAAACCAGCCATCCACTTCGGTCTACGCGATCTTCGCGTTTTCCTCCTCGGTCCTCTCGTACGGTAACTTCTCTGGAGTCTTCAGACAAGGACCGAATCTGTATCTCCTCCCACCTTTGGTTGTACTGCTAGATGCCGGCAGAGTAGACGGAAGGGATGTCTTCTTTGCTTGCTTACGAGGTGGAGGAGAAGGACTACGACGCGCCAGAGCAGCCGGAGCGGCGGCGGGTCTCTTCCGCCCTTGCTGACGAGGCGGAGAAGGAGGAGGCTGGCTGCTCGGGTGCGCCGGCGCAGGCGGAGAAGGAGGCGGAGTGCCGCCACACGCCAGAGAAGGAGCCGGGCGAGTGCCCAGAGCGTCACTCGCCGGAGGAGGAGGCGGTGGAGGAGGCAGAGTGCCCTGACTCGCCCGAGGAGGAGGAGGAGGCGGAGGCGTCCAGTTCGGAAGGTTGATGAGATCCTTCCGCCATAGGCATGGAGTCTTCAGAGCAGAACCCAGCCTAGTCTCCCCTTCACTGGTAGGGTGGTCAAGCCGGAGGTCCTCAAATCCCTCCGTTATTTCATCCACCATCACCTTAGCATATCCTTCTGGAATCGGCCGGCAGTGAAAAGCTGAGTCGGGAAGTGTAGGATAAACAGAGCCAACAGCCGCCTTGACCTTCAAATTGCTCCATTCCGCCATAAGGTGGCAATTTTGAGACTCCGTGATAGCACCCACGGCATAGCTGGCAGGAGCCGTCAAGGCATGCTCCGGCTGAAGCAGCTCGTTGGAAGCCACGCTGCTTCTCCGCTGAGATGGCAGGGTAGCTTCGGGGGAAGCTTCGGCAGGTCGTTTGCTCCATTGTGCTTCTCGTTCCTCTAGCCCCATTACCCTTTCGTGCAGCGCCTGCAGTTGGCTCTGCTCTAGTTTCTTCCTCCTCTCCTGGGTTTTGTAACCCCCTGCGTCCGGAAACCCAGCCTTCCACAAAACGGAGCCTGGTGTACCTCGTGTCCGTCCAGGGTGCTCAGGATTCCCGAGGGCCATTGTGAGCTCGTCCTTCTCCCTATCTGGAACGAACGTCCCTTGCTGCGCTGCTTCGATATATTGCTAAAGCCTCTTGACTGGTATGTCCAATTGATCGTCCGTCCAAATGCACTTCCCTGATACAGGGTCCAAGGTTCCGCCAGCCCCGAAGAACCAAGTTCAGCAACGGTCTATCTAGTTCATTGTCTCTGGTTCGATCCCTTTATCAAGCAGACCATTCTCAGCCTTGTCCCACTTAGGCCGGGCTATGAGGTAGCCACCTGATCCCGTGCGATGGTGAAGCTTCTTGTTCGCAGCATTTTGCTTGTTTGTCGCCAACATCTTTTGACTCTTTTCCGATGTCTTGTGGGCCACAAATGCGGGCCAGTCATCTCCGATCTTCTCGTATTTGCCCTTGAATTTTGGTGTCTCTTTTTTACGGCAAACTTATTCAGGCCTTTCTTCCAATTCCTGAATAGGTCTGCCATCTTCTTAAGAGCAAAAGACTTGATTAATGGCTCTATAACAGGCTTCTCCGGATCATCCTCTGGCGGTAGGGTGAAATTTGACTTCAGCTCAGTCCAAAGATCATTTTTCTGCAGATCATTGACATAAGACACCTCAGGATCTTCGTTATTAGGCTTATACCATTGCTGGATGCTGATTGGGATCTTGTCCCTAACCAGAGCCCTGCACTGAGCAACAAATGCCTTCTTTGTCCGGATTGGTTCAATCGGTTGGCCGTCGCGCGATTCGTATGATCTCTAACCTTTCATCTGAGCTCAACTTCTTCTTCGGTCCTCGTCTCTTTACCGAAGTTGTGCTCGATCCGGAGGGCTAGAAAAATGAAACAAAGACGAGAGTTAATTAATATGTTTACATACCAAAACAATGAATGCATCAATTAGCTAGTCAGCACAGGCTTAACTAATATATATACCTGGCCGGACTTAGTTCGGTGATCACCGGAGTCGTCCTCATGGTCTACTTCTTCACCCTCTCCTTCTTGCACCGGCATTGGGTCATGGGAGCCATCATAATCATAGCCAGCTGCTTCTTCACCCTCTCCTTCCAGACCATCGGTGTCATTGAGAAACATCAACGAGCAGACGGCATCACTTCCTGCTGCGATTATGTCCCTCAACAACGCTTCTTGTGCTTCGTCTCGGGGCGGGGTTTCCATAGTTTCTACAAATATTTACAACATGGCAATTATTATTCAAACATGACAACGCTTCACTTGCTATGTAATTAGGGTTTCCTCTACCGTTCGGCGACCCTCGACGACCCTCGTTCCCGATGAAAAGAAGAGGAAGAAGAAGAAAAAAAAGAGGAGAAGAAAGAATAGAGGAGTAGAACTCCTCTATTATTTCTTCTCCTCTTTTTTTGTTCTTCCTCTTCTTTTTTTATCCTCTTCTTCCTCTCATGTTCGAAAACCCTCGACCCCGATAACATACATCCATCGATATCATTCCATACATACATAGACATCTACATTATATATGAACCAACATCTATGTCCCACAAGTGACGTGGGCATCGACGCCCGCGGTAGGGTAGAGGGTCGTGGATCGCCGAGCGGTCGAGGGTCAAGGGGTCGAGGATCGCCGAGGGGTCGGGAGGTTTCCTAGTGTTAAAGGATTCAACAAAACCATGTCTTCATCATTAGGCGAAAGTAACAGCTGCATGATGGTACGCAGCTCTCCAAAGTTATTTTGGAACGGAGTCCCAGATAGGATAATTCGCTTTTTGGTACAAAGTTCAGCAAGAACCTTCCAAATATCGTTATTTGGAAGGCCTTTGCTGAAATTCGTACAAAAGGCAAATTATCCTATCTAGGACTCCATTCCAGAATAACTTTGGAGGACTTCGTACCATCATGCCATGGTTACTTCCGGCTAATGATGAAGCCATGGATTTCTTCAATACTTTGACACTATAGGAAACCCCTCGACTCTGAAACCCTTGACCCTTGACCCCTTAACGACCCTCGACCCTCTACCCTAGTTCCCGACCCTCGACCCCTCGGCGATCCTTGACACCCTCGTTATATCGACAACGACGCGACATACATATACATGGGAAAATAATGTTATCGGGGAGGGGGTATCGGTACCCCCCCCCTCGTGTTGAAGTTTCTTCTTTCTCCTCTATTCCTTTCTTTCTTCTTCTCCTCTTCTTTTTCTTCTTATCCATCGAGAAAGGAAAATAAGGAAAAGGAAGAAAAGAGGAAGAAGGAAGAAGGAAGAAGAAGAAGAAAAAAAAGAAGAAAAAAAGAGGAGAAGAAGAAAGGAATAGAGGAGAAAAAGAAAAAATAGAATTTTTTTCTATTTTTTCTTCTTCTCCTCTATTCCTTTCTTCTTCTCCTCTTCTTTTTTCCTCTTCTTATTTATTTCTCCTATTCTTCCTCTCCTCTTCTTCTCCTTTCTTCCTCTTCTTATTTTCCTTTTTCCTCTACTTCTTTTTCCTCTTCTTCTCCTCTCCTCTTCTTCTCTTCCTTCTTCCTAAATATATAAAACTTTTGTAAAAATGAAACTAACCTAAAATTAATGTACTAAATCATAGAACATTAATGTACTAAAATTAATGTATTTTTAAAACACCATGCATATTACAATTGAAAAAATTCATACCTTCATACAAAAAACATGTAAAAAATACATACATACATGTATGAACATACATAAGAAATACATATATCTAAAAAAAATACATACATACATATATGAAAATATAAAAACATCTAAGTAAAAACAACAGCGGCGGCGGGGGGCCGGCAGGGGCGCGCGGTGCTTACAAGGGCGGCGTCGGGGCGGGCAGGCGCGAGC
>NC_041383.1:768588856-768646274 GCF_002162155.2 Triticum dicoccoides | reverse complement strand
GGGACTAAAGGGGGGCATTAGTCCCGGGTCGTAGGACCAACCAGGACTAATGCACCCCTTTAGCCCCGGTTGGTGCCACCAACCGGGACCAAAGGCCTGTGCTGCCCTGAACCCAAATGTTTAGTCCCACCTCGCTAGTTGAGAGGGAGGCGCACCTGTTTATAAGGTGCGGTGCGCCTTCCCTCTCGAGCTCCTCTCTAAAGCAGGCTTTCGAGCCTAACACTGCAATCTGTGCCTGTGGGCCTACTGGGCCTCCCACGGGCCTGAATCCTGGCCCATGGTAGGGTTTCTAGTCGTATTCAGGCCGTGGGGGCCCAGTAGGTGGCACTTTTTTGTTTTTTGTTTTATTTGTTGCTTTATTTAGTTTATTTTGTTTCTATTTACAACAAAATACTTATTGTTGCTATATTTATTTTTTTTCCAGTTTTTTTGTTTTGTTTTCTGCATTATTTATTTTCTTTTGTTTTTTGCTTTATTTTTTAATTCTTTTTGCTTTTAGTTTTAGAAAAATTATAAACTTTCTGTTAGTGCCATTAGTTTTCAAATTTGAAAACACTTTTTTTGTTTTCTTTGTTGCTTTATTCATTTTACTAGCACATATGCCCGTGCGTTGCAACAGAAGATTTTTTTTTTTGCGACAAACATCAGGAGTGGTAAACTTATGTGTCCATTAAAACGGTCTCCGCAGTGATGGGACGACAGAGCGAGGAGTTGTGGTGTTCTCATGGGTCATGTTTGGCCCGCGAGATTTTGATAGTGGTGTGATTGGTTGGTGTGGTGGCCACCACTCAACTCGTGCCTTTTTTTTCCTCCGGGTTCGTCTTCATGTCTAGTTTATGGTTGCCTCCTCGCTTTGTTGTTGCACGGTGACCTTCACGGCATAGTTGCTTCGACCACTCTCTCCTATGATGGCCTACCCGATGGATTACTAATTAAGTGAATACCATTTCATTGCCATAATCAGCGCATAACCAGGTAGTCCCGGCATTACCAGGGTTTATTCTCTTTGATTAATTTAGCACTTACTTGCCTACATTTGTTTAATCAAAGCCAAACCAGCATATCCTCTTTTATTGGCATGTGCCTATAATTTCTCTTAATTATAGACAACTAACATATTCTCTTTTATGGTCAAATGGCATGTGGGATGCACAACAATTCGCGTCTGCGTTAGGCCAATGGCAGTTACCAAAACGACGTGTGTTTGTAAGACACGAATACAAATCCAAAACAACCGCTGAGTTCAAGGATTAGAATCATGACCTCAATACCTGAGCCATTCGAACAAACAACTCCTTCTAAAAAATGGCCAACACGAATGTTTAAGAACATAATGTAGTGTAACATTTCAAACATTTTTTCATTTTTCTTATATTTTTTGAGCTTTTCAAAAAATAAAGTAATAATTATGAAATTCTGATATATTCTTTGAAATGTTAGCAATTTTTAAAATCCTGATTCTTTTTCTAAAAAATGCAAGCATTTTTTAAATATCATTAAAATACGAACAGAACTTCATATGTCTTTTTTGAAATTCACAAACATTTTTTGAAAGCATGAACCTCTTTTTAAGAAATCAATTTTTTCTTAATTTGTGAACAATTTTTGAAAATGGGAACCTGTTTTCAACATTAAAAACAATTTTTAATCATGTTTCTAAACACAAATAATACATTAAATTTGTGAACATTTCAATAAACATGAATATTTTTCGAATTTGTGTCATTTTCTAAATATAATATTAATTTTAAAAGTATCAAACAACTTTGGAAAACGTAAGTATTATTTTTGAAATGCAAACATTTTTTTAGTTTTGAAATTTTTTGAAATAAAATTGGAGCAAGAGGAAAAAATTTAAAGTTCACACTTATTTCAAAATGGGATTTTTTTTGAAATTCTCCTGTTTTACGAAAAATTAACCAAAAGATGGAATTCTGAAAAAAATGAAAATAAAATTGATGAAAAAAAGGAAAAAAATAAAAAATAAAACATAAGGATAAAAAAGGAACACAAAAATAGAAAGAGAATAGAGAAAAAACGAAAATGGTCCGGCCCAATCTTTTGCGCCATGTGCGAAATTCTGACTATTTATCGCCCTATGCGGTATATACTGATTCTCAGATGATTGGGCAAGAAGCCAATGGGTTTACTTTGCTGGGCCACAGCGTGCACGGACCACATACGAAATTCGGGACAAAACTGTTTTTCTTTTCTAATAGATGGACACACAAAAATTTAGTACCACCTTGGATAGAACAAAAATCTTTTTGGTGGTGAACGGATGAAAAAATTGGAGAAACGCACCTTGCTTTATTAGTAGGTATAGATTTTGTTTCTACTTACAACAAAATACTTACTGTTGCTATTTTTAATTATTTCCATTTTTTGTTTTGTTTTCTGTATTATTTATTTTCTTTTGTTTTTTGCTTTATTTTTTAATTCTTTTTTCTTTTAGTTTTAGAAAAATAATAAACTTTCTGTTAGTGCCATTAGTTTTCAAATTTGAAAACACTTTTTTTTTCTTTGTTGCTTTATTCATTTTATTTTGTTTCTATTTACAACAAAATACTTATTGTTGCTATATTTATTTTTTTTCCAGTTTTTTGTTTTGTTTTCTGCATTATTTATTTTCTTTTGTTTTTTTTGTTTTTTTTTTGCTTTTAGGTCAGCAAAATTATAAACTTTCTGTTAGTGCCATTAGTTTTAGACTTTCTGTTTCTGTCATTAGTTTTAAAATTTGAATAGTTAAAATTTAAATTCTTTGAAATTCATAGTTTTCAAATGAACTCTGAAAAAGTTGGCATAGCATGTGCATGTACAAAACGGACAATGGTATCATACTCGTCTGTTACAAAGTTGGCATGGTATCATCATAATAGTTGCGGGAGAAAGTCTTCACTTTTTCTTCGCTTGTGTCATTTGCTTATTGCGCCGTAACCATGGATAATCCTCATCGTTTATCAGGATGCTTGGGTCAGCCTTGACTTTGAAGGGAGGAATTTCATGAAACTTTTCATACTCTTTAGACATGTCTGTCTTGCCCTCCACTCCCAGGATGTCCCTTTTTCCTGAAAGAACTATGTGGCGCTTTGGCTCATCGTATGATGTATTCACTTCCTTATCTTTTCTTTTCCTCGGTCTGGTAGACATGTCTTCACATAGATAACCAGTGCCACATCATTGGCTAGGAGGAATGGTTCGTCAGTGTACCCAAGATTTTTTAGATCCACTGTTGTCATTCCGTACTGTGGGTCTACCTGTACCCCGCCTCCTGACAGATTGACCCACTTGCACTTAAACAAAGGGACCTTAAAATCTACTCCGTAGTCAAGTTCCCATATGTCTACTATGTAACCATAATATGTGTCCTTTCCCCTATCGGTTGCTGCATCAAAGCGGACACCGCTGTTTTTGTTGGTGCTCTTTTGATCTTGGTCAATCGTGTAAAATGTATTCCCATTTATCTCGTATCCTTTCCAAATCATTACAGTCGAAGATGGTCCCCTGGACAACAAGTACATCTCATCACAAACAGTGCTGTCACCTCTGAGACGTGTTTCCAACCAACTGCTGAAAGTCCTGATGTGTTCACATGTAATCCAATCGTCGCACTGCTCCGGGTGTTTGGAGCGCAGACTGTTCTTATGTTCATCGACATACGGTGTAACCTAGGTAGAGTTCTGTAGAAATGTGTAGTGTGCTTGAGACCAAGAATATCCGTCCCTGCATATTATTGAGTCCCTTCCAAGCCTGCCTTTTCCAGTCAGTCTCCCCTCATACCGCGATTTAGGGAGACCTATCTTCTTAAGGCCAGGAATGAAGTCAACACAAAACCCGATGACATCCTCTGTTTGATGGCCCATGGAGATGCTTCCTTCTGGCCTAGCGCGGTTACGAACATATTTCTTTAGGACTCCCATGAACCACTCAAAGGGGTACATATTGTGTAGAAATACGGGCCCCAGGATGACAATCTCGTCGACTAGATGAACTAGGACGTGCGCCATGATATTGAAGAACGATGGTGGGAACACCAGCTCGAAACTGACAAGACATTGCGCCACATCACTCCTTAGCGTTGGTACGATTTCTGGATCGATCACCTTATGAGATATTGCATTGAGGAATGTACATAGCTTCACAATGGCTAATCGGACATTTTCCGGTAGAAGCCCCCTCAATGCAACCGGAAGCAGTTGCGTCATAATCACGTGGCAGTCATGAGACTTTAGGTGCTAGAACTATTTCTCTGGCATATTTACTATTCCCTTTATATTCGACGAGAAGCCAGTCGGGACCTTCATACTGAGCAGGCATTCAAAGAAGATTTCTTTCTCTTCTTTCGTAAGAGCGTAGCTGGCAGGACCTTCATACTGCTTCGGAGGCATGCCCTCTTTTTCGTGCAAGCATTGCAGGTCCACCCGTGCCTCAGGTGTATCTTTTGTCTTCCCATACACGCCCAAGAAGCCTAGCAGGTTCACGCAAAGGTTCTTCGTCACGTGAATCACGTTGATCGAAGAGCGGACCTCTAGGTCTTTCTAGTAAGGTAGGTCCCAAAATATAGATTTCTTCTTCCACATGGGTGCGTGATTCTCAGTGTCATTCGGAACAGCTAGTCCGCCGGGACCCTTTCCAAAGATTACGTGTAAATCATTGACCATAGCAAGTACGTGATCACCGGTACGCATGGCGGGCTTCTTCCGGTGATCTGCCTCGCCTTTGAAATGCTTGCCTTTCTTTCGACATTGATGGTTGGTCGGCAGAAATCGACGATGGCCCAGGTACACATTCTTCCTACAGCTTCCCAGGTATATACTATCGGTGTCAAGTAAATAGTGCGTGCATGCGTGGTATCCCTTGTTTGTCTGTCCTGAAAGGTTACTGAGAGCGGGCCAATCGTTGATGGTCATGAACAGCAACGCCATTAGGTCAAATTCCTCCTTTTTGTGCTCATCCCACGTACGTACACCGTTTCCATACCACAGCTGTAAAAGTTCTTCAACTAATGGCCTTAGGTACACATAAATGTCGTTGCCGGGTTGCTTAGGGCCTTGGATGAGAACTGGCATCATAATGAACTTCCGCTTCATGCACATCCAAGGAGGAAGGTTATACATATATAGAGTCACAGGCCAGGTGCTGTGATTGCTGCTCTGCTCCCCGAAAGGATTAATGCCATCCACGCTTAAAGCAAACCATATGTTCCTTGGGTCCTTTGCAAACTCATCCCAGTACTTTCTCTTGATTTTTCTCCACTGCGACCCGTCAGCGGGTGCTCTCAACTTCCCGTCTTTCTTATGGTCCTCACTGTGCCATCGCATCAACTTGGCATGCTCTCCGTTTCTGAACAGACGTTTCAACCGTGGTATTATAGGAGCATACCACATCACCTTCGCAAGAACCCTCTTCCTGGGAGGCTCGCCGTCAACATCACCAGGGTCATCTCGTCTGATCTTATACCGCAATGCACCGCATACCGGGCATGCGTTCAGATCCTTGTATGCACCGCGGTAGAGGATGCAGTCATTTGGGCATGCATGTATCTTCTCCACCTCCAATCCTAGAGGGCATACGACCTTCTTTGCTGCGTATGTACTGTCGGGCAATTCATTATCCTTTGGAAGCTTCTTCTTCATTATTTTCAGTAGCTTCTCAAATCCTTTATCAGGCACATCATTCTCTGCCTTCCACTGCAGCAATTTCAGTACGGTACCGAGCTTTGTGTTGCGATCTTCGCAATTGGGGTACAACCCTTTTTTGTGATCCTCTAACATGCGATCGAACTTTAGCTTCTCCTTTTGACTTCCGCATTGCGTCCTTGCATCGACAATGACCCGGCGGAGATCATCATCATCGGGCACATTGTCTGGTTCCTCTTGATCTTCAGCAGCTTCGCCCGTTGCAGCACCATCGTGCACATCGTCTGGTTCCTCTTGATGTTCAGTAGCATCACCGTATTCAGGGGGCACATAGTTGTCATCGTACTCTTCTTCTTTGCCGTCTTCCATCATAACCCCTATTTCTCCGTGCCTCGTCCAAACATTATAGTGTGGCATGAAACCCTTGTAAAGTAGGTGGGTGTGAAGGATTTTCCGGTCAGAGTAAGACTTCGTATTCCCACATATTGGGCATGGACAACACATAAAACCATTCTGCTTGTTTGCCTCAGCCACTTCGAGAAAATCATGCACGCCCTTAGTGTACTCGGAGGTGTGTCTGTCACCGTACATCCATTGTCGGTTCATCTGCGTGCATTATATATAATTAAGTGTGTCAAAAATCATTACAAAACATCATGAATAGATAATTAAGTGACCAAATTAATAGAAGTTCATTATCACATAAAAACCAAAGTACATACATAGTTCTCATCTAACAACATAAGCTCTGCAGATCATCTAAATTAATTAAACCATACATTGAAACTATGTAAAATATTTAACAAATGCGATCATAATTGCAACCAAGGTAACAACCGATCCAACGGCATAATGATACCAAGCCTCGGTATGAATGGCATATTTTCTAATCTTTCGAATCTTCAAGCGCATTGCATCCATCTTGATCTTCTGATCATCGACAACATCCGCAACATGCAACTCCAATATCATCTTCTCCTCCTCAAGTTTTTTTTCCTTCAAGAAATTGTTTTCTTCTTCAACTAAATTTAACCTCTCGACAATAGGGTCGGTTGGAATTTACGATTAAACAACCTCCTAGATAAATAAAATCTATGTCATGTTGGTCGGCATAATTTTCATAAACAATAAATGAACCAATAGTTATGAAAAGATAATATACCACATCCGAATCATAGACAGGACAAGGGCCGACGGGGGCGGATACCAAAACTATCGCACTATATAAGATGCAATAATAAATGTAAGAAAATAATACAAGTATCTATCTAAACATACAAGTAAGAATATTTTTCCTTTCAGAAAGAAGATTAGAACAAGAGGCTCACCACGGTGGTGCCGGCGATGAGATCGGCGCGGGTGATCGACGATGGTGAAGACGGGGACGGGGCGTGGCGGACCGCTAAACCTAGACAAATATTGAGGAAAATGGAGCTTGGCGGTCGAGCTTGGAGAGGAGAAAGCTTAAGTAGTGTGGCTCGGGCCTTCCATCGAACACCTTGTGTGCATAGGAGGTGAGCTAGAGCACCACCAAGCCCTCTCCCCCTCGGCCAGAAAAAACAGAGCAGTGTGCTCTGCTCTTGCGCGAGGGGGTATATATAGGCACCACCATTGGTCCCGGTTGGTGGCATGAACCAGGACTAGTGGTGGGCCAGGAGCCAGGCCCATTGGCCCCGGTTCGTCCCACCAACCGGGACCAAAAGGTCCGGACGAATCGGGACCAATGGCCCACGTGGCCCGGCCGGCCCCCTGGGCTCACGAACCGGGGCATATACCCCCATTGGTCCCGGTTCTGGATTGAACCGGGACTAATGGGCTGATCTGCCCTGGGCCATTGCCCCCTTGTCTACTAGTGGTATGTGGTAGGGTTAGATGTATGACTATCTTGTAGCACTGTACACTGCCGACATGTCAGAATTTGATGTCCTGGTAGCTAGTGGTGATGGATTTTTAGCATGCTGCTTGTCTGGGTTCGCTTGGTTGCCAGCCACGATATTGCCTTGTTTTGCCGGTTCCAGGATCAGAAGCACCATGAGGAGAGGCAACGCCTCCGATGGCTATTCGATTCGACATGCACGCTCAGGCCATCTTCAATGCTTAGGACCTTAGGGCATCTTCAGTGCTGACCTCCAAATCAGACACTATATCCGTCCGTAGAACGGGAGACCTGTTCGCGAACACGGATATGGAAGCCGGCGATCAAATCGTAGCCACAAATGTTCAGAGATATTTCGAACGGAATTTAACAGAAATTAAAAATTGACGCATATTTAAACAAATCAAACGATTTTCATTCATACTTGGATAATTTTTACATAAAACTAGATTTTTTTCATCTAAACTGGAGCAAATTCATTACATTTTGGCATATAAAAAGCAACGACACCATGGTAAAACCCTAGCCGCAGCCCATCGCCACGTCCTCCCGTGCTAGCACCTCCCCCTACCATCCCCCATTCTTTTCCTCCCCTTCCTTCACGCCACCGGACAACCTCCTCCACCATCGCCAGCAGGGCCACAACCTCCTTCTCGTGCCTCTGCTCCCCTGATTGGCCACTGCCTCAATCCTCTACCTCGTCCGCTTCGTCATGAGCAGCGGCAAAGGATCCCACCGCCTTGGAGCAGGCCGTGGCACTGGAACTGTATATTAGAGGTCGTGATGTAATTTTTGGGAACTGTGATTAAATTGTTAGTAGATTTTGAAATAACAAAATCCATAAAAAAACCAACCAGCCAAAAAACCGCCTTCAAAACGCTAGTAGATTTTTCCTTTCGCAACAAGAAAGCTAGCTAGCGTGTCTTAAAAAAAAGCTAGCTAGCTAGCGGAAAGAAAGATGTGAGGGCCCAGCCGAGCCGAGCCCAATGAACTAGTCTGGCAGAGGCCGGACCAGAGACGCGGCTGTCTTCGACATATTATGCCAGCGGGAGAAATCCCAATCCACAAATCCCGGCGAGAAGCAATGAGCACTATCATTGCTGAGATTAAACAAATCCCCTCTCGTTAGGGTTTCTCTTCCTCTCGGGGAGATCACGATCGCCGCCGTTGAGACCTGTCCTTCCCTGCCTCCGCCAATAATCCTCGAACTTTTCCTTCGACCAGGGCACTGCAGTGCTCGCTGACGTAGGACGAGGCTTGGGGAGGGGAGGTCTAGGGTTCATGCAAGGACCACCTCTTTTCTGATCGGCCTAGGGTTTCAAGAGTTCATGACATCGGATGGAGTCTCGGGGCCGGCCGCCGGTGGCCCAATGGAACCAGACGATGTGGCAGCACTGATGGAGGAGTTGGGACTCCGGGAAGAAGATCTCGATGATGTGGTGTACGATGCGGACGAGGCTCCAGCGGAGGCGGCGCGATGGATAACGCTTGCAAGAGTTCACACGGCCAAAACTTACAGCCAAATCTGGTTCTTCAAGAACATGTGTGCGGCATGGGATCTTGCCCAGGAAGTTTAGTTCAAACCACCGGGAGATAATTTGTATACGGTGCAGTTTTTGTGCCTAGGAGATTGGGAAAGAGTTGATGATGTAATTCTGAAACCATACGATGGCCTGGCGAAGCCATCCACAGTTTCGCTTGACACCATCGAGATTTGGGTGCAAATCCATGATGTTCCACCCCTGTATGCACATCTTGTGCCATCTTTAGTTTCAAAGGTGGGCGAGGTGCTGTATGTTGAACCCCAATCGCAAGATTTCGCTGGAAATTTCCACCGTGTCTGGATCCGGATCAATGTCAACAAAGCACTAAAGAATGCAGTCTCCATGATAAGGGAGGGGAAGCGCCAAATTTACAGAATCAAATATGAGAAACTACCTGAATGGTGTGCTGTGTGCGGCATGATGGGCCATCTGTACAAGGAACATGGGAGCGGTATACATCCCCCATCAGCGTTGGTTTTCAAGTATCTGAAGGCAACATGGACTATGCGAACTGGATAAGGCCCGGGAGGGGGCCGTGGGCATAGGGGAGGTCGTCGTGGAGGACGAGCTGGTCGTGCTTCTAGTTCGCGTTTTGAACAGGACAAAGATGATGCTGGAAATTTAGCAGACGCCGAGTTGGCTGAGGCGGATGCCAACAGAAAGAGGGCGACAGGCGAGGTGCAACCTGTGAAACAAACTATCACTAATGATACATATGCTGGTGCTCAAGGGGCTTTGCTGGCGCTGCCCCCAACCCAATCAGTTCCTCCTAGTCCAAGTACCACTCAAGAACATAAGAGAGCCAAGGTGAACACTGAAGAAGGGGACGATGAAATGGAAAAAAACAGTAGGCCTTGGCAAGGTCGTATCATCTTTGGCGGGCTCCTTCGAGGGGCGCCATCGGGCCCAATGAATATCTTCTGCTGGAACTATCGTGATGCAGGTAAAGCTGCGACAGTTCGGGAGCTTTGCGATTTCGCGAGGCAAGTTGCCCCTACCCTCTTGTGTATTCTCGAAACTCAGCTAGAAAGTACAAGGGTAGAAGCTTTAGTAGGCACGCTTGGTTTTGACAATTCTTATGCTGTTAGTAGTCAAGGAAGGGGTGGAGTCATAGGTCTATTTTGGAACAATTCAATTAAAGTTAAAATTCTTGGTTACTCTGTTTATCATCTTGATGTTTCTGTTGAAGAACATGACATAGAGAAGTGGAGGATGACATGTGTTTATGGGGAGGCACATACACACTTGAGACACCAAACATGGATAACACTGAAAAATATCAGTACTTTGCGTGCTCTTCCATGGCTCTGTTTAGGTGATTTTAATGAAGTATTACGTCGAGATGAGCATCAAGGTGTTGGGGAGCATAGCAATGCTCAGATTCAAGCCTTTCGGGATACCCTAGATGTTTGCATGTTGATAGACTTGGGGTACAAAGGGAATTTTTGGACGTTCGAGAAAAAAATACCAGGAGGAACACATACTAGATGCAGACTTGACAGAGCCCTGGTGAATGCAGCATGGCTGGCAAGGTTTCCTCTGGCTTCGGTGAAACACTTGTCCGGTGTCACCTCCGACCACGAGCCAATCCTGCTAGAACGGGAGGTTGGTCCTGCCTCTTAGGCTCAAAAAACATTTAGGTACGAAACGATGTGGGAGACACATGACAATTTTCGGGACATGTTATCAGCGGAATGGGGCGCTAGTCCTCCTTGCACAATGGTGCATGAGCTGCGTAATAAACTTTCAGATCTTGCAAAGGACTTGGGAAGGTGGAGCCGAGATACTTTTGGGAACGTTAGAAAAGAGATTAGGCAGTTAAAACAAATGTTCAAGGAGCTGAAAAATGATCCCTTGCGGACTGGCCCTTCTCTTGCAGAGCTAAAACTTAATGAATGCTTGATAGAGATGTATCACCGGGAGGAGATTATGTGGCGTCAAAGAGCAAGGGTGGAGTGGCCGTCTGCTGGAGATAAAAATACCAAGTTTTTTCACCTGCGAGCTAGCCTCCGTCGGAAGAAGAAAATGATAAAGGCATTACAGAACTCTCTCGGTGTGGAAATAACAGACCCGGGAGAGCTAAAAGCATTAGCGAGTGGATTTTACCAGTCATTATTTCAGTCTGAGGGGGTGCAAAATATGCAGGCAGTGCTAGATCATGTGCCCAGGAAGGTTACAAACGAGATGAATGCCAATTTGTGTGCCCCTTACACTAAGGAGGAGGTTAAATCTGCTCTTTTCCAGATGTTTCCCACCAAAGCACCGGGGCCCGACGGTTTTCCGACTCACTTTTACTAATGTCATTGGGACGTACGTGGTGATGAAGTGACCAGTATAGTTCTCAGAATTGTCAGGGGTGAAGAGAGCCCGGCATCGATTAATGATACAATGTTGGTGCTAATTCCTAAGGTAAATAACTCAACGCTTCTTGCTCAATTTCGTCCAATAAGTCTGTGTTATGTTTTGTACAAGATAGCGTCTAAGGTGATATCAAACAGACTGAAAGTAATACTGCCTGACATTATCTCTGAAGAATAATCTGCTTTTGTTTCTGGGAGGTTAATCACGGACAATATAATATGTGCTTATGAGTGTTTGCATTTCATGAAATGGTCAAGGGCCAAATCAAATAGTTTCTGCACTCTAAAATTTGATATGATGAAGGCTTATGACAGATTGGAGTGGGATTATCTCCGAGGAATTATGACAAAGCTGGGATTCCAGCAACACTGGATAGACACTGTCATGGGTATGGTATCCTCCGTCTCCTTTTCTGTCTGTTTTAATGGTGAAAGACTTGATTCTTTTAATCCTACCTGAGGTATTCGGCAGGGAGACCCAATCTCCCCCTACTTATTCTTGATTGCAGCACAGGGCCTCTCGCGCCTCCTTAAATCAAGTTCTCAGTCGTCTTTGATAGGAATCAAGGTGGCTCCCACGGCTCCCACTGTGAACCATCTCCTATTTGCAGATGATAGCCTGTTGCTATTCAACGCCAGTGGGGAAGGATCGATCACTGTGTCAAACCTACTTGATACTTATTGTAATGCTTCTGGTCAGAGGATCAACAATGAAAAATCTTCGATATTCTTCAGTAAGGGCTGCCCAGCTGTTATGAAGGAAACTGTAAAAAACAACTAGCAGGTGCACAATGAATCATTCAGCGAGCGCTATCTTGGTATGCTGACTGATGTGGGTCACTCAAGAATGGAACGTTCAGATATCTTCGAGATAGGGTTTGGGAGAAGATCAAAGGGTGGATGAAAAAACTACTCTCGTCGGTCGGGAAGGAAGTTTTGATCAAGTCAGTAGCTCAAGCGATTCCGGTATTCTCAATGTCTTGCTTCAGATTACCATGAGGACTATGTGACAACATTACATCCACCATCCGACAATTTTTTTGGGGACCTAAGCAAGGACGCAGGAAGCCAAGTTGGGTAGCATGGGATATCCTAACCATGCCAAAGTACTTGAGATGGCTAGGTTTTAGAGATTTGGAGATATTTAACCTAGCCCTCCTTGCAAGGCAAGCTTGGAGGACCTTAACAGATAGTTCTTCCCTCAGTGCAAGGATTTTGAAAGCCGCCTACTATCCGGACTGTACCTTGCTGCAGGCTGAATTGGGAGCTCATCTGTCCCAAATATGTCGGGCTATCTTGGACGGGCGGGACATCTTGGCTCAAGGGCTAATACGTAGAATTGGGGATGGACAATCCACGAGTATATGGCAACACAACTGGATCCCGAGGGACAGCTTTAAACGCCCAATCACCTCACTTCTACAAAACCCTCCTGAAAGAGTGGCCAAACTCATCAATGCTTCATCAGCAAGCTGGAACGAGGACCTGGTCTGGGCAGTAATGCACATCACTATAAGCCTTGCAAGCAATGTGACTAATGAGTTAGTTGCAGGATGATGCATTACGAAACGAGTAAAGAGACTTTCTAGTAACGAGATTGAACTAGGTATGATGATACCGACGATCGAATCTCGGGCAAGTAACATACCGATGACAAAGGGAAAAACGTATGTTGTTATGCGGTTTGACCGATAAAGATCTTCGTAGAATATGTAGGAGCCAATATGAGCATCCAGGTTCTGCTATTGGTTATTGACCGGAGATGTGTCTCGGTCATGTCTACATAGTTCTCGAACTCGTAGGGTCCCCACGCTTAACGTTCGATGACGATTTGTATTATGAGTGATGTGTTTTGGTGACTGAAGTTTGTTCGGAGTCCCAGATGACATCACGAACAAGACGAGGAGTCTTGAAATGGTCGAGAGGTAAAGATTCATATATTGGAAGGTTGTATTCAGACATCGGAATGGTTTCGAGTGATTCGGGTATTTTACTGGAGTACCAGGGGTTACAGGAACCCCCCGAGGAAGTAATTGGGCCTTATTGGGCCATAAGGGAGAAGAGGAGGCAAGCCAAGGGAGGAGGCACGCCCCCCTATGGAGTCCGAATTGGACTAGGGGAGGGAGCAGCGCCCCCCTTGCCCTTTCCTACTCCCTCTCCCTTTCCCTCTTCCCCTCTCCAGAAAAGGAAAGGGGAATCCTACTAGGACTTGGGATTCCTAGGACTCCCCACACTTGGCGCGCTGATACGTCTCCGTCGTATCTATAATTTTTGATTGTTCCATGCCAATATTATACAACTTTCATATACTTTTGGCAACTCTATACTATTTTTGGGACTAACATATTCATCCAGTGCCCAGTGCTAGTTCCTGTTTGTTGCATGTTTTTGTTTCGCAGAAACCCCATATCAAACGGAGTCCAAACGGGATAAAAACGGATGGAGAATATTTTTGGAATATTTGTGATATCTGGGAAGAAGATTCAACGCGAGACGATGCCCGAGGGGGCCACGAGGCAGGGGGCGCCCCCCAGGGGGGCAGGCGTGCCCCTGACCCTCGTGGGCACCCCGTAAGGTGGTTGATGCTATTCTTCTGCCAAAATAAAGCTAATTTTAGGAAAAAATCGTGGCGAAGGTTTCAATCCAATCGGAGTTACGGATCTCTGGTTATAAAAGAAACGGTGAAAGGGTAGAATCCAGAACACGGAAATAGAGAGAGACAGAGAGACAGATCCAATCTCAGAGGGGCTCTCGCCCCTCCCATGCCATGGAGACCAAGGACCAGAGGGAGAACCCTTCTCCCACCTAGGGAGGAGGCCAATTAAGAAGGAGAAGGAGGGGGGCTCTCTCCCCCTCGCTTCCGGTGGCACCGGAGTGCCACAGGGGGCCATCATCGTCACCACAATCTTCACCAACACCCCCGTTATTTTCACTAACATCTTCATCACCTTCCCCCATCTTTCTACAGCGATCCACTCTCCCGCAACCCGCTGTACCCTCTACTTGAACATGGTGCTTTATGCTTCATATTATTATCCAATGATGTGTTGCCATCCTATGATGTTTGAGTAGATTTTCGTTATCCTATTGGTAATTGGTGAATTGCTATGATTGGTTTAATTTGCTTGTGGTTATGTTGTTGTCCTTTGGTGCCCATCATATGAGCGCGCGCGTGGATCACACCATAGGGTTAGTTGTATGTTGATAGGACTATGAATTGGAGGGCAAGAGTGACAGAAGCTTCTACCTAGCATAGAAATTGATGCATACGGGATTTAAGGGGGACCAATATATCTTAATGCTATGGTTGGGTTTTCCTTAATGAACGTTAGTAGTTGCGGATGCTTGCTAATAGTTCGAATCATAAGTGCATAAAATTCCAAGTCAGGGATGACATGCTAGCAGTGGCCTGTCCCACATAGAACTTGCTATCGGTCTAGTAAAGTAGTCAATTGCTTAGGGACAATTTCACAACTCCTACCACCACTTTTCCACACTCGCTATACTAACTTTATTGTGTCTTTATCTAAACAGCCCCTACTTTTTATTTACGCGCTCTTTATATTCTTGCTTACCTATACAAAAAAACCTACAAAGTACTTCTAATTTCATACTTGTTCTAGGTAAAGCGAATGTTAAGCGTGCGTAGAGTTGTATCGGTGGTCGATAGAACTTGAGGGAATATTTGTTCTACCTTTAGCTCCTCGTTGGGTTCGACACTCTTACTTATCAAAAGAGGCTACAATTAATCCCCTATACTTGTGGGTTATCAAGACCTTTTTCTGGCGCCGTTGCCGGGGAGTCATAGCGTGGGGTGAATATTCTCGTGTTGGTTGTTTGCTTTATCACTAAGTAATTTTTATTTGCTGTTCTTAGTTGTTTTCTATCCTTAGTTATGGGTAGGAAATGCAAAATACCAAAAAATTAGTTGTGCCTACTGAACCAATGGTTGAAGAACCACTCAAAATCTATCACACTCCTGAAGCCTTTTACTTGGATCAACTTTGATCCCTATGTGCTCGTGCTGAAACCCCAACTAGCTTAGTTGAGGGAAAATCTTTAGATGAGCATGCTTGTTATGTGCGATAGTGGTTATCTCAAAAAGGGAAACTTTTACTGGATCAAATTCATCGTTTGCAATGCTATGCTTGGAATTTATGTGAAATATATGACGTTACTTGTTGTTCTGAAAACCCTAAGAAACACCTTCCCTACCAATGTGAGTTTATTGATAATGGAATCGTATCTTCATATGCTTAGGGTGTTTATAATTACTATGATGTTCAACAAATTGAAGAATTTGTTGCTTTTAAGGGTGCTTATGAAATTGCTTCTTTGATTGAAAAATATGATGCTACTCTTTACAAATCTGAATTTTTTTCCATACTTGTATATTGTTATGATAATTATGCTTCTACTGCCTATGTTAAACCTTATATTGAGGACTCCCCCGCTGTCCAAGAAGAGACTAATATTTTGCAGGAGTCTATGGAAGAAGAAATTAATGACATTGTGAGCTCATTGGATGAAAAAGACGAGGAGCAGAGCGAAGAACAAAAGGAGGAAGAGCGGATTGATCACCCGTTCCCACCTTCTAATGATAGTAACTCTTCAACTCATACATTGTTAAATTTTCCTTCGTGCTTACTGAAGGATGAATGCTATGATGATTGCTGTGATCCCTTTAATTCGTTTAAAATATCCCTTTTTGATGAACTTGATGTTTGCTATGCTTGTGGCCAAGATGCCAATATAAATTATGCTTATGGAGATGAACTTGCTATAGTTCCTTATGTTAAACATGAAATTGTTGCTGCTGCACCCACGCATGATAGTCCTATTATCTTTTTGAATTCTCCCAACTAAACTATATCGGAGAAGTTTGCACTTATTAAGGATTATATTGATGGGTTGCCTTTTACTGTTGCACATGATGATTTTGATGAATATAATATGCATGTGCTTGCTGTTCCTACTTGCAATTGTTATGAGAGAGGAACTATATCTCCGCCTCTTTATGTTTCCAACACGAAAAAATTGCAAGAAACTGTTTATACTATGCATTGGCCTTTACTTTGTGTGCATGAATTGTTATTTTATGACATGCCGATGCATAGGAAGAGAGTTAGACTTCTTTGTTGCATGATATATGTTACTTTGTGCTCACTACTAAATTACAAATCATTGTTAATGAAAATTGGCTTTGATATACCTTGGGATCCTAGTGGATCCATTACTTGAGCACTAAATGCCTAGCTTAATGGCTTTAAAGAAAGCGCTTCCAAGGAGACAACCCGGAAGTTTTAGAGAGTCATTTATTTATTTTGTGTGCTTTTCGAAAGTTTAAAAATAAAAATAATGTGCCAAGGTTTGCCTTTAGGATGTTTACATTGGTTGTTGGTTTGTGCGGTGCAGAACAGAAACTTTGGCTGTAGTGCGTGATTTTACATTTTTTACTAGAATGTCAAACGGTTCTAAAACTTTTTGCAACGTCTTTCTATGCAAGTTTTTTATTTTTCCTAATTTTGGTAGAATTTTGGGAGTACATAGGTATGGTGAATGTTCATATTATTACAGACTGTCCTGTTTAAAACAGATTCTGTTTTTGATGCATAGTTTGCTTGTTTTGATGAAACTATCAATTTATATCAGTGGATTAAGCCATGTAAAAATTATATTACAGTAGCTATAATGCAAAAACAAAATATGAATTGGTTTGCAACAATACTTAGAGTAGTGATTTGCTTTATTATACTAACGGATCTTACCGAGCTTTCTGTTGAGTTTTGTGTGGATGAAGTGTTCGAAGATTGAGGAGGTCTCGATGTGAGGAGAAGGAGGAGAGGCAAGAGCTCAAAGTTGGGGATGCCAAAGGCACCCCAAGTAAATATTCAAGGAGACTCAAGCGTCTAAGCTTGGGGATGCCCCGGAAGGCATCCCATCTTTCTTCAACTAGTATCGGTATGTTTTTGGATTCGTTTCATTCATGCGATATGTGCGAATCTTGGAGCATCTTTTGCATTTAGTTTTATTTTTTATTTTATGCATCATGCTGGTATGAGATAGTCCATGGTTGATTTATAGAATGCTCTTTTCACTTCACTTATATCTTTTGAGTATGGCTTTATAGAATGCCTTGTGCTTCACTTATATCATTTGAAGTTTAGATTGCCTGTTTCTCTTCACATAGAAAACCGCCATTTGTAGAATGCTATTTTGCTTCACCTATATTTGTTAGAGTGTGGGCATATCTTTTGTAGAAAGAATTAAACTCTCTTGCTTCACTTATATCTATTTAGAGAGATGACAGGAATTTGTCATTCACATGGTTAGTCATAAAATCCTACATAAAACTTGTAGATCACTGAATATGATATGTTTGATTCCTCGCAATAGTTTTGCGATATAAAGATGGTGATATTAGAGTCATGCTAGTGGGTAGTTGTGGATTGTAGATATACTTGTGTTGAAGTTTGTGATCCCATAGCATGCACGTATGGTGAACCGTTATGTAACGAAGTTGGAGCACGAGGTATTTATTGGTTGTCTTCCTTATGAGTGGCGGTCGGGGATGAGCGATGGTCTTTTCCTACCAGTCTATCCCCCTAGGGGCATGCGTAGTTGTACTTTACTTCGAGGGCTAATAAACTTTTGCAATAAGTATGTGAGTTCTTTATGACTAATGTTGAGTCCATGGATTATACGCACTCTCACCCTTCCATCATTGCTAGCCTCTTCGGTACCGTGCATTGCCCTTTCTCACCTTGAGAGTTGGTGCAAACTTCGTCGGTGCATCCAAACCCCGTGATACGATACGCTCTATCTCACACAAACCTCCTTATATCTTCCTCAAAACAGCCACCATACCTATCTATCATGGAATTTCCATAGCCATTCCGAGATATATTGCCATGCAACTTCCATCATCATCATATACATGACTTGAGCATTTATTGTCATATTGCTTTGCATGATCGTACGATAGCTAGCATGATGTTTTCATGGCCTGTCCGTTTTTTGATGTCGTTGCTATGCTAGATCATTGCACATCCCGGTACACCGTCGGAGGCATTCATATAGAGTCATATCTTTGCTTTAGTATCGAGTTGTAATATTGAGTTGTAAGTAAATAAAAGTGTGATGATCATCATTATTAGAGCATTGCCCCAAGAAAAAAAAGAGGCCAAAGAAGCCTAAATAGAAAAAGGGGGCCAAAGAAGCCCAAAAAAAAGAGAAAAAAAAGAAAAAAAAGAATAAGAAAAAGGAAAAGGGGGCAATGTTACTATCCTTATACCACACTTGTGCTTCAAAGTAGCACCATGTTCTTCATATAGAGAGTCTCTTGAGTTATCACTTTTATATACTAGTGGGAATTTTCATTATAGAACTTGGCTTGTATATTCCGATGATGCATGGGCTTCCTCAAATGCCCGAGGTCTTCATGAGCACACCCACTTAGTTCCCAGTTTGAGCTTTCATACACTTATAGCTCTTAGTGAATCCGTTGCATGGCAATCCCTACTCCTCACATTTACATCAATTGATGGGCATCTCCATAGCCCGTTGATTAGCCGTGTCGATGTGAGACTTTCTCCTTTTTGTCTTCTCCACACAACCTCCATCATCATATTATATTCCACCCATAGTGCTATATCCATGGCTTGCGCTCATGTATTGTGTGAGGGTTGAAAAGGCCGAAGCACGTTAAAAAGTATGAACCAATTGCTCGGCTTGTCATTGGGGTTGTGCATAATTTGAATATTTTGTGTGGTGAAGATGGAGCATAGCAAGACTATATGATTTTGTAGGGATAACTTTCTTTGGCCATGTTGTTTTGGAAAGACATGATTACTTTATTAGTATGCTTGAAGTATTATTGTCTTAATGTCAAATGATAGACTATTTCTTTGAATCACTCGTGTCTTAATATTCATGCCATGATTAGATTACATGATCAAGATTATGCTAGGTAGCATTCCACATCAAAAATTATATTTTTTTATCATTTACCTACTCGAGGACGAGCAGGAATTAAGCTTGGGGATGCTGATACGTCTTCGTCGTATCTATAATTTTTGATTGTTCCATGCCAATATTATACAACTTTCATATACTTTTGGCAACTCTTTATACTATCTTTGGGACTAACATATTCATCCAGTGCCCAGTGCCAGTTCATGTTTGTTGCATGTTTTTTTGTTTCGGAGAAACCCCATATCAAACGGAGTCCAAACGGGATAAAAACGGACGGAGAATATTTTTGGAATATTTGTGATATCTGGGAAGAAGAATCAACGCGAGACGGTGCCTGAGGGGGCCACGAGGCAGGGGGCGCACCCCAGGGGGGCAGACGCGCCCCTGACCCTTGTGGGCACCCCGTAAGGTGGTTGCTGCTATTCTTTTGCCGCAAGAAAGCTAATTTTCAAAGAAAAATCGTGGCAAAGGTTTCAATCCAATCGGAGTTACGGATCTCCGGTTATAAAAGAAATAGTGAAAGGGCAGAATCCAGAATGCAGAAATAGAGAGAGACAGAGAGACAGATCCAATCTCGGAGGGGCTCTCGCCCCTCCCATGCCATGGACACTAAGGGCCAGAGGGAGAACCATTCTCCCACCTAGGGAGGAGGCCAAGGAAGAAGGGGATCTCTCTCCCTCGCTTCCGGTGGCGCCGGAGTGCCACCGGGGGCCATTATCGTCACCGCAATCTTCACCAACACCTCCGTCATCTTCACCAACATCTTCATCACCTTCTCCCATCTTTCTACAGCGGTCCACTCTCCCGCAACCCGCTGTACCCTCTACTTGAACATGGTGCTTTATGCTTCATATTATTATCCAATGATGTGTTGCCATCCTATGATGTCTGAGTAGATTTTCGTTGTCCTATTGGTAATTGGTGAATTGCTATGATTGGTTTAATTTGCTTGTGGTTATGTTGTTGTCCTTTGGTGCCCATCATATGAGCGCGTGCATGGATCACACCATAGGATTAGTTGTATGTTGATAGGACTATGTATTGGAGGGCAAGAGTGACAGAAGCTTCTACCTAGCATAGAAGTTGATGCATACGGGATTGAAGGGGGGCCAATATATCTTAATGCTATGGTTGGGTTTTACCTTAATGAACGGTAGTAGTTGCAGGTGCTTGCTAATACTTCCAATCATATGTGCATAGAATTCCAAGTCAGGGATGACATGCTAGCAGTGGCCTCTCCCACATAGAATTTGCTATCGGTCTAGTAAAGTAGTCAATTGCTTAGGGACAGTTTCGCAACTCCTACCACCACTTTTCCACACTCGCTATACTAACTTTATTGTGTCTTTATCTAAACAGCCCCTACTTTTTATTTACGCGCTCTTCATATTCTTGCTTACCTATCCAAAAACACCTACAAAGTACTTCTAGTTTCATACTTGTTCTAGGTAAAGCGAATGTTAAGCGTGCGTAGAGTTGTATCGGTGGTCGATAGAACTTGAGGGAATATTCGTTCTACCTTTAGCTCCTCGTTGGTTTCAACACTCTTACTTACCAAAAGAGGCTACAATTGATCCCCTATACTTGTGGGTTATCACGCGCTCCTAGGGGGCCGGCCTGCTCCCTCTCCTCCTTTATATACGGGGGCAAGGGGGCACCCCAAATACACACAATTGTTTCTTCTCCGTGTGCGGTGCCCCGCTCCACAGTTTACTACCTTGGTCATATTGTCGTAGTGCTTAAGCGAAGCCCTGCGCGGATCACATCACCAACACCATCGCCACGCCGTCGTGCTAACGGAACTCTTCCTTGACCCTCTACTGGATCAAGAGCTCGAGGGACGTCATCGTGCTGAACGTGTTCTGAACATAGAGGTACCGTACGTTCGGTACTTAGACCGGTTGGATCATGAAGACATTCGACTAATCAACTGTGTTACTAAACGCTTCCGCTTTCGGTCTACGAGGGTACGTGGACACACTCTCCCATCTCGTTGCTATGCATCTCCTAGATAGATCTTGCATGATCGTAGGATTTTTTTTGAATTACTATGTTCCCCAGTACCCACGTGGGGACCACAACCCACCAGGGCGCGCTTGGGGGTCCTGGCGCACCCAGGTGGGTTGTGCCCACCCGGTGCGCCTCCCTCCGATATTATTTTCACAAAAAAAATCTTAAATATTCATAAAAAAATCATATTAAATTTTTAGAGCATTCTGAGAACTTTTATTTTTGGGTCATTTTTTATTGCATGGGAAATTCAGAAAACAGACAAAACATGGCATTTTATTTTATTTAACAAATAAGAACAAAAAATAAAAGGTAGGGACAGAAGGAAGTGTTTACTAAATTCATCAACTTCATACCTCTCAAAAATGATCCATTAATAAGGTTGATCAGGTCTTATTAACAACCACTTTCGATTAGCATGAAACCGAAGAACTTTCGTAAATCACTAAGTTACCGCAACGATGATGTGAATATCCCCAACAATAAGCATTTCATATTTATTTTTAACAGTAGGTAGAGGTAGTTTAAAACTTCCAATAGTGTTTGTCAGAGATTTTTCAATAACATTAATACCATTCACTTGGAATTGTTTGTTCGGAAAGTGCACCATATGCTCATTACCATTGATATGAAAAGTGACCTTGCTTTTATTGCAATCAATAACAGCCCCTGTAGTATTCAAGAAGGGTCTACCAAGGATAATCGACATGTTGTCGTCCTCGGGCATCTCAAGTATAACAAAGTGAGTCAAAATAGTAACATTAGCAACAACAACGGGCACATCCTCACAAATACCGATAGGTATGGTAGTTGATTTGTCAGCCATTTGCAAAGATATTTCAGTAGGTGTGAGTTTATTCAAATCAAGTCTTTTATATAACGACAAAGGCACCAGCTCTTAAATGACACAAAGCAGTTTTCACATAGTTCCTTTTGATGGAGCAAGGTATAGTTGGTATTCCCGGATCTCCAAGTTTTTTAGGTACGCCATCTTTAAAAGTATAAATAGAAAGCATAGTGGAGATTTCAGCTTCCGATATTTTTCTCTTATTAGTGATGATGTCTTTCATATACTTTGCATGAGGCATTTTGAAGATATCAGTCAAGCGAGTACGCAAAAAGACTGGCCTCAACATTTTAGCAAAGTGTTCAAATTCTTCATCATCTTTCTTTTTAGTTGACTTGGGTGAAAAGGAATATGTTTTTTAACCCAAGATTCTCTTTCTTTATCGTGTTTTCTAGCAATGAAGTCTCTTTTGTCATATCTTGTATTCTTAGGTTGTGGGTTATCAAGACCAACTGCAGGTTCTATCTCAACATCATTATCTGGTTCTTTTTTATTGTTTGGTTGAGTATCTTCATGAACATCAGCATTATCTTTTTCATTATCACTAGGTGAATGTTCATTACTAGACTGAGTTTAAGCATCAGAGATAGAAACATCATTATCATTATCAGGAGGTTTTTCTACTTCAGGTTCACTAGAAGCATGCAAAGTCCTATCATTTTTCTTTTTGTTCTTCTTTTTAGAAGGAATAGGTGCAGTGGTGTTGTTCCTTTGTGAATCATGTTCAATTCTTTTCGGGTGTCCCTTAGGATAACGTGGTTCCTGAGTCATTTTACCTCCACTAGTTGCAACTCTAACAGCAAAGTCATGTATGTTGTTATTCATTTCATCAAGCAATTCTCTTTGAGATTTAGCAACTTGTTCTAACTGGGTTTGTAGCATAAAGCATGCTTTCCCACACCTCTAACATCATTTGAGATTCTAAATAACAAGTCACTAAAGCGAGCAATCATATTCGAATTATATTTGAATTGTTTCATAATGTTTGCATTGAAGTGATCTTGTTTTCTAATGTAGTTTTCAAACTCATAAAGGCATTGGTTAGGGTGCATATTGTGAGGATTGTCATTATCATTGAACTTCATTAGAGAATTTACCTCCACCACCTTGGGTGGTGGTGGTGTATTAAGCCCATGTATTTCTTCAATAGGAGGTAAATTTTTAACATCCTCAGCTTTAATACGTTTTTCCTTCATAGATTTCTTTGCCTCTTGCATATCTTTGGAGCGGGCTTAGGCGGTGGTTCAGGAAGAATCCATTCATCAGAATTTTTCAATATGTTATTCAATAATTCTTCAGCTTGCCCAACAGTTTGTTCCCTGAAAACACAACCAGCACAACTATCTAGGAAATCCCTAGAAGCATCGGTTAGTCCATTATAGAAGATATCAAGTATTTCATTTTTCTTAAGAGGATGACCAGGCAAAGCATTAAGTAATTGGCAAAGCCTCCCCCAAGATTGTGGTAGACTCTCTTCTTTAGTTTGCACAAAGTTAAATATTTCCTGTAGGGCAGCTTGTTTCTTAAGAGCAGGGAAATATTTTTCAGAGAAGTAATAAATCATATCCTGGGGACTACGCACACAACCAGGAGCAAGAGTATTGTACCAAGGTTTAGCATCACCCTTTAATGAGAATGGAAATAATTTGAGAATAAAATAATAATGAGTCTTCTCATCATGAGTAAAAGGGTGGCTATGTCATTCAACTTAGTAAGATGCGCCAGAACAGTTTCAGTTTCATAACCATGGAAAGGATCAGATTCAACCAAAATAATTAACTCTCGGTCGACAGAGAATTCATAATCCTTATCATCAATAAAGATAGGTGAGGTCATAAACTTAGGATCATATTGTTGGGGAACGCAATAATTTCAAAAAAATTCCTACGTACACGCAAGATCAATCATGATGATGCACATCAACAGAGGGGAGAGTGTAGTCCACGTACCCTCATAGACCGTAAGCGGAAGCGTTGTGTGTCGGTGTCAAAACCGGCGGATCTCGGGTAGGGGGTCCTGAACTGTGCGTCTAGGATCGATGGTAACAAGAGACAGGGCACACGATGTTTACCCAGGTTCGGGCCCTCTCTATGGAGGTAATACCCTACTTCCTGCTTGATTGATCTTGATGAATATGAGTATTACAAGAGTTGATCTACCACGAGATCGTAATGGCTAAACCCTAAAAGTCTAGCCTGTATGACTACGGTAATGTGTATCAGTCCTGTCTAGACTAACCCCTCCGGTTTATATAGACACCAGGGTGATCTAGGGTTTACATAGAGTCGGTTACATAAGAAGGAATATTCATAATCGGTCGCCAAGCTTGCCTTCCACGCCAAGTAGAGTCCAATCCAGACACGGGTGCAGTCTTCGGCCTTCATGTCTTCACAACCCATCAGTCCGGCCCATGGATAATAGGCCGGACGCCCGAGGACCCCTTAGTCCAGGACTCCCTCAGTAGCCCCCGAACCAGTCTTCAATAGCAAGGTGTTCGGCACACATATTGTCTTCGGCATTGCAAGGCGGGTTCCTCCTTCAATGATCTCCAAGTAATGGATTCGACCATTGATCCAATGTCTCCTCCTTGGCTTCTGCACGTTAAATAATCTCCGTCCTCCACGTGTCAAGCGAATGTGGAACGTCTGGGTATTTTTGCGAATAACACCCCGTCCACGCAAAGAAGAGCGCCTAATTAAGAGATTGGATCCTAGATCAATTCAGCGCTACGTAGAAGAAATCCCCAGAGACTGCTTAGGAGAAACCATTCCAGCATGGCTAGTGTTCCCAGTGCCTCCGCTCGTCCCAGCCCAGAGAAAGGCAAGTGGGGGAGGTGCTCTGTGTCTCATAGCCAATTGACGAAGTTGCAAACACAGGGATTCCTTCCCCCTACAGATCTAGTCCCTGTTCGAACGGGGCTAGCTTCCTTCAATGAGGGGACTCAGGCAGAGGACTTCCCAATCCGTCCGGGGGAGAGCGAGTGTGTTTTGTCCCCTACATGCTAAGAGGCGTTGGATTTCCAATCCATCCGTTCCTCCGAGGGCTTCTGGAGTACTACGGCCTCTAGCTGCACAACTTCACTCCGGCCTCTATTCTGCACATTGCGGGTTACGTCGCTTTATGCAAACTATTCCTGGGCGTCGAGCCTCATTTCGAGTTGTGGAGGAAGTTGTTCTGTCTCATCCCGCGCAATCACAAAGGGTCAATATTTGAGGTGGGCGGAGCCGAAGTATGGCGCGTCGCCGATACCGGATATCCATCCGGCACACCAAGGAAGGCACCCGATGAATGGCCCTCCGAATGGTTTTATATTGAGGACGTCGCACTTCCCGACCCGGTTTGAAAGGGTCTTCCTAAATTTGCAAGCGTCCCGCTGAAGAAACGCCATAGTTGGCGTCCCCGGAGCCTTGAAGAGGAAGACAGTGTGGAAGTTCGTCAGCTGATGGGCAAGATAAAGGATCTCGCTCAGTCCGAACTCACAGTAATCGAGGTTATGGCAATCTCCATAGCGCGAGGGGTTCAGCTGCTCCAATACAGAGGGCTTCCAATGTGGCACTACAATGGGGAGGATGACGCCTCTCACTGTTGCCAGAAAGGTCCGGATACCCCTGCCGCTTTGGCTAAGATATTAGCCGAATTGTTCAAAGGGGAGGAAATGGAATTTCTTCGCATCAAACTCAGAGACGGGTACTCTATGTATAACCCTCCCAGTTGGGTAAGCCCCAACCCCTCTGTTTTTACTCCTTCCATCTCTGAATTGCCTTTGATAAATTTCTAGTTTGTCTTCTTATGACAGCACTGGCGAAAGGTCACCGAGGGACTTCATAGTCCCGCCCCACAGCCGGAGAACCACAACCGGGAGCTTGATCCCGGGTTTGAAGAGGATCCGAATATATTTGTGGTGCTCGCGGAGGGGGTGTTTTACCAGACGAGCTATGATGGCACAAAAGTGGCCATCATCGCCGACTACCCTGGTCTTCTTCCAGCTTCACACGTAAGTAATCAAGAAACACCTTCTCTGAAAGGGTGCTCTTACTCTGCCTCACCCACCGCATTGTCGCCCGTTCTACAGGGGAGGCGTTCGACGATATCGAGGAAATCGGTTCCTGCGCCGGGCAGGCCTTCGAAGAGGAGGGCCGGTGAAGGCACCGCTGGGCCTTCATCGAGGAGGTACGGATAAATATATTTTCAGTGGCCGTATCCAACTGTGACCTATGCGCCTGTTTGATTACAGGAAAAAGGTTCGCTGAACTGTGTCCGGGGGTCCGGCCGCCCACGCTCCCAACAACCAAGATTTAGACCCAGTCGGGGAGACGGGGGCCGATGCAGGAACAAAGCCGGACTGCCCTTCGGCCGAGGGTTCAGACAATATGTCTGTTACCAACTCAGAAGTAGAGAGCGCCATGAATCATCGGTGCTGCAAGGCTGTTTTACGAGACCCAAATTCTCGGACGAGGAACTTAATGCCTTTAGCTCGGGCAACGCATACATCCGAGCTGCTCGAGATGGGCTTAGAAAAGCCACGAGGCAATATCTGTCAGATGTGCAGGTAAATTTTCTTTGTCAAAAAAGTATAGCCATATACCCGTAGCCCCCGAGACTGAAAGCAGTTGACACAACTGATTTAAGGATCATTGAACAACCAGGTCCTCGCAGAGAAGAATGGTCTGCTAGCCCAAGAGCTGGAGAAGTGTTGGGCGTAGCTAAAAGCTGCTACCGCGGAACTGGGAGACTTAAAGAAGTCGTCCTCTAGTATTGTTCCCTTCCACCAAGGAACAATAATTGAGTACCCACTTCGCTAATGTTGCTGCTGATTTCGCATAATAGGGCTGTCTGATCAACTTGAAGAGAAGCTGAAGGTCCCCAATAGGGAGAAAAAGAGACGAAAAGACAACACGCCATAGGCGTGCGTGTGCCGACCCGCGTCAGAGATGAGAAAAACAAGCTACAGGATTCCAACACTGCCTTGCATGAAGAGTTGAAAGATGTTCGAGCCCAGCTAGCCGCTTCCGTGAAGGAGAACAAAAACTGCGGGGCGGTATCTTCAGTATGTGTCCGAACTGCTTGTGAATTAGCTCAGAGATAAATGGGATTGATATTGTCATGTTTGCAGGTGTACTGACAGGCCGTCCTGAAGAGGAGGTGTCCGAATCATTAAGTGATCTGCTGCAGAGGCTGTCACAAGTGTGCGAGCATGCTCGGCTAGCCATGCGGAGCATGGCTAAGGCCATATGGCCGCCCGACTCCCCTCCAGGAAGTATGGAGGAGCTTGTAGAGCTGTTCAAGGGAGCGCGGCGGCGTATCCGACTATGGAAGATATCGGCCTGCCGAGAGGGTGCGGATATGTCCATTTTGCATCATGCTTTTATATCGATATTTATTGCATCATGGGCTATTATTACACGTTATGTCATAATACTTATGGCTATTCTGTCTTATTTTACAAGATTTACATAAGGAGGGAGAATGCCGGCAGCTGGAATTCTAGGCTGGAAAAGGAGCAAATATTAGAGACCTATTCTGCACAACTCAAAAAGTCATGAAACTCCACAAAAGTAATTTTGGAAAATATAAAAAATATCTAGCGGAAGAAGTTCACTAGAGGGGGGCCCACCTGTCCACGAGGGTGGGGGCGCGCCCTACCCCCCAGGGCGCACCCCCTACCTCGTGGGCCCCCTGTTGGCTCTCTGATGCCCATCTTCTGATATATGAGGTCTTTCATCGAGGAAAAAAATCATAAGCAACCTTTCGGGACGAGACTCCGCCGCCACGAGGCGGAACCAATCTAGGGCTTCGACAGAGCTGTTCTGCCGGGGACACTTCCCTCCGGGAGGGGGAAATCATCGCCATTGTCATCACCAACGCTCCTCTCATCGGGAGAGGGCAGTCTCCATCAACATCTTCATTAGCACCATCTCCTCTCAAAATCCTAGTTCATCTTTTGTATCCAATTCTTGTCTCCAAGTCCAGGATTGGTACTAGTAGGTTGCTAGTAGTGTTGATTACTCCTTGTAGTTGATGCTAGCTGGTTTATTTGGTGGAAGATCATATGTTCAGATCCTTTATGCATATTATTACCCCTCTGATTATGAACATGAATTTGCTTTGTGAGTAGTTATGTTTGTTCCTGAGGACATGGGAGAAGTCTTGCTATTAGTAGTCATGTGAATTTGGTATTCGTTTGATATTTTGATGATATGTATGTTGTCTAGCCTCTAGTGGTGTTATGTGAATGTCGACTACATAACAATTCACCATTATTTGGGCCTAGAGGAAGGCATTGGGAATTAATAAGTAGATGATGGGTTGCTAGAGTGACAGAAGCTTAAATCCTAGTTTATGCGTTGCTTCGTAAGGGGCTGATTTGGATCCATATGTTTCATGCTAAGGTTAGGTTTACCTTAATACTTTTGTTGTAGTTGCGGATGCTTACAATAGAGGTTAATCATAAGTGGGATGCTTTCTCAAGTAAGAACAGCACCCAAGCACCGGTCCACCCACATATCAAATTATCAAAGTACCGAACGCGAATCATATGAACGTGATGAAAACTAGCTTGACGATATTCCCATGTGTCCTCGGGAGCTCTTTTCCTATTCTAAGAGTTTGTCCAGGCTTGTCCTTTTCTACAAAAAGGATTAGGCCACCTTGCTGCACTTTATTTACTTCTGCTACTTGTTGCTAGTTGCAAATTATCTTATCACAAAACTATCTGTTACCACTTATTTCAGTACTTGCTGAGAATACCTTGCTGAAAACTGCTTATCATTTCCTTCTGCTCCTCGTTGGGTTCGACACTCTTACTTATTGAAAGGACTATGATAGATCCCCTATACTTGTGGGTCATCAAGACTCTTTTCTGGTGCCGTTGCCGGTGAGTGAAGCGCCTTTGGTAGGTGGAATCTGGTAAGGAAAAATTTATATAGTGTGCTGAAATTTACTGTCACTTGTTACTATGGAAAGTAATCCTCCGAGAGGCTTGTTCGGGGTATCTTCACCCCGACCAGTAGAGCAAAGAATTGCTCCTCAACCTATTGAACCTACTGAAAATGAAAATGTTCCCTTTGAATTTCCTTCGGGTATGATAGAAAAACTGCTAGCTAATCCTTTTACAGGAGATGGAACAAAGCATCCTGATGAGCACCTAATATATGTGGATGAAGTTTGTGGATTATTTAAGCTTGCAAGTATACCCGATGATGTTGCTAATAAGAAGGTCTTCCCTTTATCTTTGATGGGAGATGGATTGACATGGTATAGGCTATGTGATGATACGAGATCATGGAACTATAGAAGATTGAAATTGGAATTTCATCAAAAGTATTATCCTATGTATCTTGTTCATCATGATCGCAACTATATATATAATTTTTGGCCTCGCGAAGGAGAAAGCGTCGCTCAAGCTTGGGGTAGGCTTAAATCAATGTTATATTCATGCCCCAATCATGAGCTCCCAAGAGAAATAATTATTCAAAATCTTTATGCTCGGCTTTCTGAAAATAATCGCACCATGCTCGATACTTCTTGGGCTGGCTCTTTTATGATGAAGACTATTGAATTTAAATAGGATTTATTGGATAGAATTAAACGCAACTCTAAAGATTGGGATCTCGATGAAGGTAAGGAGTTAGGTATGACACCCAAGTTTGATTGTGTTAAATCTTTTATGGATACCGATATTTTCCGTAAGTTTAGCACTAAATATGGACTTGACTCTGAGATAGTAGCTTCTTTCTGTGAATCTTTTGCTACTTATGTTGATCTTCCCAAGGAGAAGTGGTTTGAATATCATCCTCCCATACATAGAAGTAAAAGTATCTGCACCTATTAAAGTTGAAGAAAATATTGTCACTTATAATGATCCTATTGTTCCTACTTCTTATGTTGAGAAACCACCTTTACCTGTTAGAATAAAGGATCATGCTAAAGCTTCAACTGTAGTTCGTAAAAGCAATATTAAAACTTATACACCTCCTGAGCAAGTTAAAGTTGTACCTAAGATTGCTATTGTTAAAGATCTCTTACCTGATAATATTGATGGGCATGTTATTTAGTTTTGCGGTGAAACCGCTAGAATTGCCAAACCTAGTGCTAAAGATAAACATAGACCTGTGTTAGGTGTGCCTGTTATTTCTGTTAAAATAGGAGATCATTATTATCATGGCTTATGTGATATGGGTGCTAGTGCTAGTGTTATACCTTATACTCTGTACGAAGAAATTAAGCATGAAATTGCACCCGCTGAGATAGAAGGTATTGATGTTACAATTAAACTTGCCAATAGAGATACTATATCAGCAATGGGAATTGTTAGAGATGTTGAAGTCTTGTGTGGGAAAACTAAATATCCTGCTGATTTTCTTGTTCTTAGTTCCCCACAAGATAGCTTTTGTCCCATTATATTTGGTAGACCCTTCTTGAATACTGTCAATGCTAAGATAGATTGCGAAAAGAATGTTGTTACTATTGGCTTGGATGATATGATTCATGAGTTTAATTTCTCTAAATTTAGTAAACAACACCGTGAAGAAGAATTTCCTATTAAGGATGAAATTATAGGTCTTGCTTCTATTGCCGTACCTCCTAGTGATCCCTTAGAACAATACTTGCTGGACCATGAAAATGATATGTTTATGAATGAAAGAAGGGAAATAGATGAAGTATTCTTTAAACAGGAACCTATTCTGAAACACAATTTGCCTGTTGAAATCCTAGGGGATCCTCCTCCACCCAAGGGTGACCCCGTGTTTGAGCTTAAACCGTTGCCTGATAATCTCAAATATGCTTATCTTGATGAAAATAAGATATATCCTGTTACTATTAGTGCTAACCTTTCATAGCATGAAGAAGAGAGATTATTGAAAACTCTGAAGAAGCACCGTGCTTCTATTGGATATACTCTTGATGATCTTAAGGGCATTAGTCCCACTCTATGTCAACATAAAATAAATTTGGAAGAAGATGCTAAACCAGTTCGTGATCACCAATGACGGTTGAATCCTAAGATGAAAGAAGTGGTAAGAAAAGAAATACTAAAGCTTCTGGAGGCAGGTATAATTTATCCTATTGCTGATAGTCAATGGGTAAGTCCTGTCCATTGTGTCCCTAAAAAGGGAGGTGTTACTGTTGTTCCTAATGATAAAGATGAATTGATTCCGCAAAGAATTATTACAGGTTATATGATGGTAATTGATTTTCGTAAATTAAACAAAGCTACTAAGAAAGATCATTACCCCTTACCTTTTATCGATCAAATGCTAGAAAGATTATGCAAACATACACATTAATTATTGCTTTCTAGATGGTCATTCTGGTTTCTCCCAAATACCTGTGTCAGCTAAAGATCAATCAAAGACTACTTTTACATGCCCTTTTGGTACTTTTGCTTATAGACGTATGCCTTTTGGTTTATGTAATGCACCTGCTATGTTTCAAAGATGCATGATGGCAATATTCTTTGACTTCTGTGAAAAGATTTGTGAGGTTTTCATGGACGACTTTTCCATATATGGATCTTCTTTTGAAGATTGCTTGAGCAATCTTGATCGAGTTTTGCAGAGATGTGAAGAAACTAATCTTGTCTTGAATTGGGAAAAATGCCACATTATGGTTAATGAAGGTATTGTCTTGGGGCATAAAGTTTTTGAAAGAGGTATTGAAGTTGATAAAGCCAAGGTTGATGCTATTGAAAAGATGCCATGTCCCAAGGACATCAAAGGTATAAGAAGTTTCCTTGGTCATGCCAGTTTTAATAGGAGGTTCATGAAGGCCTTCTCAAAAATTTCTCGGCCTCTGACTAATTTACTACAAAAAGGTATACCATTTGTCTTTGATGATGATTGTGTAGAAGCATTTGAAATACTTAAGAAAGCATTGATTTGTGCACCTATTATTCAGCCACCTGATTGGAATTTACCCTTTGAAATTATGTGTGATGCTAGTGACTATGCTGTAGGTGCTGTTCTATGGCAAAGAGTTGATAAGAAATTAAATGTTATCCATTATGCTAGTAAAACTCTAGACAATGCTCAAAGAAATTATGCAACCACTGAAAAATAATTCCTAGCAGTTGTATTTGCTTGTGATAAGTTCAGACCTTATATTGTCGTTTCTAAAGTGACTATTCACACTGATCATGCTGCTATTAAATATCTTTTTGAAAAGAAAGATGCTAAACCTAGACTTATTAGATGGGTTCTCTTGCTACAAGAATTTGATTTGCATATTGTTGATAGAAAGGGAGTTGAGAACCCCGTTGCAGACAACTTTTCTAGGTTAGAAAATGTTCTTGATGACCCACTACCTATTGACGATAGCTTTCCTGATGAAAAATTAAATGTTATAAGTACTTCTCGTAGTACTCCATGGTATGCGGATTATGCTAATTATATTGTTGCTAAATTTATACCACCTAGTTTCACATACCAGCAAAAGAAAAAGTTTTTCTATGATTTGAGACATTACTTTTGGGATGACCCACATATCTATAAAGGAGTAGATGTTGTTATTAGACGTTGTGTACCTGAGCATGAACATGAACAGATCCTACGCAAGTGTTACTCCGAAGCTTATGGAGGACACCACGTTGGAGATAGAACTGCACATAAGGTATTGCAATCCGGTTTTTATTGGCCTACTCTCTTCAAGGATGCCCGTAAGTTTGTCTTGTCATGTGATGAATGTCAAAGAATTGGTAATATTAGTAAACGTCAAGAAATGCCTATGAATTATTCACTTGTTATTGAACCATTTGATGTTTGGGGCTTTGATTATATGGGACCTTTTCCAGCCTCTAATGGATATACACATATTTTACTTGCTGTTGATTACGTTACTAAGTGGGTAGACGCTATTCTAACTAGTAGTGCTGATCATAACACTTCTATAAAAATGCTTAAAGAATTTATTTTTCCGAGGTTTGGAGTCCCTAGATATTTAATGACTGATGGTGGTTCACTTTTTATTCATGGTGCTTTCCGAAAAATGCTTGCTAAATATGATGTTAATCATAGAATTGCATCTCCTTATCACCCGCAGTCTAGTGGTCAAGTAGAATTGAGTAATAGAGAGCTCAAATTAATTTTGCAAAAGACTGTCAATAGGTCTAGGAAGAATTGGTCCAAGAAACTTGATGATGCATTATGGGCCTATAGAACTGCATATAAAAATCCTATGGGTATGTCTCCGTATAAAATGGTTTATGGAAAAGCATGTCACTTACCTCTCGAACTAGAACATAAGGCATATTGGGCTATTAAAGAGCTCAACTATGATTTCAAACTTGCCGGTGAGAAGAGGTTATTTGATATTAGCTCCCTTGATGAATGGAGAACCCAAGCGTATGAAAATTCCAAGTTGTTTAAAGAAAAAGTTAAAAGATGGCATGACAAAAGGATACAAAAGCATGAGTTTAATGTAGGTGATTATGTATTGCTATACAACTCTTGTTTAAGATTTTTTGCAGGAAAACTTCTCTCTAAATGGGAAGGCCCCTACGTCATCGAGGAGGTCTATCGTTCCGGTGCCATAAAAATCAACAACTTCGAAGGCACAAATCCGAAGGTGGTAAACGGTTAAAGAATCAAACACTATATCTCAGGTAATCCTATAAATGTTGAAACCAATGTTATTGAAACCGTAACCCCGGAGGAATACATAAGGGACACTTTCCAGAATGTTTCAGACTCCGAAAAGGAATAGGTATGTGGTACGGTAAGTAAACCGACTCCAAAACAGTTTTTAAGGCAATATTTCTCCGTTTTGTAATATTTAGAAAAATAGAAAAATAAGTAGCAGACCGGGAAGGACATGAGGGCTCCACGAGGGTGGAGGGCGCGCCCTACCCCCCTAGGCGTGCCCCCCTACCTCGTGAGCACCTCGTGTGACTTCCGAACTCTGTTTTCTTGCATGATACATATTTTGGCCGGTAAAAATTCATTATATAACGTCCCGAAGGTTTTGACTCCCGTATCACGCAAATATCCTCTGTTCTTGTTTCGAGCTGTTCTCTATAAGGGTTGTCAAGGCCAGGCATCATGTCGTCCGCCTCCTCCAACAATGGTGACAAAGATGCTTGGCTAATGAAGACAGAGCTGAAGAGGGAAGAACCCGTGGAGATCAACAAGGATGAAGGGATCAAGAAGGCCACGTTGAACCAAGGTCTGGCAGTAGAAGACATCCTTCAACTTGATCACAATCTTCTTACCCCAACTGAGATCGAGGCTTTCAAGATGATTGAGTTACCTCGTATTCAAAACAAGTATCTCACAAGTGAAAATATTTTGTTGAAGGAGCTTATCGTGGCACTCAAGGGCATTATCTGTAAGTTGGAGGACCTCTTACGCTCGATGTGCGACTATCCATCATCACCACCTTCTTCACCGACAAAGGAGACATAATCACATGGGTATGGGCACTCCCCTTGGCAACTGCCAAGCTTGGCGGAGGTGCCCGGTATCGTATCACAATCACATCTCCTATCTTTACAGTTTTTCTTAGTTCGATCCTATTAGTAGTATTTTGATCTAGTAGAATAAAGTTTATGGCATGATCTAGTTTTGAGTTTTGCTTTATGATCTCTCTATGTAATCGAGTCCGTGAGCTATATATAATAAAGATTAGTGTTGAGTCAAGGGCTTGATTATTTTACACTGATCTTGAGTGAATAAAAGAAAAGAGAAAAGAATAAAAAGAAACAAAGAGATCATATTGATCTTATTGAAAGTAATGAACTCACGTAGAAAGAGTATGATGATTGAAAGTTGTTGGGGGTTGGCAAACATAGCTTTGGTCATCGTTGCAATTAATAGGAAGTAATAAGGAAAGAGAGGCATCACATATAAATATACTATTATTGACATCTTTTATGATTGGGAGCACTCATTAAAATATGACATGCTAAAGAGTTGATGTTGGACAAGGAAGACAATGTAATGAGTTATGTTTTCTTATGTCTGAGATAAAGTATGTTGTCATGGATCCTCCAACATGTTGAGCTTGCCTTTCCCCCTCATGCTAGCCAAATTCTCAGCACCAAGTAGAGATACTACTTGTGCTTCCAAAACCCTTAAACCAGTTATGCCATGAGAGTCCACCATATCTACCTATGGATTGAGTAAGATCCTTCAAGTAAGTTGTCATCGGTGCAAGCAATAAAAGTTGCTCTATATATGTATGATTGATTGGTGTGGGAGAAATAAGCTTTATACGATCTTGTGACGTGGAAGTAATAAAAGCGACGGACTACATAATAAAGTTTCATATCACAAGTGGTAATAAAAAGTGACGTTCTTTCGCATTAAGATTTTGTGCAACCAACCATAAAAGCGCATGGCAACCTATGCTTCCCTCTGCGAAGGGCCTATCTTTTATTATTATCTTCTACCTTATGCAAGAGTCTTGGTGATCTTCACCTTTCCTTTTTCATTTTATCCTTTGGCAAGCACAGTATGTTGGAAAGATCCTGATATATGTACCTAATTGGATGTAGGGGAGCATGAATTATTACTGTTGACATTGCCCTTGAGGTAAAATGTTGTGGGGCGAAACTATAAGCCCCTATCTTTCTCTGTGTCTAATTAAAACTCCGTAACCACAAGTATTGCGTGGGTGTTAGCAATTATGAAGGACTAGATGATAGTTGAGTATGTGGACTTGCTATTTAGCTCTGACATAGACTCTTTCTGATGTTATGATAAATTGCGATTGCTTCAATGACTGAGATTATAGTTTGTTAGTTCTCAATAAAGTTTATGATTCGTACTCTGCATTGTGAATGGATTATTACTTGAGCATAAGAAATCATATGACAATATCTATATATGTTGCTGTTATGAGAATAATCATGATGCCTTCATGTCCGTATTTTATTTTTATCGACACCTTTGCCTCTAAACATGGTGACATATTTATTGTTATCGGCTTTCGCTTGAGGACAAGCGAGGTCTAAGCTTGGGGGAGTTGATACGTCCATTTTGCATCATGCTTTTATATCAATATTTATTGCATTATGGGCTGTTATCTATCTATCTATTATATACTTAAAAACAAAAGTCAAACAAGACACCACGTTCTTCCACATATGTTAAAATTATATCCACCGTTGATCAGTAATAATTACGGCTGAGATTTAAAGATATTACATTACATGCCTAAAGCGTGTATTGAACCGACACGTATAAGGTGTGTTAATAAAAAGTTGGAAAAAAGAGATGAGTTGTGAATCGGCAAAAAATAGATGAGTTGTGAATCGGCAGGTAACTAGCACGTACGGAATTCTCTCACGTAGTACATGCATCGTTGTTGAAAAAACACAACCACCATCACGTGGATAAGATGGACATCTAAAAGTTAATGCCAGCTACGTGTTGTACGTGAAAAGAAGGAGCAAGTAATCAAATCCGATTAGGATTCTAACAAGAGAAAAAAAAGGCACACTAGAGATATACCTAATCCACGTAGGTGTGTGCATCACTAAAATTAAAAGGAAAGTCCCTGAAAAACATACATAGCTTTTCTTTTAAGATTAGAAAAACATACATAGCTAGAGAGAAAACAGTGTGGTTTGTATAGAAGGATCTATTTGGAAGAGAAGAAAAGCATGTTACGAAAAGAAACGTGCGTAAACTAGATCATGTACGAAAAGAAAAGCATGTTACGAAAAGAAAAGCATGTTACGAAAAGCATGTTATCGATGAACTTGGTGAGAAAAAGGTTCAACTTGGAAACGAACAAAACTAGATCATGTACATGTTACGAAAAGAAACGTGCGTATTAGAAGGGTGCTTATCTATTTGAAACATGAGTACGATGTCAGCAAGCCGCTTCCCAGCCGTATACATACATGCACGATATTACATGGGTCTATACATTTGCATTCCATCAAACGGGTGGAAACCAATAGTAAACGATAATGAAATGCTAAAGATATTAGTTATGCAAATAGTCGTCCAACCTGGAAAAAAAGAAAAGCCACCATATTAATAATTTAAACTAAAATCTATACTTAAATTTATATGGATAAGGAATCCTACATCATCTATATGCGAAGCTTAAAATAAAAAATATATTATATAATTCATTTGTAGTGCTTAAATATAAATTTTTACTCATATGAAACATGTATCTAGATTTCAAATAAATCATTATTTGATTCCAGCCAGATTAGAATATAATTTGACACAGAACAATACGGAAACAAAAAAACCAGTAAAAAATTCAGAAAGATAAAAAAATTAAACAACCTTTTTAGGATATACACTAATAGAGTTAAATGAATTTTCATTACATAAATTCTTGCTATAGAGCTAAAATAAAAAGTGACCCATAAATTTGACCATGTAATTTCAAGCAAATATTAAGCGATTCCGGCCCGTTCAGAATGTAAATTTATGACGAACTAAAAAAAAGTAATCTATAAAAAGATTTAGGAAGACCAAAATTTTAATACTAACTTTTTAGGATATAAACCAATAGTTACTTAGGCTTAGGTGTTTAGTCTACATAAATGATTAGAGTAAGAGGATAGTTGTCACGAGCATTTAGAAGCATGCATGGACGATCTACATAAAGTTTATACATTTAATTATGGATGGAATGGTTTGGCATGGTATATTTAACCCGCGAGGGACTTTAACAATAATAATATATTTAACATAATAATTTCAGGTGGAGTTTGATCAGGTTTCCTCAAGATGATATATTAGTAGAAGTGAGAAATCTGAAGATCATTATGGAATCATAAAGCTTTTCACTATAAGGTGCTGAGCATTATTTACAATCGAATGTGTTTTCCAAGAACAATACAATTAAATCAGAGTCTCTGGATCTTATCTTTTTTTAAACTACACATTTTATATATTATCTTTTGATAAAAGAATATTTCTAGGGAAATACTGGTCGCAAGGTCCACTAGAAAAACATTATGGCCAATTTACCCACCATTCATCGATAATGTTCGTTCAGAATTCGAATCAGTACCCATAATTACATTATGCATGATAAGATGATGTGGAAGCCCATGTATGGATATGTGGATATATAATATCATATGATACTAATAAAAATACATGCAAAATACGAATGACGATGACTTAGACAATGAATCAGATAACAAGGTAATTGTTTAGAAAAGGTGGAACAATGAAAGCTAACGATTAGTAAAAAATCTATTGCCATTGTTTGTTTGATCTTTGTTTGTTACACAACAAAATGTCTACCTAAAATTTTATACAGATAACGGAAATATGTGTAGCATGTTTAACAATGTTTACTACAACGACAAATATTAGCTATACTTTTTAAACAAATACCAATATGGCGATAAATGAAATGAAATAATATAGGTAGATAAAACCGACCAAAATATGAAAAACTTTGTGAGAGGTCTAGCCGCGCAAATGCGCGGGTCACACCACTAGTTACACGTTATGTCATAATACTTATGGCTATTCTCTCTTATTTTACAAGGTTTACATAAGGAGGGAGAATGCCGGCAGCTGGAATTCTGGGCTGGAAAAGGAGCAAATATTAGAGACCTATTCTGCATAACTCCAAAAGTCCTGAAACTCCACGAAAGTCATTTTTGGAAAATATAAAAAATATCCAGCGGAAGAAGTTCACCAGAGGGGGGCCCACATGTCCACGGGGGTGGGGGCGCACCCTACCCCCCAGGGCGCGCCCCCTACTTCGTGGGCCCCCTGTTGGCTCTCTGATGCCCATCTTCTGCTATATGAGGTCTTTTGTCGAGGAAAAAATCATAAGCAACCTTTCGGTACCAGACTCCGTCGCCACGAGGCGGAACCTTAGCGGAACCAATCTAGGGCTCCGGCAGAGCTGTTCTGCCGGGGACACTTCCCTCTGGGAGGGGGAAATCATCACCATCATCATCACCAATGCTCCTCTCATCGGGAGAGGGCAATCTCCATCAACATCTTCACCAGCACCATCTCCTCTCAAAACCCTAGTTCATCTCTTGTATCCAATTCTTGTCTCCAAGTCGGGGATTGGTACTAGTAGGTTGCTAGTAGTGTTGATTACTCCTTGTAATTGATGCTAGTTGGTTTATTTGGTGGAAGATCATATGTTCAGATCCTTTATGCATATTATTACCCCTCTGATTATGAACATGAATATGCTTGGTGAGTAGTTACGTTTGTTCCTAAGGACATGGGAGAAGTCTTGCTATTAGTAGTCATGTGAATTTGGTATTCGTTCGATATTTTGATGAGATGTATGTTGTCTAGCCTCTAGTGGTGTTATGTGAACATTGACTACATAACACTTCACCATTATTTGGGCCGAGAGGAAGGCATTGGGAAGTAATAAGTAGATGATGGGTTGCTAGAGTGACAGAAGCTTAAACCCTAGTTTATGCGTTGCTTCGTAAGGGGTTGATTTGGATCCATATGTTTCATGCTATGGTTAGGTTTACCTTAATACTTTTTTTGTAGTTGAGGATGCTTGAAATAGAGGTTAATCATAAGTGGGATGCTTGTTCAAGTAAGAACAACACCCAAGCACCGGTCCACCCACATATCAAATTATCAAAGTACCGAACGCGAATCATATGAACGTGATGAAAACTAGCTTGACGATATTCCCATGTGTCCTTGGGAGCGCTTTTCCTATTATAAGAGTTTGTCCAGGCTTGTCCTTTGCTACAAAAAGGATTGGGCCACCTTGCTGCACTTTATTTACTTTTTCTACTTGTTGCTCGTTACAAATTATCTTATAACAAAACTATCTATTACCACTTATTTCAGTACTTGCAGAGAATACCTTGCTGAAAACCGCTTATCATTTCCTTCTGCTCCTCGTTGGGTTCGACACTATTACTTATCAAAAGGACTACGGTAGATCCCCTATACTTGTGGGTCATCAGGTGCGCGGGAAGCCTGGGCCATGGTGAAAACGCGATATACCAAGCTGGACCCGAATCACATGGCCAGGGTTGGACCACTAGGGTCAAATGGGGAAGAAATTCCTGTTAGTTTAGTATATGACCAAGTAGAGGTGGCCGCCAAATATTCCCAACAGGATTGTAAGTTAGATCGCCTGTTGGACGGTATAGAGAGGGAAGTGTTTGGGTCCAAGTGACTATGTACTTTCCTTGCCCTGTGTAATTCTAGCTCAATTGTATAGCATTTGTCATGGCAGACCTTTTTGCTTCAACCTCCGGACTCAAGGGTGCGGAGTGTTTTCGGATACCCTCACGGCCGAATAAGTCGGGGAATGCCTGGAAAACTAGGCGTAGGGGTCATAGTTGCTTGAACAGACAAGTTTGTATTCTGCTAGTTATGTTATATTACATTTTAGTCGTAAGAAACAACTTCCAAAGAGAATAGTTCCGTTAAGGGTTCCTTTCCCTGGGTGTGCATGTATTAATGTACATGTCCGAGTTGTGATGGGAAAATCGCCGTTTATGTAACTTCTGGGGGTTACCAATGGAGTAATTGAGAAAATGTCTTTAATTCACCGACCGAATATTCCCTTAAGAAGGCTAGCTTTCGGCTTCACCCAGTCTGAGGTACACATCCGAATGACCCGGCAGTAACAATCGTGGAGGTGCTCCCTGTCGGTGTCAAAACCGGCGGATCTTGGGTAGGGGGTCCCGAACTGTGCGTCTAGGCGGAAACAGGAGACAAGGGACACGATGTTTTTTACCCAGGTTCGGGCCCTCTCGATGGAGGTAAAACCCTAATCCTGCTTGATTAATATTGATGATATGGGTAGTACAAGAGTTGATCTACCATGAGATCGGAGAGGCTAAACCCTAGAAGCTAGCCTATGGTATGATTGTTGTTGTCTATGTCCTACGGACTAGACCCTCTGGTTTATATAGACATCGGAGGGGGCTAGGGTTACACAGAGTCGGTTACAAGGAAGGAGATCTACATATCCGTATTGCCAAGCTTTCCTTTCACGCCAAGGAGAGTCCCATCCGGACACGGGACGAAGTCTTCAATCTTGTATCTTCATAGTCCAATAGTCCGGCCAAAGGTTTTAGTCCGGCAGTCCGGATACCCCCTAATCCAGGACTCCCTCAGTAGCCCCTGAACCAGGCTTCAATGAAGATGAGTCCGGCGCGCAGATTGTCTTCGGCATTGCAAGGCGGGTTCCTCCTCCGAATACTTCATAGAAGATTTTGAACACGAGGATCGTGTCCGGCTCTGCAAAACAAGTTCCACATACCACCGTAGAGAGAATAATATTTTCACAAATCTAATCTGCTGACGTATTCCATAGCGTGACATCACACCACAGCCAAGCCTTTATTCGAATTGTTTTTTACCCCCCAACTCAGCGCGTTTCGCGAGGCGGTTTCCTTGGCACGTCTTGTCGAAGCAGAGATCATGTCTCCTTTATTTACGGGATTCTCATCAACACGGACGTGGGTAACCCAATCGTGCCCGTTGGTACGTCTCCTCGATCGAAGGTAAGTCCCAAACAGTCACAGGGAGGGCTCTCGGTATTCAACCTCTTTATAAAGAGACCAAAGCCTTACTCTTTTCTATCGATCTCAATCGAATTCCCCTCCTGCCTCGAGTTCCAACACCCGAAGCTTCAGATTCAGGCGCTTCGGACCTTTGATGATTTCCGGATCTAACCTTCAAGGCCGATGGATGCCTTCCTCCGTCACGGAGGAAGACATAATAAAGCTAAGGGAGGCCAGGTACCTGACCGGCGAAATCCCGCATAGGCTGCCTGCTCAAGGGCAGGTTATTCCCGCTCCAAAGTCCGGTAAGAGCGTTGTGTTCGTATCTCACTTCCTTCGAGGGCTAGGCTTCGCAGTGGATCCCTTTGTGAGGGGGCTCATGTTCTATTATGGGCTGGACTTCCACGACTTAGCCCCGGAGTCTATACTCCACATCTCATCGTTCATCGTCGTGTGTGAAGCTTTCCTCCGCATTACCCCTCACTTCGGACTGTGGCTCAAGACCTTCAAAGTGGAGCCGAAGATGATCGAGGGGCAGCACGCAGAGTGCGGAGGCGCTGTAATAAGCAAAAATGCTGACGCCCCATGGCCTGATGGCTCTTTCTAGGAGGAGCCCAGCCTATGGCAACAAGAGTGGTTTTATATCACAGCTCCCAGGGGTACAAAGTGGGTGGCTCCACCTGCCTTTCGCTCGGGTCCCCCGCCACGACTGGCGTCATGGGTCAACAAGGGGCTAGACTGTGGGCTAGTAAAGGATGTGCCCGTATTGCAGAGCCGCATCCGAGATCTCCTAGAGAGAGATGTCAGCCTGGTCGTGGTGGCGCAAGTCATGTTAATTCGCTGAGTCCTGCCCTGCAAACATTGTCCCCTCCGCCTGTGGGAGTTTAACCCGGAGGGACCGCGAGCTCTCCAACATCTTCTTGGCATGACACCTATGGAGATGTACAAACTGTTCTTCGGACCACAAGCCATGTGTCCGGATTCCACTGAGGATGCAGGTCTAAGCTACAATCGTCCGGATACCCAAGTAAGTAGCTCCGCATCCGAACACTCTATTTGCTTATTTATCACAACGTCGCCCTTAAAAAAAGCCGCTCTTTAACCAGGAGTGGATAGCTAATGCAAAGTTGATCAGGTGTCTGGCCCCCTCCCGGAGACCTCGCCAGACCCTGTGTTAACTAGGATGCTGGAGATCGCGCCTTATCCAGCGCCTTCGGGAGAAAATGAAGGGGGAAACAAGGAAACTACTTCCTCCGCGAAGGAGGTTGGCCGGAAGGGAGGAATCGAAACTTACTCTCTCCAGGTAAAGAAGAGGACCGCCTCTGAGGATCCGGAGACAATGGTCTCAAAACGGGGGAAGAAATCTTCGCCAGAGGGTCCTGCACCGGGGGATACCTTGGCCGCACCATGCCCTCGAGGGGATCAGCCCTCTACCGAGCTGTACGTAAAAGGGTATTTAGTAATGAGGAAGAACCTCGCTTTACCTCTGAGGAAAATAATCGAAGCCTTTATCTTTGCAGTTCGGATCTTAGCCCTTCCCAGCAGAGCTCGTCTTTGGGGGTTCTTCCTCCGTAGATGATGGAGAGCGGAACGCCTCCCCCTGACATACCACCTCAGTATCCAGCTTTTGAAGAGATCAATCAGAAGAGTCCGGCACCGCCTGGTGTGTGGTCAGACGTTCTGAGGGATCTTCTGGAGCGAGCAATTATCTCAGAGGAGCACCGCACGTTAATGAGTACGGTAATTGAAAGGATTTCGTCCGCGGAAAGCGGGTTGCATGAAGCTGTCATGAGTCTACTAACGGGCCTTGAGGTACGTGAAATGATGTATCGTTTTGACAGTACCGCATACTTTAAGATGCGCCCCGTGTAGACAGTAGCCCCTGAGACTCTGGGTGCCATCGCAGATGACGGCGCGCAGAGGACCATAGTACCAGGTTTAACTTTGCCGCCTTAATATGCAGGTGGCGAAGTGTCCGGTGGCCAGCCGGACTGCTGAATTTGCCGAGTTAAAGCGGCAACTTGACGTGGCAGATGCCGACATCATGCTTGTCAACAAGCGGCTTGACGAGGCACAAGGTATGTGGTTTCTCCGGATACACATGGTAAGAGGAGCATGATGCCAGTATCTATAACATGTGTGTTTAATGCAGATGGAGCTGCGGCCGTGGAGAACCTGCGGGCAGAACTTGCCCGAGCCAAGGAACAAGCCTGTCACATCCCTAGCTTCTGGTATTGCACTAGGATAGCTTCATGTGTGCATCATGTTTAAATTTTTCTTAAACTTGAAATGGGGATGTTCAAACCCTAGCATTAAATCAACTCAACTAGGGTGGATTAAAATCTTTTTCAATAAACCCAAAAAGTTCCTAAGAAAAGTTCATGATTTCTGGTTAAGGTGGAAACCCCTGCCAAAAATGATGAATATATTCTTAGATCATTTTTGGATTTTTGAATTAAATCATATTGTATTTGACTTTGGACATTTAGACACTATAAATAATTTAAATGCTCAAATAATGTTGGAATTATTTGTGGGACAGTGAAATAATTCAGAAAGTGCTCATGAATATTTTCAGGATTTATAAAATTGATTTGGTTTTTAAAACTGGATCAAAAACAAACTACAAAAAATAGAAAACAATAACAGAATTAACAGAGAGAGAGAGAGACCAGCACCTCGGCCACTTACCTGGCAACCTACTGTGCAGCCCAACACTGTAGCCCGTGCCAGCCCAGCCCACCTCCTCCTCTCTGTCGTCTTCCTCCCCCTCGCCCCGAAGCTGCTCGGTGGCGAGCGCCGACGCCGCCCCGGCCACCTCCTGCTTCCCCGGCCCCTCCTAGCAACGCCATGACGACGCCCCGTGTCCCCTCGCTCTTTTCCCTCACCCGCTGCATCCCCTCTCCCTCCTCTGTCTCTCTCCCTCGCTCATCCCCGGATGCACCCGAGACCGCCGACGAGCACCACCGGAGCCACCAGCATCCCCACGCCCAGCCAGTTAGGCCACGAGCTCCGCCTTGGATCCGGGAAGCTCTACCACGACACACGCGACGCCGGGTGCCCTGAAGCCACGCCATCACCACCATCTTCATCGCCACGGCCGGCGATCGCCGCCACTCGATTCGCAGCACCGAAGACGCCCCCGAGCTCGCTGACCTCCTCATCGTTCTCCCTGTGAGCTCCTGCTGCCTCCTCTTTGCTCGCTCCCTCCGTTCCCGTCCCCTAGTTCCGTCTTCCACCACGGCCGAAGCTCGCCGCCGCCGTGCCTCGTCGCCGTCGTGGCCAAAGCCACTGTGGCTCGAGGCCGGGCACACCATCGTGCTCCACACCTCACCAGGAGCACGTAGCACGCACCAACGCCTCCCCTAGCGCCCTGCATCGCCTAACCCGCCGCTGGCCGAACTCCGGCCGCCGCCTCCCTCGCCACTGCCGACGCCACAGCTAATCCCAGCTCCTCTGGCTTGCTCCATTGGATGCGCACGAGCTCGAGCTCCCTGTAGAACCCCTCCGCGCGTCGAATGGGCGCCGGAGCAGCCATCCCGGTGAGCCTCCGTCGTTGGTTTTGGTCGTCGCCGGCCGAACTCCGGCGATGTCGACGTGGCCCATCATTAGCCACTAACAGCCCCACTAATTAAACTTAGAGACACTGACAGATGGGCCCCACTACTTAACTAACCCTGCTTAGCTCCTGTTTAGGTTACACTAACCCTACGGGCCCCACAGGTCAGTTTGACCTGGCCACGTCACACGTTGACTGGCCCCACGCGTCAGAATTGACCCAGCTGACGTGGCCGTTGACTGGGTCCACATGTCAGGGTCACTAATCAGCCCCAGTCACTGACCAGTGGACCCCACTGGTCAGGTTTGACCTGGAGGCGCACAGTTGACCTGCTGACATCAGGGTGATGTCATGCTGACGCAATATGTATTTTCTGGAATTATTTTAATTCAGGAAATTCCAGAAATTGTCCAAAACTTCTAAAATTCATAGAAATTCAACCGTAACTCCAAATTAAATAATTTATATATGAAAAATTATCAGAAAAATCCAATCTATCCATCTGTACCATTTTCATGCATGTTAGAACAACTTATAGCTGCTGATTAGCACAAATCATATAAATAGCATTTTAATATCCACATATGGAGTTTGAATTTGAATCTTGGATTCAAACCAACTTCATTTTATCTGGTTGCTAGTTGCATTAGCTCAAACTACAGCATATTGCCATGTCATGATCATGCATCATATTGTGCATTGCATTGATTGTGTTCTTCCTTGTTCGCCGGTGTTTGTCCCCTCTCAGTAGACGACGTACCGACGATGAGTTCGTTGACACCGATGAAGAGCTATGCTATCTTCAGAAGTGCCAGGCAAGGAAAACCCCCTTGTTCATTCCGATACAATCCTACTCTCTCGCCCTGCTCTCTTTTACTGCATTAGGACAACAACGAGTCATTTGTTACTTGCTGCGGTAGCTGAACCCCTTTATCCTCTGCATGACCTGTCATTGCCACATTAAATAGATGAAAACCACTAGTATGAGTAGGAGTTGTTTGAGCCCTGTTGTGCCTACTCATTCATGTTTGTTTGTCATGCCTGCTACTGCTTAGAGTTGAGTCAGGTCTGATTCATCGGGAATGAATCAAAGGTGTGTGAACATGTCCTACTGTGTGTAAGCTAAGTGTGTGAACACGATTTGGTAAAAGGTATCGGTGAGAGGCCATGTAGGAGTACATGGTGGGTTGTCTCATTCAAGCCATCCTTAGGAACTGAGTTCTGTGTTTGTGATCCATGATTCAGCTAGTACCATGCATTGGTCCCTGAAATATGACCCCACTCGACTTCTTATTCACCCTTGTCCTCTGTCCAGGAGTTGCAAGTAGTTTCTGGTGTTTGTAGTATGCTGGAGGCCGTGCGCAGCGCTGACCGAAGGGGTGGGCTGTGATGTGGTAGGCACGTGGCCGGGTATACCGGGCGCCCGTTTGGTGTCACGGAACCCTGTTCACATCGTTTGGGGCTGTGAGCGAAACCCCGGCCGGATCTCCTCATGGATGGAACCCGAATAGGCAATAAACCTGGACTAGAGACTTAGGTGTTCAGGTAGGTCGTGGTCTACACCCACGTCGGCTTTCGCTTGAAGTCTGCCGAGCACATGACATGTGCAGACGCTAAGTGGTGGAAACATGTATGAAGAAGTACACCCCTGCAGGGTTAACATCATCTATTCGAATAGCCGTGTCCGAGGTAAAGGACTTCTGGGTTGCTTATATCAGTTCATAGACAAGTGAAAGTGGATACCCTAAAATACGCAAGATAAGCGTGAGTGCTATGGATGGTGTTCTCATATGGAGACGGGAGCGGATCCATAGTGGTGTATTGATATGGTGAATATGTGGACTCGTGTGCGCCACCTCAAAAGAGTTACTTGCAGTCGTAGTTCAGGATAGCCACCGAGTCAAAGCTGGCTTGCTGCAGTTAAACCCCACCATCCCCTTTGTTGATAATGATGCATATGTAGTTAGTTCTGATGTAAGTCTTGCTGGGTACATTTGTACTCACATTTGCCTATTTTATGTTTTTGCAGAGAGACTTCAGTCTCACTAGTAGTTTCGTGTGGACTTCGACGTTTAGCTTGTTACCTCAGCTACGATCTTGTGCCCTCGGCAGGATCTGGTAGATAGTCAGGCTTCTCAGCCTTTTTCATTTGTAGATGTCTGTACTCAGACATGTTAAGCTTTCGCTTGTGCTTTGATTTGTATGCTCTAAATGTTGGGTCATGAGACCCCTGCTTGTAATATCTCGCTCCTCGGAGCCTAATGAATACATACTTGGGTCGTAGAGTCATGTTGTGATGCCATGTTGTATTTGCACATATCGAGCATATTGTGTGTATGTTATTGAAATGCTTGGTATGTGTGGGATCTGACTATCTAGTTGTTTATCCTTAGTAGCCTCTCTTACCGGGAAATGTCTCCTAGTGTTTCCATGGTAGCTAGCTACTGCTCCGGAACACTTAGGCTGGCCGGCATGTGTCCTTCTTCGTTCCTGTGTCTGTCCCCTTGGGGAAATTTCACGCGATGAATACCGGAGTCCTGTTAGCCCGCTACAGCCCGGTTCACCGGAGTCCTGCTAGCCCAGTGCTACAGCCTGGATTCCCTCGCTGATGACCGACACGTTCGATGTTGGGTCATGGATGCCTGTCCCTGTAAGTTTGTGCCACTTTGGGTTTACGACTAGCCATGTCAGCCTGGGCTCCTTATCATATGGATGCTAGCGACACTATCATATACGTGTGCCAAAAAGGCGCAAACGGTCCCGGGCAAAGGTAAGGCGACAACCGTGGGAATACCGTGCGTGAGGCCACAAAGTGATATGAGGTGTTAGATGCTAGATCGATGTGGCATTGAGTCGGGGTCCTAACAAAGCCAGAAAAAGTGATGCGGCTGCCCTAAAGGCAATCAAGGAGCTGAAAGCCGAACAAGCTGCTCACTGCCAAAGCAAGGAGGAAATGGCCAAGATGGCTGTGGAATTGAAGAACGCAGCTAACCGTTGCAAGCTTCTTGAAAAGGAAGATCAAGCGAAGAAGATAGACCTGGAGAAGGCCACGATGGCGGCCAAGGATACCCGCTCTACGATGAGAGAGATGAAGGAGGAGCTGCGTCAAGCCGGAGATATCACGGCTGGGAAGCCCTTTATGCTGCGGATGAAGTTCGGAGATCCTAAATATGCTCCTTTGGACCGGCTGTGGAGTTCTATGGACGTATATCTGGATTTGGCGGTGAGTGCTGCTGATGCGGCCGAACTCTTCCGAGATCAAAAGGATCGCGAAGTGGAGAAGTTGTTCTGGTCAAAATTTAACCGTCCAGAGCGTGCGCTTCCATTGACTGATCGGCTGGCTGAATGGGCCGAGCTGAATAGATTGTCCGGACTCGCCATAAGTATGTCATGGACCATCTGTGGCCGGAAAGGCCAAAGCCGAAGAGTTACTTTAGTTTGGTGCAGCAGTTCCTTGGTGCAGTAACGCATATCAAGGCGATGAAGAGGTCGGTGTGCGTAGAGGGTGCGCGGATGGCCCTTGCCCGTGTGAAGACATACTGGGCGGAGATGGAATCCACCGTCGTTGCAGCCCAAGATTTGGACGAAGTCGAGTACCTGCCGAGCACTACTTTCAAGAAGTTCTTGAGGGTGCTCGTTCGATAGAGACACAGTGCTCAAAGAATATTATGTTCTAATGACATGTATTCTCATTGAAAACAATGTTTTGCTTAGATGTAAAGGCTATTTTATACTTGTGCCTACAAGAATTATAATACCTCTTGTGCGGCCGTTTATGTATATATGTATATAACCTGAAAGATGGCAGTCGTCGGCTTCAACCCCCACGCATATAATGCGGGGGTGTTCGCAGAAGACACATATTCACACTTGACCCAATGTCTTGGTCCATTAAGGAGGTGACAATGCAGCGAACTAGGCAATTGGACTATAATGCTTTATCACTTTCACTTAGCCACAGGAGTTTGACGTGGGGCTACTATATAGCCCCTGGTGGCTCCGCGCTCATCCAAATTCGGGGCGCGTATATGCCTGGCCGGGAAATGACCCTTCATTAAGGCGGAGGAATACCGAAGATTCCGCTAGGTCATCGAGTGGTTGACCAGTCACACGCTATATCATGACAGTCAGTTTTCGGCTTTCTCTACTGAGGTGCTCGCCCGACCGAACCGGGGCACAATCGCAGTAGTTCTCCTGGTGCCACCTTAGCCGATAGAGCAGAACGTAAGGCAGCAAAACACAGGAGCCGGGCAAACCCAACATTTGACCAAAGACATGATTCGGAGCTGATGCATATAAGGCCAAACTCACGACGCTGAACACTCCCTAAGGTATTCGGTCTTTGTGATTTTAAACGGGCTGAACAGTGCCCTTTGTAATAAGCCCCTAGTGTCTAGGTACATGCAATATTCTGACGTGGCCACATGCCAAGACGCCAGCCCCCTTCTCGGTTGTGCCGAGAATCCGGGGATGTGAATCAACAAGAGACAGTAAAAAAGGTTTACGCAGGGTCTTAATCTGAAAAGAATCCTTGAAACGGGTCCCTGCTGCACGTCTGTGCCCGTGTCTCCGTTGTGCCGTATCCTGGACGGGTGTAGCACGGTGTTCATCTGTAAAAGAGAGGAACTTAGTTGAACAGGCATTCGTGCAAAAATTACGTTATATTAAATAAACAAACTATAATTCAAGATGGGTAAAATTGAGCTTTATTGCCGCTTGTTTACATGCGCGGAGCCCCTTGCTTAGGGGTGTATAGCCATCAGGCTTTTATCAATTATACGGTTATGCCGGGCTCATCTAGCTGTGTCCGTGGTCTTAACGACCTGTTAGGTGCTCTGGTTGGTAAGGCAGTTTAGTGTGTGGCTGCCAAGGCAGCCGCACAGTCTTCCGCGCGCAAGGAGCGCTCAATATTTCCCTTTACTGAAATGATGCCTCGTGGACCGGGCATCTTAAGCGTGAGGGACGCATAATGCGGTATTGCGTCAAAGCGAGCGAAAGCTTCACGTCCCAGTAGTGCTTGATAACCGCTTTTAAACGAAGCAATGTGGAAGGTTAGCTTTTCGCTACGGAAGTTTTCGGAGAAGCCGAATATAACCTCTAGTAGGAGGGAGCCCGTGCAATGGGCTTATGGGCCTTGCGTTACTCCTTTAAAGGAAGTATTGATATGGCTAATATTTGTTGGGTCCATCCCCATTCTGCGGATTGTGTCCTGATATATCAGGTTTAGACTACTGCCGCCGTCCATCAGGACTCGTGTAAAGTGATATCCGTCAATTATCGGGTCTAACACCAAGGCAGCCCATCCTGCGTGCCGGATACTTGCAGAGTAATCCCGATGGTTGAAGGTGATCAGTTTTGATGACCAGTGGCAGAACTCCGTTGTGATAGGCCCTAGGGCGCGTATCTTTATGGGCGCTACTTTGCTTCTCCCCCTAGTCACATGTAACACGTTTACTGTTTTGACTTCTGGTGGGAATTTCTTTTGTTCCCCAGTGCTTTGTTTGCGGGGTTCGTCATCCAGCCCCTTGTGTTCGGCGTTGAGTTTGCCAGATTGCTTGAAGACCCAACATTCTCTATTGGTATGATTTGAAGGTTTACCAGGGGTGCTGTGGATTTGACATATCTTGTCCAAAATCTTTCTTAGGCTGGACAGTTCATCCGTGTTGCCTTTGAGAGGCAGCTTTTGCTGATCCCGCCGAGAGCTTTTGAATCCGGCGTTTACCGCCGTGCTCTTCGGGCTGTCTTCTTTATTCCGACGCTGGTTTTTGCTGCGTCGTGGCTTCCCGTTCCCGTCCCTGACTTCAGATGTACTTGGGTCGCTGGTGTTGCATCTTGCCAAACAGCTGTCCTCGCCCGCGCAGAAGCGGGTCATGAGGCTTGTTAATGCAACCATTGTTCTCGGATTTTCTTGGCCGAGATGTCTGGCGAGGCATTCATCTCAAACACTGTGTTTGAAAGCTGCTAAGGCTTCTGCGTCCGGACAGTCTACTATTTGATTCTTTTTAGTAAGAAACATGTTCCAAAGCTTTTAGGCTGACTCTCCGGGATGTTGAGTTATATGACTTAGATCGTCTACGTCCAGTGGTCGGACATAAGTCCCTTGAAAATTTGCCGGAAAAGTGTCCTCGAGCTCCTCCCAACTTCCAATGGTGTTTTCAGGAAGGTCTTTAAGCCAATGCCGGGGTGGCCCTTTGAGCTTGAGGGGTAAGTACTTGATGGCGTGGAGATCGTCTCTTCTAGCCATGTGGATATGGAGGATATAATCCTCAGTCCAGACCCCAGGGTCTGTCGTTCTATCGTATGCCTCTATGTTTACGGGTTTGAATCCCTCTGGAAATTCATGGTCCAGCACCTCATTGGTGAAACATAGGGGGTGTGCGGCGCCCCTGTACTTGGGCGTGCCATGGTGTTCAGAATTTTGTTGTATTGTATTGCGTGCTTGAGCGCGTTTTCTTGGCCCATAGATAGATCTGGTTGGGCCGTCCTTTTGATGCGAGCCCTCATGTGGATCGCGTGTTGGCTTGTGTGCGGAGTCGTTTGCCGCTCTATGTGGGCCATGAGGTCGTCTATCTGACCGGATGGCTTCTTTGTTTTTTGATTGCGGGGGCTCTATGGCCTCCTCATCAAATTCAGGCAGTAGCTTTCGCTTCGGGTAGCTCTTTGTGTGGCGACTGCTGCCATATTTATGTGCGGTGTTGAGTACTTTGCTCCATCTGATTCTAAGTGCATCTTCCGCAGTCTTGAGCTTCCGCTTCTGCTTTTCAGGCTACACGCAGTGCCGACGAGCCTTTTATGGAGGTTCTTCTACTCCAGGAACTTATCCAGCATGAGGTCGTCCGAACTGTTATCTTCGCTGGAGATGGGTTGTTCGGTTAGATTATCCGTGTTGCCTTGGTCGGACGATTGTTCAATGCCATGTTTGTCGTCCACCGGCTCACCCTGCTCTATCGCTGGGTTTGTATGACCGCTGTTTCTATCGAGGCGGGGTTTGGAGCGGCGCTTACGCCGCCGCTTTGTCTACTTTTCGAGGGAACGATCCTTCCCTGCGTCCCTCCATTCCTCGTCGTCGTTTCCTTTGGGTGTGTCCACCAAGTATACATCATGGGATGAGGTGGCTGTGCAGTGCCCTGTGGGCAGTGGTTCCTGTTCGTCTCCTGCATCGTCATCCATACCGTCGATGTCTTCAAAATCGAAATCGAGCATGTTGGTCAAATCTTCGACAGTGGCTATTAAGTGGGTGGTGGGTGGGCGGCGAATTTCTTCGTCGTCCGCATCCCGATTCTGCCGGACGTAGTCCGGCAAGGGCTCTCCCGACAAGGAGAGAGACCTTAGTAAGTTCAGTATATCGCCAAAGGGTGAGTGCTGAAAGATATCCGCGGCAGCGAACTTCTTGATCGGTGCCCAACCGGATTCGATTGGCAGGGGCGCGGGTGGCTCGGAGTCCGGAGGAGAGTCCGGCAATTTAGAGTCACGGGCCTCGCGAAGGGTAAGACTGATATTCGGCTCGATCTCCGTTAAGGTTGCAGCCTCCATAGCAGGGTCTAACCACCCGTCCACGGATGGTGCAATTGGCTCTGAATTGAAGGTCGGAGTGGTTGCAGGTGCGATCTCCTGAACGCTGTCCGGCGGCAGAGCTAAATCATGCCCCTCGTGACAGTGCGACACACTCGGCAGGGGCTCGAATCCGATGATGATCAAGTCTTCGCGGATGTCGGCCGTGTAATTTAAGCTTCCAAACCTGACCTGATGGCCAGGGGCATAACTTTCAAACAGCTCCAGATGGCCAAGCGAATTGGCCCGCAGTGCAAAGCCGCCAAACACAAAAATCTGCCCAGGGAGAAAAGTCTGACCCTGGTCTGCATTACTAACGATGATCGAAGGAGCCATCAAGCCCAATGGTGACGACACAGAGGAACTCTCAATGAAAGCACCAATGTCAATGTCAAAACCGGCGGATCTCGGGTAGGGGGTCCCGAACTGTGCGTCTAGGCGGATGATAACAGGAGACAAGGGACACGATGTTTTTACCCAGGTTCGGGCCCTCTCGATGGAGGTAAAACCCTACTCCTGCTTGATTAATATTGATGATAGGGGTAGTACAAGAGTTGATCTACCACGAGATCGGAGAGGCTAAACCCTAGAATCTAGCCTATGGTATGATTGTTGTTGTCTATGTCCTACGGACTAGACCCTCGTGTTTATATAGACACCGGAGGGGGCTAGGGTTACACAGAGTCGGTTACAAGGAAGGAGATCTACATATCTGTATTGCCAAGCTTGCCTTCCAAGCCAAGGAGAGTCCCATCCGGACACGGGACGAAGTCTTCAATCTTGTATCTTCATAGTCCAATAGTCTGGCCAAAGGTTATAGTCCGGCTGTCCGGATACCCCCTAATCCAGGACTCCCTCACTCCCTTTATGCCCTAGCCGAACTAACGGGAATGTAGGGCATAAGCACACGAGCCAGGCAACCCATCTTGGCCAAAACTTAAGTCATACCGATGCATATAGTGGCGAAGAAAAGGTACATATGGAAGAACTCATATGTCAAGAGTTTGATGCTTGAAGAATAATGATAAAAAGCTTCTGTCCAAGAAGTCCCCAGGTATAATGGACATACATATTTGAAATATCTATGTGTTAGCGGTGTGCGGTCTAGCCGTACCGAAACTTTAAAGTGAAGAGTAAAAAGGTAATCGGAAAAGAGAGAAAAATAATAGAAACTATAGGGAAGAAGGAGACGAACAAGGAGGTCGGCGCTAGGCGTAGAATCTTCTGAGTCTGGCCGCGTTCCAGGGGTTCGGCTCGAGGCGATTGTCTGATGCATCACAAAGACGGTACGCTCCTCCGATGAGAACTTTGTCAATTATGAAGGGACCCTCCCATTTGGGCTTGAGCTTGTCCTTTTTCTTCTTCGGCAGGCGTAGAAGGAGTTCGCCAACATTGTAAGTCTTGGCTCGTACTTCTCGGCTTTGGTATCTTCGAGCCTGCTGTTGATAGAATGCTAAACGGGCTTTTGTGACATCGTGTTCCTCCTCCAGGGCATCTAGGCTGTCCTGCCGATCGAGCTCGCCTTCTCTCTCTTCGTACATATGCACTCGAGGTGAGTCATGAATAATATCGTAGGGCAATACGGCCTCTGTGGTATACACCATGAAGAAGGATGTGTATCCGGTAGTACGGTTGAGCGTGGTCCGCAGCCCCCAGAGTACGGAGTCGAGCTCCTCAACCCAGTGCTTGTCTGATTCTTTCAAGGACCACACTAGTCTGGGCTTGATGCCGCTCCTAATGAGACCATTGGGTCGTTCGACTTGATCGTTGGTTTGTGGGTGATAGACGGAGGCGTAATCAAGTTTAATACCCAGATTAGTACACCAGGTTTTTTGACTATATACTGCAAGGCAACAGCCTCACAGCCCTTTATTCAATCCAAAAAACAAAAGGTTCTCTGTACAACTAAGGTGAAAAGAAATAAAATACAAAACTTACAAAGAGAGCTATCATACTTAAAAAGAGAGTTAGGGGTGAGAAGCTATCCAAGCTAACAGACTGTCCCTATATTTACATTTGATTCTGTGAGCTAATAATGAAATGTCATGCACAAAATTCCTCCTCCAAGCTCTAAAACTAGGAGTCTCATTTCTAAAGATCTTGCCATTCCTCTACGTCCAAATGTTCCAGGCTGCAGTAAAAACCACCTCTAAATAGAAAGGCCTATTGAAATCTTTCCTAGAAGGTGAAGCCATCATGAAACTAGACTGGTTGGGTGATGCTGGCCAGGAAATCCCAAGATAATTCCAAACTCTTTGACTAAAATTGCAAGAGAAAAAAAGGTGGACTCTATCTTCATGAAAGGAAGACTGGCACAGAACACAAGTGTCGGTGTCAAAACCGGCGGATCTCGGGTAGGGGGTCCCGAACTGTGCGTCTAGGCAGATGGTAACAGGAGACAAGGGACACGATGTTTTTACCCAGGTTCGGGCCCTCTCGATGGAGGTAAAACCCTACTCCTGCTTGATTAATATTGATGATATGGGTAGTACAAGAGTAGATCTACCACGAGATCAAGAAGGCTAAACCCTAGAAGCTAGCCTATGGCATGATTGTTGTTCGTCCTACGGACTAAAACCCTCTGGTTCATATAGACTCCGGAGAGGGCTAGGGTTACATAGAGTCGGTTACAACGGTACGAGATCTACATATCCGTATCGCCAAGCTTGCCTTCCACGCCAAGGAAAGTCCATTCCGGACACGGGACGAAGTCTTCAATCTTGTATCTTCATAGTCTGGGAGTCCAGCCGAAGGTATAGTCTGGCTATCCGGACACCCCCTAATCCAGGACTCCCTCAGTAGCCCCCGAACTAGGTTTCAATGACGACGAGTACGGCACACAAATTGTCTTCGGCATTGCAAGGCGGGTTCTTCTCCAAATTCCATGTACTTGTTGAATAATGTCCGGTTTCTTGTGAATGTAGCGCTCCTTGGCTTCTATGCCCAATAATGGCCGTCTTCCACGTGTTAAACAAATACGAAAAGTCCGTGTGTTTTTTCATTCACACCCCTAGCCGCGTAAATGAGCCGCCTATTTAAAGGGACGAGGATTTAGATCCAAACCACACCTCCTCCCCTCCGCGAGTATTCATCAGAGCGCATCCGACAAAGGTCCATTCCACCATGGCCAGCCGTCGCAACTCCTCCTCTCGCCCTTCCAGTCCTCAGCCTGGAGATTGTGAGAGATGCTCCATCCCACACAGCGAGCTTGTGACGCTCCAGACCAAGGGATTTCTCCCCCCGGCCTATATGGTCCCGGTTCGAGCCGGACTTGCCACCTATAATGGCGGAGAGCAAGTGGAGAGCGGCCCCAATCCCTCCAAAGGAGAGCAGGTATGCCTTGTCCCTTATTTAATAACAGGGCTCGGATTTCCAATTCATCCGTTTCTCTGGGGGCTCCTGGAGTTCTATGGTCTCCAGCTGCACAACCTCACGCCTGCCTCCATATTTCATATCGCGAGCTTCGTAGCCCTTTGCGAGCTGTTTTTGGGTGTTGAGGCTCATTTTGCGCTGTGGAAGAACCTATTCTGCCTGGTGCCCCGTTCTTAGGAGGGGTCAATATATCAAGTGGGCGGAGCCGAAGTGTGGCACATCGCCGGGACCGGATATCTATCCGGAACCCCAAAGAAGGCCTCCAAGGATTGGCCTTCGAAATGGTTTTATATAGAGGACATCTCGTTGCCAGATCCTTTTCAGATCGGCCTTCCTGAGTTCGACAGTGCTCCCCTGAAGAAGCGCCTAAGCTGGCGTCCACGGAGCCCTCAGAGGGAAAGTGAAAAGGACGTCCTTTACCTGATGGGGCGGATAAGATTGTTAGCTCATTCCGGACTGACCATGATCGGGGTCATGGCCGCATGCATCATGCGGGGGGTGCAGCCGCTTCAGTATAGAGGCCACCCTATGTGGGGCTTCAACGGGGAGGACGATGCCACCCGTCACGGCTGTAAGGGTCCGGACTCGGCTACGCTCTAATAAAGATCTTGTCCGCTTTGTACGAGGGAGAAGAGGAGGAATTTCTCCGCGTCAACCCACACGGTGGATTTACAATGTATAATCCTCCAAGTTGGGTAAGTGGACACTTTTACTTGCCCATCCGTTTTCTATTCCCATTGTCAAATATATAGTCTAACGACTTCAACGCAGGAACTGCGCCAGGCTGTTAAAGAAATAAACAGCCCCCCTCCACAACCCGAGGATCCGGGACGGTCCCTTGACCCGGCCTCCCAAGAGGATCCGGACTTATCAATGGAGCTGATTGATGGGGTGTTTCATCAACTGAGCAATGACAACGCCTTGGTGGCCATTACGGCCGATTACCCAGGGCTACTCCCAGCCTCACAGGTAACTGAGACCGAAATCCCAGCACTTTGAAAAGGGACCCGTCCTCGCGTGTTTTCGATTACCGTATAACAACCACGTTTTGCAGAGGAGGCCCTCGAGGCGGGAGGCCGAGCCTGTGGTGACTAGCCAACGAGGGGCTGCAAGGCCCCAGGGGCTGAAAAGAAGTGCGGTCCAGACTGAGACATTGGCGCAAAGGTATAGCTTGCCATCTTATCCCCTGGTGTTATTCCTTCAAGGCATATTAACGCTCATGCTCTCTTTAGGACAAAGAGACCTGGCCGG
>NC_041383.1:768568764-768588403 GCF_002162155.2 Triticum dicoccoides | reverse complement strand
TTGCCAGTCGCGCCTCCACCAGCCAGGCTCCAAAGCCTGGTCCGGAAGCGGAGGCGAGCACAAGGCATGCACCGGACGCTCCTCCGACAGAGGATGCTGATAGGCTTTCTACCACCAATTCCGAGGTGGAGGGTGCCATGAACCACAGGCGTCGTCGGACAGTTCTTCGTGATGCTTGTTTCTCCCAAGAGGCATTGGATGCCTTCAATTCGGGAGACGCGTACCTCCATGCCGCTCAAAATGGTCTAGCCAGAGCCACGGAGCAGTATGTGAAAGACATACGGGTGAGAAAATTTGATGGTTATATATATCAGTAGCCCCCGAGACTTGAAACAGTTAGAATAATTGATTTAAGGATCATTTAATATGCAGGTTCTTACAGAGAAGAATACCCAACTGTCCTAGGAGCTAGAAGGGTGCAAAGCCCAACTTGAGGCTGCACTAGCCGCGACAGGGGAGCCCAAGGAGACCCCCTCTGGTAACATATGCTTCAAAAAGATAAGTATCGTGTGAAGTGCAGCGTATGTGCAAATCTGACAAGAACATTGCAGATGGCACCGGAGTAGATCCGAATAAGCAACAACTCCTACGTCGGTTAAAGGACGGCGAGAGCGTGCTTATGACGGTGAGGCAGGAGAAGAATAATCTCCAAGATGCCAACACCTAGCTGGGCGAGGAACTAAAGGATGTTCGTGCCCAGCTGTCCGACTCCATGAAGGAGAATCAGCGGCTTCGACGCGGCATATTTAGTAAGTGCTTAAATGAACTTTGAAAAAAGAGTTCGGCGAGGAAGTAGACTAACAGAGTAATGTCTGTAGGTATGCTAACAGGTCGTCCTGCAGAGGAGATGCCCGGTTCTATGGGTGACCTTCTTCCCGAGCTCTCGCAACTGCATGAGCGAGTTCGGCAGGTGATGCAAGGCCTCGCCCAGGCCTTGTGGCCATCCATCTCCATGCTCGAAGGCCTTGGAGAGCTTGCAGAGAAGCTGAAGGGAGCACGGCGGCGCTTTTGATTGTGGAAGATATCGGCCTGCCGTCAAGGCGCTAGGGAGGCCTCGGCCATGGTGAAGACGCGGTACACGAAGGCTGACCCAAACCACATGGCCGAGGTCGGACCTGTGGGGCCCAATGGGAAGGAGATCCCTGTAAGCTTAGTATACGGCCAAGTAGAATTGGCCGCAAAGTATTCCCAGCAGGACTGCAAACTAGACAGCTTGTTAGATGGTATTGAAGAGGAATACAATCAGTCAGAATGACTATGTAATTTTAATTGACATGTGTAATGCCTTCTAGCCGGATTGTAGATCGTTTGTCATGGCTGACCTTTTCGCTTCAACCTCGGGGCCTGACGGTCCGGAGTGTGTCCGAATACCCTTGCGGTTATATAAGAACCGGGGTATGCATGGAGACCAGGCGTAGGGGTCATTAGTGCTTGAACAGACAAGTGCCCGACTAGTTGTGTTATATTACATGGTTAGTAAGAAACATCTTCCAGGGAGAATAGTTCTGTTAGGGGTTCCTTTCCCTGGGAGGCATGCCCTAAAGTGCATGTCCATTCTGCGAAAAGAGACGCAGGAAAAACATCTGGGGGCGCGGAAATAAATAAGTGAGAAGTCATGTTTAGTTCACCAACCAAATATTCCCTTAAGAACACTAGCTTTCGGCTTCACCCAGTCTGAGGTACACATTCGGCTGACCCGGCAGTAACAATCGCAGAGGTGCTCCCTTTACCACCTAGCCGAACAATCGAGAACATAGGGGTAAGCACAGGAGCCAGGCAACCCAGCTTGGCCAAAACTTAAGTCATATCGATGCATATAATGGTGAATAAAAGGTACATGCGGAAGTGTGACACATGTGTTGGACAGGAAGCCCGTATAAATAAGCTTCTGTTTAAAGAACCCCCAGGTTTAATGAGCGCGGACAGCGCGTCACTTGATGAGCCTTTAAAGGCTATAAGAGAAAATGAGGGGAGAAGGAGATAAATGTAAGACAGAAATTATATAAAAAAATTGACAGAGGAAGGAGACGAACACAGAGTCCGGCGCTAGGCATAGAATCTTTGGAGACGGGCTGCGTTCCATGGGTTCGGCTCGAGTCGGTTATCCGATGCATCTCGCAGGCGGTACGCTCCACTAGTCAGGACTTGGTCAATTATGAAGGGACCTTCCCACTTGGGCTTGAGTTTGTCCTTTCTATTGTCCGGCAAGCGTAGAACTAATTCACCAACATTACAATTTTTGGCCCGTACTTCTCTGCTTTGATATCTTCGAGCCTGCTGTTGATAGAATGTGGAACGGGATTTTGCCACGTCATGCTCCTCCTCCAAGGCGTCCAAGCTGTCCTGTCGATCGAGCTCAGCTTCTCTTTCTTCGTACATGCGCACTCGAGGTGAGTCATGAATTATGTCGTAGGGCAAAACTGCCTCTGCGCCATACACCATGAAGAATGGTGTGTATCCGGTGGTGCGATTCGGCGTGGTCCGCAGCACCCAGAGTACGGAGTTGAGCTCCTTTACCCAGTGCGTATTAGATTCCTTAAGGGACCGCACTACTCTGGGTTTTATGCCGCTCATGATAAGACCATTTGCACATTCGACCTGGCCGTTAGTTTGTGGGTGATAGACGGAAGCATAATCGAGCTTGATGCCCATGTTTTTGCACCAGAGTTTTACCTCATCGGCCGTAAAGTTCATGCCGTTATTAGTGATGATGGTGTGGGGGACGCCATAACGGTGTACGACCCCGGATATAAAGTCTATCACCGGTCCGGATTCGACCGTCTTAACAGGCTTGGCTTCTATCCATTTGGTGAACTTATCCACCATGACCAGTAGGTATTTTTTCTTGTGGGTTCCGCCTTTAAGGGGTCCAACCATGTCAAGCCCCCAGACCGCAAAGGGCCAAGTGATGGGGATAGTTTGGAGAGTGGTGGGTGGCATATGGCTTTGGTTTGCAAAAAGCTGGCAACCGACGCATCGTTGGACTAAGTCCTGAGCGTCTGCCCGGGCCGTCGGCCAATAAAAGCCTGTACGGAAAGCCTTGCTTACAAGGGACCGAGCTGCAGTGTGATGACCACCGAGTCCGGCATGAATTTCAGCCAGCAGGTTTCGCCCTTCCTCTTCGGAGATACACCTTTGAAGGACTCCGGTAGTGCTTTTCTTATAAAGCTCTCCCTCATGGACTTTATAGGCTTTAGATCGCCGCACTATGCAACGTGCCTCGTTTTGGTCCTCTGGGAGTTCCTGCCTAGTAAGGTAGGCTAGGAATGGTTCTGTCCACGGGGCGATGACGGCCATTATTACGTGGGCTGAAGGTGTGATTTCATTGGCAGAGCCTCCAATTATGTCAGATTGTTCGGTGTCGGTCAGTGCGGTTGGGTCCAGGATGTTATTGCCGGGTTCCCCTTCCCATACTACGGACGGCTTAAACAGCCTTTCCAAGAAGATGTTGGGGGGGACTACATCGCATTTTGCGCCCATGCGTGCCAGGACATCTACCGCCTGATTATTTTCCCGGGCTATATGGTGAAATTCGAGCCCTTCGAACCGAGCTGACATTTTTAAGACGGCGTTGCGGTAAGCTGCCATTTTTGGATCCTTGGCATCAAAGTCTCCATTTATTTGGGATATCGCGAGGTTCGAATCCCCGCGCACCTCTAGGCGTTAAATGCCCATGGATACTGCCATCCGGAGACCATGTAAAAGGTCCTCTTATTCGGCTGCATTGTTGGAGTCTGTGTACATAATCTGGAGTACGTATTGAACTGTGTCTCCTGTGGGGGACGTCAAAACAACGCCAGCCCCGAGACCGGCCAACATTTTGGAGCCGTCGAAATGCATGATCCAGTTTGAATATGTGCCGTAGTTCAGCCTCCGTCCATTCTGCGACGAAGTCGGCCAAGACTTGCGACTTGATAGCTCGCCATGGCTTGTAAGTTATGTCGAACGGGAGGAGCTCAATGGCCCATTTTGCAATCCGGCCCGTCGCATCGCGGTTGTTTATAATATCGTTAAGTGGTACTTCTGAGGCTACTGTTATTGAACACTCTTGAAAGTAGTGTCGTAGCTTCCGGGATGCCATGAATACCGTGTACGCAATCTTTTGATAATGCGGGTACCGTGATTTGCATGGAGTGAGGACAGTGGACACATAATAGACCGACTTTTGAAGGGGGAATTTTTGTCCGTCCGTTTCTCGTTCGACGACGAGCACTGCGCTCACAACCTGATGGGTTGCTGCAATGTATAATAGCATTGGTTCGCCAATGTTTGGCATGGCCAGGACTAGGTTTGTTACCAATATGGCTTTTATTTCGTCAAGTCCAGCCGTGGCGGCATCCGTCCACTACTCGAAGTGTTCGGTGCGTCGAAGGAGGCGTTAAAGGGGTAGTGCCTTTTCTCCCAAGCGGGAGATAAAGCGGCTTAGAGCCGCCACGCATCCGGTTAATTTTTGTATTTTTTGAGGTCCTTTGGGATATCCAATTGTGACAGAGCTCGGATCTTGGCCGGATTTGCTTCAATTCCTCTACCGGATACAATGAAGCCCAAGAGCTTTCCGGCTGGAATGCCGAAAATGCATTTTTCCGGGTTGAGCTTGATGTCGTATGTTCGGAGGTTATCAAATGTGAGCCTCAAGTCGTCGACTAGAGATTCGACATGTCTTGTTTTTACGACCACATCATCTACGTATGCCTCCACTGTTTTGCCGATCTGGTTTGCCAGACATGTGTGAATCATGCGCTGATATGTTGTGTCGGCATTTTTGAGCCCGAAGGGCATTGTGTTGAAGTTGAATGGGCCGTATGGTGTGATGAATGCCGTTGCAGCTTGGTCTGACTCTGCCATCTTGATTTGATGGTAGCAGGAATATGCGTCGAGGAAACACAACGAATCATGTCCTGCGGTAGCATCGATAATTTGATCAATGCGGGGGAGGGGGAAGGGATCCTTTGGACAAGCCTTGTTAAGGTCTTTAAAATCAATGCACAGGCGCCAGGATTTGTCCTTCTTTGGTACCATCACCAGGTTTGCTAGCCAGTCCGGATGTTTTATATCTCTGATGAATCCGGCCTCCAATAGCTTGGCTAGCTCCTCTCCCATGGCCTGTCTCTTAGGTTCTGAAAAACGCCAAAGAGCCTGTTTGACTGGCTTGAATCCTTTTAGGATATTTAAGCTGTGCTCGGCCAGCCTGCGTGGGATGCCTGGCATGTCTGAAGGGTGCCAGGCGAAAATGTCCCAGTTCTCACGTGGGAACTCTGGTAGTGCGGCGTCTACATCAGGGTTTAATTGTGCCCCGATGGAAGCTGTTTTATTGGGGTTCGTTGGATTGACCTGGAATTTGACTATTTCATCCACTGGTTTGAAGGAGGTGGACTTGGATCTTTTGTCGAGTATCACACCGTCCCTGTTCACCGTGGACTGCAGCGCAGTCAGTTCCTCAGCCGCTAGGGCTTCGGATAGTGCCTCGAGGGCCAGTGCGGCTGTCTTATTTTCGGCGCCGGAGTGCTATGTCCGGATCACTAGCGAGGATGATGATTCCGTTAGGCCCGGGCATCTTGAGCTTCATGTACCCGTAATGGGGTATTGCTTGGAAGATTGTAAACGCTTCCCGCCCTAGCAGAGCGTGGTATCCGCTACTGAACGGGGCTACTTGGAACGTGACCTCTTCGGATCTGTAATTATCCAGCGTGCCGAACACCACATCTAGTGTGATTTTTCCTGTACAGCACGCTTCCCGACTGGGGATTATTCCTCTAAAGGTTGTGCTGCTTCGCTCAATGCGGTTCCGGCCTATTTCCATTTTTTGAAGGGTTTCCTCATAAATGAGGTTCAATCCGCTGCCTCCATCCATGAGTACCTTGGTAAGGTGAAAGCCGTCCACTATTGGACTGAGGACCAATGCGGCTGGTGCTCGGGCTGTTCAGAATTTAGGTTCATCACTGGCATTAAAAGTAATAGCCGTGTCACTCGATGGGTTTATTGTTGCTACTTGGTAGACTTCAGCAAGGCTGCGGAGTGTTCTTTTTCGCATATTATTTGATGCGGAAGTCTCGAAGATTGTTAATACCGTACTGTTGTCCCTGGGGTGGCTTTCTATGGCCTCAGGAATTAGGAGATCTTCGCCAATTTTGGCCACCTTATGAAGTATCCAACATGCTCTAAGGCTGTGAGTTGGTGTGGCGCCCTCTGTACTGTGAATTTTACAGGGTCCATTAAGCCATCCTTCCAGTACGGTTCCATGCCCTGTAGAGGGTTTTTGCTTTTTTGTGTTTAACCCGGGTGTCTGGCTATGATGCACCCTTTTATTTCGGACTTGGTTTGTATTCAGGGCCGGATTGTCCCAAAATTCTATTTCGGTTTTCCAGGCGCTTTCCATCGCACAGTACTTTCGTACTATGGACGCCAAGTCAGCGAAGCGTGTAATATCACGGTGACTTATGGCGTTGAGGACTCCCTTGTCCGTGCAATTATTGCAGAAGAATGAGATTGTGTCTTCCTCGCGGCAGTCCTTTATCCTGTTCATAACCAGGAGGAATCTGGCCCAGTAATGATGTACTGTTTCTTCGGGCTTTTGCCTGATTTGGGATAGATCGCTTATGTTCGGGTGGGTGGGTGGAATTAAATCCAAAACCTCACCCAATCTGAGACTTAGTGGCCAAGGAGTTTCCGAACTCGGAAGTTTGGATTCTTGGATGTTGTCTAATGAGTCTAGCCCGTCGCCCGACTCTAAGTTCAGGTCTTGAGTGATGTCCTCCTCTCCGCGGGTATCCGGCTTGGAGGGATCGGGAATTCGGACGTAGCTAGTCCTTAAGATAGATGAAGGGTCGCTGCACTGTCCTCTACCACGGCAACGTGATGGGTGACCTGGGGAGAGTTAATCTCTCTCAGATCGGGTTTAGGCCCAATCTGGTTGTAATCCGTAGCGACTCCCAGGACGGCGATGCGATCCAAGAGCTCGTTTATGGAAGAGAGCTCCATTGGATCTAACTGCTCGGAGAGTTCTGAGCTGACGTGAAGATTGCTTTTGATGACCCGAGAGGTCATCGTTGGCGCAGCAGCCGAACAGGCAGTCATAAGGAAACCACCTAGCCGGAGAGTTTGGTCGACAGCCAAAGCTCCCTTAGCAACGGTGCCGTCTTTAAAGACGGGATGAGGCATCCTTCCTGATGGTGATGGCACAGAGGAACTCTCAATGAAAGCACCAATGTCGGTGTCAAAACCGGCAGATCTCGGGTAGGGGGTCCCGAACTGTGTGTCTAGGCAGATGGTAACAGGAGACAAGGGACACGATGTTTTTACCCAGGTTCGGGCCCTCTCGATGGAGGTAAAACCCTACTCCTGCTTGATTAATATTGATGATATGGGTAGTACAAGAGTAGATCTACCACGAGATCAAGGAGGCTAAACCCTAGAAGCTAGCCTATGGTATGATTGTTGTTCGTCCTACAGACTAAAACCCTCCAGTTTATATAGACACCGGAGAGGGCTAGGGTTACATATAGTCGGTTACAACGGTAGGAGATCTACATATCCGTATCGCCAAGCTTGCCTTCCACGCCAAGGAAAGTCCCTTCCGGACACGGGACGAAGTCTTCAATCTTGTATCTTCATAGTCCGGGAATCCGGCCGAAGGTATAGTCCGGCTATCTAGACACCCCCTAATCCAGGACTTCCTCAACAAATATCATCCTGGATATTCCAATGGCTTCTCTGGATCATGTCCCGTGTGTTAAGGCGATCCATAAATAAAAGCCAACCAACAACCTTGATTTTGAGGGTATAGGAGCATTTCCGAATGTACTTGAAAATTGGGTCAATCCTCAATGAGAGAAGGTGAACTCATAGTAGAGCTTAGATTGATACTCTCCAGATTTAGATGGCCATTTCCAAACATCCTTCTCATCTGGATGCAAGCTGATGGGTTGTAACAAAGTCTGTAGCTGAGCTAGTTCCAGATATGCCTCCGAAGAGAAAGGTAGATGAAAACCTTCAACAGCCGACTGGTAAGAGAAAAAGTCCTTGACTGTTATCATATCATCCATGGCAAATGAATGAAGTCTAGGGAATCGATCCATAAGAGCAATCATTCTATTGTCAATTTGCCAATGATCAAGCCATAAAACCACAGTGTCTCCAGCAGGTACTTGTGGTGTGGCAAGCAAACAGAACTTTTCATACAACTTGAGCACACCACGCCACCAAAAGGAGCCACAAAGCTGAGTAACTTGTGGGGCTGACGAATTATAATAGGAATCCCAAATAAGATTAACCCATGGGACATCTTTATTGTTGAAGAACTTGAACAGATGCTTGATCAGAAGAGATTCATTTTGCACTCCCAAATGAGTGACTCCCAGCCTGCCATACTTCTTTGGCTTACCAACCAACTCCCATGCAGCTAGAGATTGTCTAGGAGTTTCAGTATTCCCCCTCCAAAGACACTGCCGTTCAATCCTTTCAATATGCTTGAGGATACCTCGCGGTATAGATAAGGAGGAGAGAAACTAAATGGGCATGGACATGAGGGCTGACTGCAAGAGTTGAAGCCTACGACCTTGGTTGAGGAGACAAGAAGTTGCAGATAATCTTCTCTCAGTGCGATCAACAAGAGGCATCAGATCGTAAATGGTCGGCCTAGAGGTGCCCATGGGTAAACAAAGATACGTGAAGGGCATTGATCCAACAGAGCATCCAAGTAAAGAAGCAATACGAATTCCTTCTTCCTCAGACATGTTCATTGGGATGAGGGAGGATTTACTGAAGTTGACCCGCAAACCCGTGGATTCAGCAAAATTGTGTAACATATCCTTGAGAGCAATCAATTGGCTGTCAACCGCAGGCAAAACTTTCAGTGTGTCATCCGCATACTGAACAGTCGGATAGTCATTAGACCTAGTTGGGATTGGTAAGCTGAGGATATTACGACTGCACATGTCATTCATCACATATTGCAGAAGATCCACCGCAATGACAAAGAGAAGAGGCAATAAAGGATCGCCTTGACGAACACCACACTTGCACTGAAAATGTTGGCCAGGAACTCCATTTAACAGGACCGCAGAAGAACCAGATGAAAGAAGGTTACTGACCCAACCATTCCAACGATCATCAAAGCCCTTATACTGAAGAATTCTAAGAATGGCATCATGTTCAATCGTGTCAAAGCTTTAGTGAAATCCAGCTTCAATAAAACAATGGGCCTCTTCGAAGCTTTGCATTGGTGTATATATTCAAAACACCATGCAAGGCAGTCTTGGATAGAGCGACACTTGAGGAAGCCATACTGGTTTCGGTGGATGCATTGGAGGATTACTTTCTGCAATCAATTCGCTAGAAGCTTGGTTAAGAACTTAAGGCATGTATTGGTTAAAGAGATTGGCCGCAAGTCACCAACAGACTCATGGTTTAACTTCTTAGGGATGAGGGTAATGAGAGAGGTGTTAAGCCATTCCAAGATGCATTTTCCCTTATAAACCTCTACAACCAACTTCATAAAGTCCGTCTTAAGAACATTCCAACATCTCTTTAGGAAAAGGCCTATGAATCCATCCGGGCCAGGGGCACGGTCAGACGGTAAATGTTTAATTACCTCCTCCACTTCATCATCAGTGAATGGCCTGGATAAAGCCTCAAGTCCATCAACTCTAGTCCGGAGGCTATTAAGGTCAATGTTCATGCGTATACCCTTGGCTTGGCTCATGCGCTGCTTGAAATCAGACCAAAACATGGAAGCTAACTGATGATGATCAGTCATGACCTCACCTGCAGCATTTTTAATGGAGGTGATGGTATTCCTTCGGTATCATTCTGTATCCATGGCGTGGAAAAATTTCGTGTTTTCCTCGCCCACTTTGATGAATCTGATGGTACAATGTTGTTTCCAGTAGATAAATTGCAAACGAAGGATATCCTCAAGATGGAGCTTAACGATTTTACGAAAATTTAACTCCGGCCAAGTGAGCGCCCGAAGTTCCTCCAAACCATCAAAGTGCAGGATCGCCTTGTTGCAACTAGCAATTAGGGCTTTAACCTTCGAAAGGCTTATGTGCCACCTCTTAAGAGCATAATGGAGGGCTTTAAACTTGGCCGAAATTGTACCAGCAGCAGAAGACCTTTGAACATGCATGTTCCAAACTTCAGAAACACATTCATCAAAACCTGGGAGATTTACCCAATAGTTTTCAAAACGGAATACTTTGGCTTTCGGAATAGAAGTGGCAACAGAAACCACACAAGGTACATGATCCGATGCTGTCCGTGCAGGGGGCATGACCATAGTATTAGGGTGATCTGAGGTCCAAGATACCAAGGTGAAGAACCAATCAATCTGCTCAAGAAGAGGATTTGTTTGCATATTGGACCATGTGAACTGTCTTCCTTTTATTGGTAATTCCACCAAACCTAGGTGACCAATAATTTCGTTGAAGAGAAATATATCATTAACATTACCCCCTTGGTAGATTACGGTTCTCCAAAGAACGCATGAAGTTAAAATCCCCAAGAAGCAGCCATTTCTCATCAGTTTGTATGTTCAGGTTATATAACCACTGAACAAATTCATCTCGAGCAGGATTCTGACAAGGACCATAAACTGACACTAAAGTCCAAACTTCTGAAGTGTGTGCAGATGTAAATTCCATAATGATGCCATAGGAGTGAGCTTCAATTAATTTCCCAGAGAAGAAAGCCAAATTCCAAATAATCAAGAGACCACCAGAAGCCCCAGACGATGGCATATACACAAAATTATCAAAGCGTCGAGGACAAAATTTCCTAAGAAAACGCTGATCGATATGCATGCATTTAGTTTCTTGCAAACAAATGATAGAGCTCCCACTTTGTTCTATCTTCTGCTTAACTGCAAGTTGCCTCGCTTCAGAGTTAAGACCACGCACATTCCAACACAATATCTTCTAGTCTCTAAAGATTGTCTGATTCATTACAAACTAAAGAGAAGAAAAGCAAAAGTAGATCACGCAATGACCTACAAAATACACCAAACATCATCATAAAGTTCAACATCAGGTAACAAAAGCAAAGATAAGTGGCGATTAACTGCGTTCGCCAGCAACCCATGTTGTGGCAGACTTCATTCATCATCAGAATTCTTGGAAGGAGTGGCTTCAGAAGGATCAGCTACAAGCTTCTCCGTTGTGATCTTCTCAGGGGCAATCCGCAGACGTGCGCCAATGCGTTGAAGGTCAGAAATTGCAGTTGGAGGAGGCACAACTGGCTCATCAGGAGCGGGTGTAGTCTGGGTAGGCCGGGCACTGGTTTTGCGCTTCTTAGTGTGCTTGATAGACTGTGGGCTGATTGATCCTGGGGGTGCTTGACGGAAACCATCATGCAAGGCGCGAAGCCGGACACTACGACGGACTTGGGAATCTAGAAGAATCGGCCCAACAAATGCAGATTTATGAGATCTCTTATTGCTGATAATATGCATAGAGGAGAACTTAAACTTCTCTGAGACAGGTTCAGACAGATCAGATGGCTCAACAAAGCAGAGTGCATGAGCAACTGGGCGTTTGACTGGTGAAAGCTGACAGAAAACCTCAGAAGCAAATGGAGGAGGCAACAAACTGAGATCCAAACTTCCAATAGAGAGGTTGTGACTCCAAGATTGCTTGATGAAGTTAAACAGAGGCTTCTACAACGATCGTGGGATGACTGCCGAAGCAAATTGTTGCATGTACTTACAGAAAGTACGAGTCCACTGCATCTGTGGGGGCAGAATTGGGCCAAAAACCGTTAGAACCTGACCAATATGGAGAACCTGCTGAGCTGGAAGTTGAGCTTCAGGATGAAGGGGAACAATATCCGCATTGTGCACAACAGCAGGGCCATTGTCATTATTAACTGAATCATCCGAAACTTGCAGCACCATGGACTCTTGAGACTGAACTTCGACAGGTTCCTCAGGCGCTACACCATTGTCAGGGACGGCATCATGATGCACATTGTCATTGCCAACAACATGAGGAGGCACATCATTCCATCCTAGTTCAGGAAACTCGGCATTACCCAGTTGTGATTATTGAAGTGCATCTGGCCAGGGAGGGACGTGGATTTCCATCGAACGACATTGGATCTTCATCTGTAGGCAACACATCCGCAAAATCCGCAGACAGAACATAAACTGGAGCATACCATGAAACCCTAGTACCACCAAAATCTCCGAACTCCCGATAAACCACACCTCGAGGCACCATAGAGGGGGCAGGGAAGGACACATATGCCAGAGTCCGCACCATTAGAGGATCGGCCTGATGCCAAGAGTGGAAACAGCCAAAAGTGCTAATCACATCCGCAATATATTGCGGTTGACGATAATCCAGAGGAACTCCCAAGAGCATCACCCAACCACGGCGAAAACCCTGAACAGCTCTGTAATTGGTCCCCTCATCATGCGGAATAAAACGAACAAAGCGATTGTTGCCCAAATCGAAGGGTGGATGATCCACCATAACTAGAGATTGCACTACGGAATTGGAACAATCCAACTCCCTGAATCCATGGCTGAACATCAAGAACATCTCTCTCCAACTGGTTAACAAAAAAGTCACTAACCATGTTATGGTAGAGTTGAATCTCCTTAGGCAGCGGCGCTGGCTCGAGGATGCCAATCGCATACTCCTCATACCTTCTGTCAGGTGCAGCAGCTGGAGCAAAAAAGGTGCAAGGGAGACGGAATGGCCCTCCATTGATGAGCTCAAAGCCTAACGACACGTACGGCAGAGGATCCAGCTCAAAGTTGGCCATCTCCGGCGAAGGTGCTGATGGTGTGCGCGGCAATGACGGGGGTGTTGTGATTGGAGGTGGCGGCGTATCTGGTCGCGGGGTGGATGGTGGAGCTGGGGGAGATGGTGGTAATGGTGGTGGTGGCGGAGGCAGAGCTGGAGGGGATGGAGGTAATGGGGGTGGCGGAGGTGGAGGTGAAGTAGGCTCAGATGACGAAGCTAGATGTAACTCGTCGACGGGACGTATCAATTGGCAGGCGGCAGCGGTAGGGTGGAGGGAACTCGAGGCGTCAAGCCGTAAAGCCAGTGGTGGGCTGTCAGATGGACTCTCAATGACGCGCGAGACCCACCTAAAACCTCCTGCCGGTGCAGATATTGTGGAAGATTTTGCCCTGTGGCCTGGCCAAAAACAACGGCGACAACGTGTTTGATTGGTGCAACTGGAGGTGATATGTGCCATGGAAAAGTAGTTGTGGCATTTCCAGACATTAAACGCTATTTCATCAACCATAGAAGAAAATCCATCCAAATCCTCAACATACTGGCCCAAAATCCGGGTGGGCGATAAGGTACGATTCTGATTGACTTGCCATGCATTGGGAGATTCGACACTGACTGGGTTCGGAGAGATTACACATGTCTCAGAAGGTGGGCTGCTGGGCTGGGCAAGAACGGCCCTAGATGACACAATGGGCCCATCAATTGTTGGTAAGTCAGAAAGGTGGTGATTTGAAAAAATCCCAGACCCGCCAAACAGATGCTCCGAAGATTGAGGAACCAGCTCAAGCGAGATTGACGCAGATCAAGTGGGTGGCGGAGGAATCGTACCAAAACAGATCAGTGGAGTGGCCACCGTCCACCGGAGTTCCGGCGCCGGAGGAGAGTGAATAATGACGCGCTCACGTTGATTAAGAACATAACCCGCATGCTGGATAGTGTCAATGCATGTTTGTGTGGCAGGGTATTGATAACCCTTGCAGGCAGGATAGTTTTGAAACGTAGCAAATGAAAGTTTCTTCCTGCAACTAGGGGCAGACTTCAAAGAAGATTTAACAGGGGGTTTATGCATGGCCATTATACCCATTGTAGCGCGACGTTTGGTAGGACTAACAAAGATCCATTCAGCATCACACTCTTTTCTCCAAACCAAGACCTCACGTCTCCAATTAGGACCACCATGGCCCCAAAGGTGGAAGAAACACTTAAAATGCTCACAAGCGAAAGACCGAAGAGCAAGAACGTAGAGACCAACTTTTTCGCATGAAACATGAAAGGAGAATACCTTGTCACATATAATGGAAACCATGAAATGAATCACCGATCCACCAATAGCGGCCTCAAGAGCTGCTGCAACCAAATCCTCTGAAAGGCGGAAATCATGCCTACTAAACGAGACCACCATGATGAAAGAATCCATGCCATCCGAAGGATGAACCAAGACACCACAAGACCTATAGATCTCATTTGCAAAAACCAGCCCCTTGGAGAAATCCAAGCCAAGGCTAGAACCAGAACCCTGATCCATCGGAGATGGTGATCCTCGTAGAGAGGAGGAGACACCGGAGAGGATGAGTGGATTGGTTTGGGAGTTTAGTGGCTAGGGAGGGAGATCGCTGGAGAGCCTATCGACGTGGGTGGAGGTGGGGTGGGAGCCATAGTACACCAGGTTTTTACCTCGTCGGCTGTGAAATTGGAGCCATTATCGGTGATGATGCTGTGTGGGACACCATAACGGTGCACAACACCAGATATGAAGTCAATCACCGGGCCGGACTCAGCCGTTTTGACCGGCTTAGCCTCTATCCACTTAGTGAATTTGTCTACCATAACCAGCAGATATTTTTTCTTATGGCTTCCCCCTTTAAGGGGTCCGACCATATCCAGCCCCCAGACCACAAAAGAACATGTAATGAGGATAGTTTGCAAGGCAGTTGGTGGCATGTGGCTTTGGTTGGCAAAGAGCTGGCATCCGACGCAGCGTTGGACAAGGTCCTATGCATCCGCTCGGGCTGTCGGCCAATAAAACCCAGTGCGGAAGGCTTTGCTAACGAGGGCCCGAGCTGCGGCGTGGTGTCCGCCGAGGCGAGTGTGAATTTCCGCTAATAGCTGCCGCCCTTCTTCTTCGGAGATACATCTTTGAAGTACTCCGGTAGTGCTTTTTCTTGTAGAGCTCTCTGTCGTGGACCTTGTAGGCCTTCGAACGCCTGACAATGTGGCGAGCCTCATTCTGGTCATCGGGAAGCTCCTTCCTATCAATGTAGGCCAAGAAGGGTTCGGTCCATGGGGCAATGACTGCCATAATGAGATCGGCCGATGGTGTTATTTCGGTGGCTGAGCCCCCGACACTATTTGTATATTCGGGATTTGAGGTTGTGTTCGGATCTGAACTGTGGTTGCCGCCCTCCCCTTGCCACACCACGGACGGCTTGAAGAGCCTTTCCAGGAAGATATTAGGTGGGACGGGGTCTCCCTTAGCACCGATGCGAGCCAGGACGTCCGCTGCTTGATTGCTTTCTCGGGCAACGTGGTGAAATTCAAGTCCTTCAAACCGAGCCGACATTTTTAATACGACATTGCGATAAGCTGCCATCTTTGGATCTTTGGCTTCAAAGTCGCCGTTTATCTGAGATATCACGAGGTTCGAGTCCCCGCACACCTCCAGGCGTTGTATGCCCATGGATGTGGCCATCCAAAGACCAGTATGGCCTCGTATTCGGCTGCGTTGTTGGAGTCTGTGTATAATATCTGGAGTACATACTGGATGACGTCTCCAGTAGGCGAGGTTAATATGACTCCTGCTCCTAGTCCTGCCAACATTTTTGAGCCATCAAAATACATGACCCAATTTGATTATGCGCGTACTCTTTAGGGAGTTCGGCCTCTATCCATTCGGCAACGAAGTCGGCCAGCGCTTGAGATTTGATGGCTCGACGAGGCTTGTATGTTATGTCGAATGGAAGTAGCTCTATGGCCCATTTGGCGATACGACCCATGGCATCGCGGTTGTTTATTATGTCATTGAGTGGGACCTCGGAAGCCACCGTGACTGAACACTCCTGGAAGTAGTGTCGTAGCTTGCAGGATGCCATGAAAACCGCGTATGCTACCTTTTGGTAGTGGGGTACCAAGATTTGCATGGTGTGAGGACAGTGGATACATAGTATACTAGCTTTTGAAGTGGGAATTTGTGTCCGTCCTGTTCTCGTTCGACGACAAACACAGCGCTCACCACTTCATGTGTTGCCGATATGTATAGCGACATTGGTTCACCTGCGTTTTCTGCGGCCAGGATTCGATTGCTTGCTAGGAGGGTCTTTATTTCCTCTAGTCCAGTAGTCGCCGCGTCTGTCCATTCGAAGTTATCTGTGCGCCGTAAGAGGCGATAGAGTGGTAGTGCATTTTCTCCTAGTCTGGAGATAAAGCGACTTAGTGCTGCCATGCATCCTGCCAGTTTTTGGACCTGTTTGAGGTCTGTTGGTGTAGCCAACTATGACAGAGCTCGGATTTTAGCCGGATTTGCTTCGATTCCTCTATTGGAAACTATGAAGCCCATCAGTTTTCCAGCGGGGACGCCGAAGACACACTTCTCCGGGTTGAGCTTAATGTCATATGCCCGGAGGTTGTCAAACGTAAGACGTAAGTCGTATATTAGTGTTTCAACATGCCTAGTCTTGATGACGACGTCATCAACGTAAGCTTCTACCGTTTTGCCGATCTGTTTCTCCAGGCATGTTTGGATCATGCGTTGGTATGTCGCGCCGGCGTTCTTCAGGCCGATGGGCATAGTATTGAAGCAGAATGGCCCGTATGGGGTAATAAATGCTGTTGCAGCTTGATCAGATTCCTTCATTTCGATTTGATGGTATCCAAAATATGCATCAAGGAAACACAGTGAGTCGTGTCCTGCGGTGGCGTCAATGATTTGATCAGTGCGGGGAAGGGGAAAAGGATCCTTAGGGAAAGCCTTGTTGAGATCCTTGAAATCGACACATAGGCGCCAGGATTTGTGTTTCTTTGGTACCATCACCAGGTTTGCCAGCCAGTCCGGATGCTTGATTTCTCTAATGAATCCGGCCTCGATGAGCTTGGCCAGCTCCTCCGCCATGGCTTGTTGCTTGGGTTCGAAAAAGCGCCGCGGTGTTTGCTTGACTGGTTTAAATCCCTTTAATATGTTGAGGCTATGTTCGGCCAACTTGCATGGGATCCCTGGCATCTTCGAAGGGTGCCAGGCAAATATGTCCCAGTTTTCGTGCAGGAATTCTCGTAGTGCAGCATCAACTGTTGGGTTCAGTTGAGCTCCGATAGATGCTGTCTTCTTGGGGTCCATTGTGTGGACCTAAAATTTTACAATTTCTTCTACTGGTTTGAATGAGGTGGATTTGGGGCGTTTGTCGAGGATCACATCGTCCCTGTCTACTGTGGAGCGTAGTGCGGTTAATTCTTCGGCCGCGAGGGCTTCGGATAGCGCTTCCAGAGCCAGGATGCGGTTTTGTTTTCAGTGCGGAGTGCTATGTCCGGATCACTTACGAGAGTGATTATACCGCTTGGTCCGGGAATTTTGAGCTTCGTATACCCGTAGTGAGGTATAGCTTGGAAGCGTGTAAAAGCATCCCGCCCCAAGAGGGCGTGATATCCGCTGCTGAAAGGGGCCACTTGGAAGGTTATTTCTTCGGACCGATAGTTCTCCAGCGTGCCGAATACCACGTCAAGTGTGATGCTGCCCGTGCACCGCGCTTCTCGACTAGGGATAATTCCCCGGAAGGTTGTGTTACTATGCTTGATGCGGCTCCTGTCTATTTCCATTTTATGGAGTGTATTCTCATAAATGAGATTTAGTCCGCTGCCGCCGTCCATGAGAACCTTGGTGAGTCGAAACCCATCCACGATGGAGCTGAGTACTAACGCGGCAGGCGCTCGTATTGTTCTGTACTTTGGTTCGTCACCGACGTTGAATGTTATAGCCGTGTCGTTCCATGGGTTTATTACAGCAATTTGGCAGACTTCGTCGAGCTCGCGAAGTGCTCTTTTGCGCTTGTTATTTGAAGCGAATGTCTCAAAGACCATCAATACTCTTGGGTCGTCGTCTTCTTGGGGTGCTGTTCCAGGGCGTCCTTGTTAAGGATGTCCTCGCCGCTCTTGGCTACCTGTCGTAGTATCCAACATGCTCTAAGGCTGTGGGTTGCCACGATATCTGTTGTTGTATGTGTTTTGCATGGGCCATCGAGCCACCCTTCCAGGACGGTGTTGTGCCTTATAGTGGCTTTGTGTTTTTGTGACTCTTGGACTGGGCGTGCCACGAGGGTGCGCCCTTTTCGCCTGTAGGGGAGTTGGGTTGGGACTGATGGTTCCCAGCGAGCTGCGCGAGTTTCCCAGGCGCTCTCCATCGTGAAGTACTTTTGTATGATGGTATCTAAGTCAGTGAATTTCAGTATGCGGCGGCGATTGATGGCGTTGAGGATTCCTTCGTCCGTGCAATTTTTGCAGAACGCTGATATTGCGTTCTCGTCACGACAATCTTTTACCTTGTCCTTGACAAGGAGGAATCTGGCCCAAAAGTGGTGGACCTTTTCCTGAGACTGCTGTTTTATTCTCATGAGAGCGTATATGTCCGGGTGGGTGGGTGGAATTAAATTCGAACCCCGACCTAACCGTTTGTCCGGAGTCTACGACCTTCCGGACTTGACAGTCCGGGTTGCGGAATATCTTCTGATTGTTTGGGACCGCCGTCCGATTCTATGTTCGGAGGGCTGGTCGCATCCTTTCACGAATGAGTATCCGGAACTTCATGCCCGTCTTCGATATAGAAGAAGACTCGCCATCCTACTCCACGACTACCGCAATCTGGTGGGTGACCTGTGGAGTTTCGGTTTCTCCCTGATCGGTTTTAGGCCTGATCTGATCGTAATCGGTGGCGATTCCCAAAGCGGCGATGCGATCTAGGACTTCGTTTAAGGATGAAAACTCAACCGGATCCATCTGCTTGGAGTGCTCGGAGTTGATGCGAAGGGGATTTTTGATGGCTCGAGAGGTCATCGTCGGCTCTGCGGCTGAACGGGCGATCATAGTAAAGTCGCCCAGCCGGAGGGTTTGGCCCGGGGCCAGAACGTAACGCCCCGGATTCGATGCGCCAGTTGTCCGCCAGTTATTCGCCATCGTTGCCATGTCATGTGCTTGCGTGTTGCACTTTGCCATGTCATCATCTGCATTTCATATCATGTCATCATGTGCATCGCTTTTGCATACGTGTTCGTTTCATGCATCCGAGCATTTTCCCCGTTGTCCGTTTTCCAATCCGGCACTCCTATGTCACCCGGTACCTCCCTTTTGCCTCTTTTCGTGTGCGGGTGTTAAACGGTCTCAAAATGGACCGAGGTTTGCCAAGCGGCCTTGGTATAGCACCGGTAGACCGCCTGTCAAGTTTCGGGTCATTTGGAGGTCGTTTGATACTCCAACGGTTAACCAGGTAACCGCAAAGGCCTCTTTTGTGTGCAGCCCAACACCCCTTCAAAGTGGCCCAAAAGCCCAGCTAAACCCCTTCCATCATCTCGGTCGTTCAATCACGATCGCGTGGCCGAAAACCGCACCTAATTTGGACACTCCCACCTCCTTCCATGTATAAATATGTGCCTCCCCCCCAAAAATCCGGCTGTCCAAACCCTAGATCTCGCCTCCCTCCGCGCGCCGGACATGTCCGCTCGCCGGCGGACGCGTCCATCCCACCGGCCACGTCCTTCCGTCCAATGGCGTCGCGCCACGTCGCCTTCCCCACCGCCGCAGCCAATCGGGCGCCGCCACCTCATCGTGCCTCCTCTCTCTCCCTCCTCCCGCGCCCGCCGCCGGCCCGCGGAGCCCAGGCGGGGCCCGCCTGGCCCGGTTCGGCCGCTGCCACTGCCTCCCAC
>NC_041383.1:768561240-768568613 GCF_002162155.2 Triticum dicoccoides | reverse complement strand
CTCCCACGGGTGCCCGCGCCCGAGCCGCGGCTCCTCCCGCAGGCGCTGCCCGCCGCCGCCCATCGCCGTCGCGCCTCCCGTGCGCCCCGGCTCCGCCGCCCTTTGCACGACCGCCGCGCCTCCTCTCCCCGTCGCCACCTCGCGCCATGGGCGCCGGCGCCGCCCCGCGCGCCTCCCCTTCGCCGGCGGCCGACCCCGCCTCCGCCGCCCGAGCCCGAGGCTCCTCCCGCCGACGCCGCACTCCGCGCCTCGTCGCCCCTCGCCGGAGTCCGCCCTCGCCGGAGTTCGTCGTCGCCGGATCCGGATGGGGTTGGATCAGATCCACCAACCCCGCCATCCAAACGCACCCGCCGTCCCGGATCCCTCCGTCCCGGGTCTAGTCCGTCCCGCGTTGACTTTTGCCGCGAGGTGAAATATTCCAAAGTCCCCGAGTCTTTACGTTATATTTCCCTGTTCGTCATGCCATAACTCATCATCTGTAGCTCCGTTTTGCATGCCTGATATACCGAAATGTTCATCTGGTTGTGCTATTCATTTCATTCCATTGTGTCATGTTCATTTTAGTTCATCTAGATGCCCTAATCATCGTTGCAAGAGTGCTATATGATGTTGTCTGCTGCCTGTTAACAGAACATGTTCATTTGTCATTTTTGTATCTTTTTGTGTGATTTTCTTTTGAGCATGAAGTCTACATGTGTTATGATCTACAAGATGCCATGTTTGTTGTGGTGCAATCCAATATTCATGTTATGCCATTTATTGATTGTTACAAGCTTACAAAGTAGCCTCCGTGATGTTGCTGATTTTAGAGACTTAGAATTTCATTGTCTTTGTCTGCTGTTATTTTTATGCCATGTATTCATGTTGCTACAATGAGATACATGCATCTTTTTAGTATGTTCAGTAAGGATGTTTTGGACATATGGTTATGCTCTATCCATCCATGCCTCTTTTTGCATTTATGGAGCAACCTAGCTTGAATCAATCGAGCTCTACTTTTGCTATAAAATGTTCCTGGCAGATTGTTTACATGTTATTCAATTTTGCCAAGGTTGTTGTAGTTGATCCTTGCATGCTATGTTGTTGTTCTTGCCATGTCTAGCTTCTATGCCATGTCTAGTTGCTGGGTATATGCTTAGTTTGTCATGCAATGCCTCGTAGTAAGTGCATCGAGCTCGTAAACATGCCTACTTGTTATCTGTTTTGCCATGCTCCAGTTTTTCACTAAGTCTGAATCTGTTTATGTTTTTGCTATGTTCACATGCTTGCAATTGTATTTTCTGATCCCTTATGGCTTATGGTCACTAAGGGACTTTTGTTCTATGCAATGAGTAGATTCATTCCCTGCTCTAGTTTGACATGATAGCTTGCTGTAACATGTTGTTTGATAGCTCTGAACATACTAACCTGATGTTATTTCTGCCATGTCCTGTGAATTCCACTAAGTCTGTGAACCTGTTATTATTTGCAGTCTTGCCATGTCCTTTTGAGCATGTTCTAGTAGTTTCTGGAGATAGCTCAGTGTTCATGTTTTGTCATGCTTTACCTATACATCATGTCCATGCCTTTGATTTGCATGTTGAGATCCTGTAGCATGTTGATTTTATGCTTGCTATATGCCTAGTTGCTGTTATGGACACATTGGTGCTATTTATTGTTTGGAGTATATGTGTTGCTCCGTTTTGAGCATGCTCTATATGAAACTTGCTTAGAATTGCATGTAGCTTCATATTATCATGTTGAATCCTTGTTTTGATGTGTTTTCTTGATGTTTGAATGCATTTTTCATCAATGTCATGCTTAACTTGTTTTGCTCATGTCTTCTAGGCCGTAGCTCCGAATCTAATGAACTTTATGTGTAACTTGACTAGAATTTCGTGTAGATCATCTTGGTGCATTTTAACTTGCTGTTTAACCACTTTAACATAAGGTTTATTCAGATCTGGACCAATTTTGAAAATTTGCATATGAGGACTTACCGGAATTGTTCTATGTTGTTTCCGGCCTTATTTAAACTTGCTTGGTTGTGTTGTTCTTGTATGCATCATCCCTTGCCATGAGTAGCTTCATGTAGCCTTGTCATGCATCATACTTGGTTGAGCATCATGCCTTGTCCATGTGTGGTGTGTTTACCATGTTGTGTGCTTCTTCTCGATAGTTTCTGTTTCGTTGCGATCGTGAGGATTCGTTCGTCTACGCTTGGTTCATCTTCGTGGCTTCATCTTCTTCATGGAATCGTTCTTCTTCCTTGCGGGATTCCAGGCAAGATGACCGTCACCTTGGATCTCATTACTACCATTGTTATGCTAGTTGCTTCATTCTATCGCTATGTTGCGTTACCTACCACTTGCTGCTCAAGCCTCCCGAATTGCCATGAACCTTTAACCTTTGTTACCCCTCCTAGCAAACCATTGTTTGGCTATGTTACCACTTTGTTCAGCCCCTCTTATAGCGTTGCTAGTTGCAGGTGAAGACGAAGATTGCTCCATGTTGGATTATGTTTATGTTGGGATATCACAATATCTCTTATATTATTAATGCATCTATATACTTGGTAAAGGGTGGAAGGCTCGGCCTTATGCCTGGTGTTTTGTTCCACTCTTGCCGCCCTAGTTTCTGTCATATCGGTATTATGTTCCCGGATTTTGCGTCCCTAACGCGGTTGGGTGATTTACGGGACCCCCTTGATAGTTCGCTTTGAATAAGACTCCTCCACCAAGGCCCAACCTTGGTTTTACCATTTGCCTCACCACCACCTATACCTTTCCCTTGGGTCGGCCAGCCCGAGGTCATCTTTATTTTAGCCCCCCCGGGCCAGTGCTTCTCTAAGTACTGGTCCAAACCGAGTGATGTCCAGCGCCCCCTGGGCAACCAGTGTCTATGCCAACCCGACGTCTGGCTCATCTGGTGTTCCCTGAGAACGAGATATGTGCAGCTCCTATCGGGATTTGTCGGCACATCCGGGCGGCTTTGCTGGTCTTGTTTTATTATTGTCGAAATGTCTTGTAGCCGGGATTCCGAGACTGATCGGGTCTTCCCGGGGAGAAGGAATATCCTCCGTTGATCGCGAGAGCTTATAATGGGCTAAGTTGGGACACCCCTGCAGGGTTTGAACTTTCGAAAGCCATGCCCGCGGTTATGTGGCAGATGGGAATTTGTTAATATCCGGTTGTAGTAAACTTGAAGTAAACTCTTCTAAAATACACCAACCGTGTGCCGTAACCGTGAGCATCTCTTTTCAGGGTTGATCGAGAGGAGAACACGGTTTATGGGTTATGTCTGACGTAAGTAGGAGTTCAGGATCACTTCTTGATCATTACTAGTTGACGACCGCTTGCTTTGCTTCTCTTCTCGCTCTCATTTGCGTAAGTTGGCCACCATACCATGCTTAGTCGCTGCTGCAACCTCACCACTTTACCCCTTCCTTACCCATTAAGCTTTGCTAGTCCTTATACCCATGGTAATGGGATTGCTGAGTCCTCATGGCTCACAGATTACTACACCAACAGTTGCAGGTACAGGTTATGCGATTATCATGACACGAGAGCGATGTTTACTTGTTTTGGAGTTCTTCTTCTTCTTCGTCGATCAGGGGATAGGTTCCGAGTCGGCATCCTGGACTAGCAGGGTGGATGTCGTTTGAGTTGATGTTTATGTTTCATCCGTAGTCGGATGTTGATCTTGTATGTTGTATTGATGTATTCATGTGACTTTGTATATCTTTTATGTATCCCCATCTATTATGTAATGTTGATGTAATGATATCCACCTTGCAAAAGCGTCTTCAAGATGCTCTTCTATCCTTGGTGGGACCTTCGAGTTCCTTTAGGATAGGGTCGCATCTTGGGCGTGACACAGAACTACCCAGACGGTGATGTTGTCTTTAATGACAAGGTGAGCCATCGAGCCTTTCATCGACGGCACAGTGGAACTCTCAATGAAAGCACCAATGTCGGTGTCAAAACCGGCGGATCTCGGGTAGGGGGTCCTGAACTGTGCATCTAGTATCGACGGTAACAGGAGACGGGGGACACGATGTTTACCCAGGTTTGGGCCCTCTCTATGGAGGTAATTCCCTACTTCCTGCTTGATTGATCTTGATGAATATGAGTATTACTAGAGTTGATCTACCACGAGACCGTAATGGTTAAACCCTAAAAGTCTAGCCTGTATGACTATGGTAATGTGTATCGGTCCTGTCCGGACTAACCCCTCCGGTTTATATAGACACCGAGGGGATCCAGGGTTTACATAGAGTCAGTTACATAAGAAGGAATCTTCATAATCGGTCGCCAAGCTTGCCTTCCACGCCAAGTAGAGTCCAATCCGGACACGGGTGCAGTCTTCGGCCTTCATGTCTTCACAGCCCATCAGTCCAACCCATGGATAACAGGCCGGACGCCCGAGGACCCCTTAGTCGAGGACTCCCTCATTATGACAACACGGTTGATGTAGTCGTACATCTTCACGATCCGACTGATCCTAGTACCAAAAGTACGGCACCTCTGTGATCTGCACACGTTCGGCTCGGTGACGTCCCACGAACTCTCGATCCAGCTGAGCGTTGAGGGGGAGCTTTGTTAGCACGATGGCGTGATGACGGTGATGATGAACTACCGGTGCAGGGCTTCGCCTAAGCACTGCAACGATATGACCGAGGTGGTTTATGGTGGAGGGGGGGCACCGCACACGGCAAAGAGATCAATGGTCAACTTGTGTGTCTATGGGGTGCCCCCTGAGGGAGTCCTGGACTAAGGGGTCCTCGGGCGTCCGGCATGTTCGCCATGGGCCGGACTGATGGGCTGTGAAGATAAAAGATCGAAGACTCTTAACTGCATCCGGATGGGACTCTCCTTGGCATGTAAGGCAAGGTTGGCGACCAAATATGAAGATTCCTTTCTCTGTAACCGACTTTATGTAACCCTGGATCCTTCCGGTGTTTATATAAACCGGAGGGCTAGGTCCGTAGAGGCCAATCATCATCATCATAGTCATACATGCTACACTTCTAGGGTTTTAGCCATTACGATCTTGTGGTAGATCAACTCTTGTAACACTCATATTCATCAATATCAATCAAGAAGGAAGTAGGGTATTACCTCCATAGAGAGGGCCCGAACTTGGGTAAACATTGTGTCCCCTGTCTCCTGTTACCAACGACCTTAGACGCACATTTCGGGCCCCCTACCCGAGATCCGCCAGTTTTGACACCGGCATTGGTCCTTTCATTGAGAGTTCCACTGTGACATCGAAGATAGAATCGATGGCTCGCCTTGTCCTCAAGGACAATATAACCTCCGGAGGAGCTGTGACGCCCGGGTATTTAAGCTACAGTAATCCCCTCCTAATGTTGCCATGTCATCGCAGTTAATTTGCTAAACCTCACTTTGATCCAAACCCAACAAATTCAAAGTTAAAATAAAGTCAAATTATTATTTCTTCAACCGGTAAAACAAAAATGTTCGGTTGTTTGCGAATATTCACTAGGTAATTAACCTGGAGGATCTAACATTAAATGGATTTTTAAATCTCCCCTGGAAATAATTAAAGTGGTCATACAACGCCTTTTATGCCTTTTAAAATGTGAACTTATTTTCAAACAATTCCAAATAACCCACCAAACCTTTCGGACAATGCCCAAAATATCAGTAGGTAATTATGTGAGGAGTTTCAACTTTAACTAAAATCGTTTAGTACCTACACTAAGTACATAACAGTAGCTAAATAAATAAAACAGAAAAAGGGAAAATAGAAACCAAAGAAAGAAAAAAAAAGCAAAGCCCCCCTCCCCCTGGGCCATTCGGCCCAACTGGGCATCGAGGCCACCAGGAGGCCCACCCCATTCCCCCTTATCTCCCCGAGCGACCGAACCCTAGCCCGGTCCACCCCCACTGCTCCCGAACGAACTCCACTCCCCCCTCGATCCCCTTCTCCCCCCCATCGATCTGGATCGGGATTGGCCCCGATCCCGTCGACCCCGACGCCCAGCGCTCGCCGCCGCCCGATGCCGCCTCGCCGTTGGATGCCGGAGCGCTCCCCCACCGGCCTGCTTCTCCAACGGCGCCCCGACCCCATCGACCCCGACGCGCTCGCCGCCCGGAGCGCCTGGGCCTCGCTGAAGCCACCCCGCCCCGCTGCCTCCATCACCTGCCGCCCCATCGTCGGACCCCCCCTCCTCTGCTCGATCCCGTCTGGATCAGGGGGGATGCGGCTCCGATGTCGCCGACCGCGCTGACGCCGCCTCATCCGCGACCGTGCCGTCGCCGGACTGCCTCGCCCCCGTCACCGTCGTCCGCCTTGTCCTCTCCATCGCCGGACCACCCCAAGCCGCCTCGAGCCCACTGCCCCTCCCTACAGCTTCGCGGTGAGCCGCCGCGCCGGCTGCGTATCCCCTCTCCTTCCCCCTCTCTGCTCCCGTACTTCCCCGTGGTCGCCGCTCGTGCTACGCGACCCGGCCACACCACTCGCACAGCCCCACGCACGCTCGCCTCTGCGTCCCACAGGACTGCGGTATCGAGCGCCGCCTACAACTGCCGCTGGGCGTTGTCGTCCTCGACGCGCTCGGCCACCCCCGCGCCTCCCTTCATCGCCCCTGGACGCGGCTCAACCCCATGTTCGACGCTGTCACACCCTAGCTAGTCATGCATTAGAGTGTTGCATCATGTTTACTCTTTCATCAGAAACTTGAAATGGGGATCTGTGAAACCCTCAGAATCATTTTGAAAATGATCCAAATAAAAATTTCTCCAAAAGGGTCCAAGAAAATGCTCATGTTGATCTCTGAAAATATTGGACAGAGATAAAAAAATCAAACCAATATTTTTAGTGGCTCATGGACATTTATTTTGGGCATTTGGAATTAATGCATAAATATTTGCATTGGAAATATATTTCTATATATATTAATATATGTCCAAATATTATGCCAATTATAAAGGAGCTCTGGAATAATATATCTAGCCCCTGCAAAAATTGGCATAAGTTAAATAAATGATTTAATATATTATTTAAATCAAAACAAATGTCAGAAATTAGAAAACAGAAAAAAAATAAAAGGGAGAAGCTTACCTGGGCTCCTCCCTGTGCAGCCCATCCAGCTGGCCGGCCCAGCCAGCAGGTGGCCCAGCCCGCCTCCCTCCTCTGTCGTCTTCGTCCCGACAGAGGGAGGGGAGTGTGGCCGGCGCGCGCGCGCGCCACCGCGCCACGCCACCTCTCTCCCTGCTTGCCTGCCCTCCCCTCCTCGCTCGATGCCCCGGACGACGCCACGCCTCCCCCCTGCTCTCTCTCACTCTCCCCCGGCTCTCCCCTCCTCTCCCTCGCTCTCTCTCTCACACGGCCGAACACCACCGTCGCCGCCGTTCGCCATAGCAGCC
>NC_041383.1:768540224-768561230 GCF_002162155.2 Triticum dicoccoides | reverse complement strand
TCCCCTCCTCTCCCTCGCTCTCTCTCTCACACGGCCGAACACCACCGTCGCCGCCGTTCGCCATAGTAGCCATCTCCGGCCACCCCTCGCTCCCCCGACTAGCTCAGGAGCTCCGCCTCGACCTCCTCTTCCTCCCCACCGCTCCACGGGTCTCCGGAAGCCCTGCATCGCCGCCACGTCGCCGTTCCCCTCCTCGGGCTCCGACCACCGTCGCCGTCGATTCGCCGTCTCCAGCGCGTCCCCGAGCCCGCTTCGACGCCCACTACAACCGCGGTGAGCCCCCGAGTCGTTTCCCCCTTCTTCCCGGGTCTCTTTCGACCTCTAGGCCTTAGCCCCACCTTGGCCGAGAGCTCCACGCCGCCGGCGATGTCGCCGTCGTGGCCACGGTCACCGTAGCGCCCAACCGAGCACACTATCGTGCTCCACGCCTCACTAGGAGCACGCAGCACGCACCAACGCCTCTCCAAACACCCTGCAACGCCGACTCCGACCGCACCCGAACTCCGGCCGCCGCTCACGAGCTCGCCGTCGACGGTATCGGCCACCTCAGGCCCGGCCACCACCACCGTTCGACGCGCGGGAGCAAGAGCTCTCCAACGAGCCCAAGCACAGCCTCGCCCGTGCCCTGTAGCACGATCCCGCATCACGCCGCCGTCTCGGGCCTCGCCGGCGTCACGTCGCCGGTGGGTTTGACCCACCTTGACCACGGCAGGAACCCCCTGAGTCCCTGACAGGTGGGCCCAGCCCTGTAGCTAATTAGGATTAGCGCTAACCACTGTTAGTTAACCCCCTGACACTGACCAGTGGGCCCCAGCGCCACTAATTAGTAATTAGGATTAATTTAACCCTGTTTAACCCCCCCCCCCCCTGTCACTGACGTGTGGGCCCCACACGTCAGGTTTGACCTCAGCCAGCCGCAATTGACCACTGACGTCATGATGACGTCATGCTGGCGCAATAATTATATTTCTGGATTTAAATTAAATCAGGAAATTCCAGAATATTATTTAAACTTCAAAAATTCATAACTTTTATTCTGTAACTCCAAATTGGACAAATTATATATGAAAAATGATCAGAAAAATCCAATCTATCCATCTGTACTATTTTCATGCAGAACAAGGAAAAGCACTTTAAAAGGCCATATTTGAATCTGAAATTTGAATCCTTGATTCAAATTTGTTCAAACCCTTCTGGTTTTAGTTGCATTAGCCCAACACACTCATATTGCCATGTTTCATGCATGCATCATATTGTTGCACATTGTTTGGTGATGGTTGTGTATCGATGTCCCTTGCGAAAGGTTCTGCCTCCGAGGAATACCGTGATTACCCTAACGAAGAACCGTATCAGTGCATCGAACCATCAGGCAAGCAACCATCCATTTGATCATATCGATACAATCCCATGTTCTCGCTCCTGCTCTCTTTTACTGCATTAAGACAACGCGATTCAAACTGTTGTGTGCTACGGTAGTTGAACCCATTTCCTCTGCATGACCTGTCATTGCCACAGTAACTAGATGAAACCCACTAGCATGTGTAGGAGTTGATTGAGCCATATGTATGTGTTGTTCCTACCTTGCTATGCCTGCTATGCTTAGAGTCGTGTCAGGTCTGGTTCATCTGGGTGATGGACTAGAGTGAAATGATTATGTCGGTAATGAGAGTGGTGTGGTGAACACGATTTGGTAAAGGTATCGATGAGAGGCCATGTAGGAGTACATGGTGGGTTGTTTCATTGAAGCCGACCTTAAGCACTGAGATCTGTATGCGTGATTTAAGATACAGCTACTACCATGCATTGGGCCCTGAAATATGACCCCGCTCGACTTCTTATTCACCCTAGCTCTTTGTCCAGGAGTTGCAAGTAGTTTCTGGTGTTTGTAGCCTACTGGAGGCCGTGGACAGCGCTGACCGTAGGGGTGGGCTGTGATGCGGTAGGTACGTGGCCGGGTGTACCGAATACCCGTTAGGTATCTCGGGAACCCTGTTCACATCGTTCGGGGCCGTATGGGAAACGCCGGCCGGACTCCCTGCGGATGGAACCTGAATAGGCGATAAACCTGGACTAGAGGCTTAAGTGTTTAGGTAGGTCGTGGTCTACACCCACGTCGGCTTTCGCTTGAAGTCTGCCGAGCACATGTCGTGTGCAGACGCTAAGTGGTGGAAACATGTATGAAGAAGTACACCCCTGCAGGGTTATCATAATCTATTCGAATAGCCGCGTCTGCGGTAAAGGACTACTTGGTTGCCTATACAGTTCATAGACAAGTAAATGGAAACTGTTAAAAGCCTCAAGATAAGTGTGAGTGCCGAGGATGGCTCTTCCGTAGGAAGTCGGAGGTGGATCCTCGGTAGTGTATTGAAGTGGTGAGTAGTGGACTCGTGTGCGCAAAACCATTTCAAGTTGGAGTATCGTAGGATAGTCTAGCCAAGAGTCAAAGCTGGCTTGCTGCAATAACTCCACCAACCCTTCTTGATACCAAGCATGTATGTAGGATCTGATGTAAGTCTTGCTGAGTACCTTTGTACTCATGTTGCTATAATCTACATTTTTTACAGAAGACGCTGCAACCCCTTCTGATGGGTTCTATGTAGACGTTGACATCAACGAGTAGGCTAAAGACCCAGGTGGTGACCCTGAGCTTGTGAAGGACCTTGTAGTATAGCTAGGCTTCCCAAGCCTCTTTTATTTTACTAGTTGTCTGTACTCAGACAAGTTACTTCCGCTGCTGGTTTGTATGACTGTATGACTTGTATGTTGGGTCGTGAGACCCGTACCTTCATGTATGTTATGTATGGCTCCCTGAGCCTTAAATAAAGTACTTGTGTCGTAGAGTCATGTTGTGATGCTTCGTTGTATTTGCACATATCGAGCATATTGTGTGTATGATTGAAATGCTTGGTATGTGTGGGATCTGACTATCTAGTTGTTTATCTTTAGTAGCCTCTCTTACCGGGAAATGTCTCCTAGTGTTACCGCTGAGCCATGGTAGCTTGCTACTGCTCTGGAACACTTAGGCTGGCCGGCATGTGTCCTTCTTCGTTCCTGTGTCTGTCCCTTCGGGGAAATGTCACGCTTTGAGTACCGGAGTCCTGTTAGCCCGCTACAGCCCGGTTTACCGGAGTCCTGCTAGCCCAGTGCTACAGCCCGGACCCACTTGCTGATGACCGACACGTTCGAAGATGGGTCATGGATGCCTGTCCCTGTAAGTCTGTGCCACTTTGGGTTTACGACTAGTCATGTCAGCCCGGGCTCTTTATCATATGGATGCTAGCGACACTATCATATACGTGAGCCAAAAGGCGCAAACGGTCCCGGGCAAAGGTAAGGCGACACCCGTGGGGATACCGTGCGTGAGGCCGCAAAGTGATATGAGGTGTTACCGGCTAGATCGATGTGACATCGAGTCGGGGTCCTGACAGCGTTGGCATCAGAGCCGGACTGCCTGTAGGTTCTCCAAGCCAAACTGGTCGATGTTGAGTCTAGAAATTCTTTAGTTATATGTAGGGGAATTGTTTGTGGGATGGAACGTAAGGCTCTTTTTACTCCTTTATCTTATGACATTCTGATCTGAGTCAGTCCATTCTTCTACCGGGGGATAAGGAATTAGGATCTATTCTCTCTATCAGGATCACGTGTTACTAATCAGTAGTATCTTATAAGTTTGATGGATACAAGCCTAGTTTAGTTCTACTACCACATTATGTTGTTAGAATGGATTCAGAACTTTGATATGATGATGTTGAGTGTGTATGAAATCCTTTGTCAAATGTCTCAAAATCCTTCTTGAGCATTTACAGCTGTTATGCTGCCGAAATTTCGCTAGAAATTCTAATGCCTTTGCATTATGATTGTGCTTTCAGATGGCCACTCGCGACCTCAATCAAGTGGTTCGCCTGACTCGATGCCTAGATGTACTCGGCCATACTGCCAAGTTGGTCAGGGTAATGACTGAGGCTGGATACCGCTGGTATCCTGAGTACACGGTCGAAGAGCAATTCCGAGATTTTAATCAAAGTCAGTATCTCTGCACTGTCAGGATATTTCCATCTTATCCTGGATCCACCGAGCCTCTTCACTGCTCTTATGGACTCGGGGTTACCATTGAGATGGCTGTGCAGGACGCCGCCTACTCTATGATGACCATTATGCGAGTCAGATCTGGTATATTTCGGGACTCTGATTTCCGGTATATGCCAGGATCACTTCCGGGAGCACAAGGGTATCTCCAGGCTATCTATGCTGACCCCACTCAGGAGGATTCACGGACTCGCACCACTGCTGAGATGCTCGAGGATAAGGACCGTGAAAATCGGGCCTTAAGGTTAGAGCTCTTCAATACCCGTGCTGACCACTGGGCCACTTTGACTCGGTTCGCACCGTCGGTGCAAGCTGGATTCTCAGATATGCACGATCTCTATCCTGTGAGATCTGCTCTGCCAGATGTGATGGTTTGGCGTGATGTAGGAGGCATCACCCCACCTCGCGGTCCCCGCAGGCCACCGTTTGTTGGTCCAAGGCCTCATCCTAGCCCCTATGGTCCACAAGCTCCGCGAGATCGTCTGTTTTCGGATGATCATGTTGAGCTCCCAGGCTATGGAGGTGACTTCTACGAGGACTACTACGGATCGGTCTGAGTTAGTGGTAGTATCACTAGTTCGCACTAGCTGTGTCGTCTATCGTCCCGCGCGACTCGTGGGATATGACCTAGATTGTACTCCTTCCGGAGGTGTAGAAAAATAATGTATAGGAGCTTGGAATGCCTCCGATGAGATGTAATCCTCTTTTCACCGTAATAGTACGTTGTTTGGTCTTGTACTAAACCCTGTATGGTGTGTATGACGATGGAATAAAGAAGCAATTTCTGTATCTACCATGTCATACGGATGATCATCTTGCATTTCGAGTTATTCCTTACATTTTATCCTATGTCGGAATCTTATCATCCTGACTAAATCGTTGTCTTGTTTACCTAGGATGGTCAACACGCGCGCTAACCCTGCTTCTCAAGAGCAGACCGAAGGCAGTGAAGCCAGGAATGAAAATCTGCCTCATCCTCCTTCCCTAGCCGAGGTTATGATGGAAGCTGAGAGAAACAAGCGGGAGACCAACCGTTTGTTGGAGCATATTGAACAGAACACAGCACACCATCAGAGGACTAACGTGGTGTCACTCAGTGATTTTATCAAATTGCATCCACCCACGTTCCACCACTCCGTCGAGCCTCTCGACGCTGATGACTGGCTTCGCAGTATCGCTCACAAACTGCGTTCCGCGCTAGTAGCGGAGGCTGACAAGGTCACCTTTGCTGCATATCATCTTGAAGGCCCCGCCAGTCTATGGTGGGAGAATTATGGAGCTATGCGCCCAGCGGGCCATGTCACTACTTGGGCTGAATTCAGCGAGGCTTTCCGTGAACATCACATTCCGGAGGGTCTCATGGACCGTAAACGTGAAGAATTTTGCAGTTTCACCCAAGGCCGACTTTCTGTGGATGCTTACAGCAGGGAGTTTGGTAATCTCGCACGATATGCAACCGAGGAAGTGTCTACCGATGCCAAGAAGCAAGCAAGGTTCCGTAAGGGCCTTAGTCCTGAGCTTCGCCGTGACCTCCGTCTGCATGAGTGCACAACTTTTCAGAAACTTGTCAACAAAGCCATCAGTGCCGAAACTGGTCAGACTGACTATGACGCAACACGCAAGCATGGCCGTGACATGGGTTCCTCATCCGGTGCTGGTCCTCAGAAGCGCCGCGTGTGGGTACCCAACACCGCCCTGCCACCCAGGTTTACACCGAGGCCATCCTTCCAGGCGCCTCGCCCCGTTCAACAGTCTGCTCCAGCCAAGCCCTATGGGGGTCCAACTAACAATGCTCCTCCACGTACCAGTTCCGTGACTTGTTTCAAGTGTGGGGAATCTGGTCACTATATGCGTGAGTGTCCCCAGACCAACCCCAATCAATCTACTAAAGCTGTTGGCCGTGGCAAGCCGACAGGAAAAATATTCCACGCCGAGCCGGTCACCGCTTCACGTGGCCATGTCAACTGTATCTCTGCCGAAGAAGCTCAAGAGGATCCCAACGTCGTTCTCGGTATGCTTCTTGTTAACTGCCACCCGGCATCTGTTCTTTTCGATACAGGAGCCTCTCATTCTTTTATATCCGAAAGTTATGCTCGTTTGCATAACGTTGCATTCTGTGACATGCCATCCACTATGGAAATTTCTACCCCTAGTTCTAGATGGCAGACCTCTAGGGTAAGTTATGGAAATGAAATCCAAGTCGACAGACTTGTTTTCCTTGCCTCTTTGATAGCCCTTAAATCTTCAGATATTAATATCATTCTGGGTATGGACTGGATGTCGGCTCATCATGCCCAAATCGATTGCTTCTCTAGGACTGTTCAACTCACCCATCCTTCGGGAAAGATAGTCAATGTCTTGACCCGAATAGCCAAGCGACAATTATATTCTCTTAACGCCAGCCCTTTGCCAGACCTTGAGGACGTTCTGGTAGTCCGTGACTTCCCGGATGTCTTTCCAGAGGAATTGCCAGGTGTTCCACCTGACAGGGATGTTGAGTTTGTAATAGACCTCATTCCAGGAACCGTTCCGATTGCTAGAAGACCTTATAAGATGGCACCCCTAGAACTAGCCGAACTTAAGAAACAACTCGATGAGTCCTTGAAAAAGGGTTTCATCCGACCTAGCTCTTCTCCGTGGGCTTGCCCCGTCCTATTCGTCAAGAAGAAGGATGGTACGGACCGGATGGTTGTAGATTACCGACCTGTTAATTTGGTCACAATCAAGAACAAATATCCACTTCCTAGGATCAACGACCTGTACGATCAGCTCGCTGGATCCTCAGTCTTCTCCAAAATGGATTTGAGGTTGGGCTACCATCAAATCAAAATCAGAAACGGGGACATTCCTAAAACGGCCTTTGTTACTCGTTATGGCCAATACGAGTACACCGTCATGTCCTTCGGTTTAACCAACGCTCCAGCCACCTTTTCTCGGTTAATGAACTCAATCTTCATGGAGTATTTGGATAAATTCGTCGTGGTTTACCTCGATGATATACTCATCTACTCCAAGAACGAGGAAGAACATGCCGAACATCTAAGGCTAGTGTTGCAGAAACTTCGAGAGCATCGCCTTTATGCCAAATTTTCTAAATGTGAATTCTGGTTGTCAGAAGTGACCTATCTGGGTCATGTAATATCTGGTAAAGGTATTGCTGTTAACCCTGAGCGAGTTCAAGCCGTCCTTAATTGGACTCCACCTGAATCGGTCAAGCAAGTTCGGAGCTTTCTGGGCTTAGCGAGCTATTGTCGTCGCTTTGTCGAGAACTTCTCCAAGGTTGCTAAACCTCTAACTGAACTCCTCAAGAAAGATAAGAAGTTCGAGTGGACTCCACAATGTGAGCACAGCTTTCAGGAACTGAAAAGACGCCTGACTTCTGCTCCCGTACTGGTACCGCCAGACTTCTCTAAGGACTTTGTTATCTACTGCGACGCCTCGCGACAAGGACTAGGTTGCATTCTCATGAAAGATCGACACGTAATTGCCTACGCTTCACGACAATTGCACCCACATGAGGAGAATTATCCTACTCATGATCTAGAGCTTGCAGCCGTAGTCTATGCACTTAAGACCTGGCGACATTACCTCCTCGGTAATCGTTGCGAAATATTCACTGATCACCAAAGTCTGAAGTACATCTTCACCCAACCGGATTTGAATCTCAGGCAAAGACGTTGGGTCGAGTTGATCACAGATTTCGACTTAGGAATAACCTACACCCCAGGGAAAGCCAACGTCATGGCTGATGCGCTAAGTCGTAAATCTTATTGTAACAATCTGATGTTACAACAAAGTCAACCGCTTCTCCATGAGGAATTTCGGAAGCTTAACCTTCACATTGTTCCTCAAGGATTTCTTTCCACCTTGGTGGCGAAACCTACTCTTACGGATCAAATCATTGCTGCCCAGAAGCGAGATAAGGGAATAGCTAAGATCAAGGAGAATATTGCTAGCGGAGGTGCTAGTTGTTTCTCCACAAATGATCATGGTGTTGTGTACTTTGAGAACCGTCTAGTGGTTCCCAAGAACCAGCATCTACGGCAGTTGATCCTTAAGGAGGCTCATGAATCTCCTCTCACTATTCATCCCGGTAGTACTAAGATGTATCAGGACCTACGCCAGAGGTTCTGGTGGACTAGGATGAAGAGAGAAATTGCTCAGTATATTGCTAATTGCGACGTTTGTCGTCATGTAAAAGCAGAGCACCAACGGCCTGCTGGCACCCTTCAACCCTTAGCTATTCCTGAATGGAAATGGGATAAAATTGGTATGGATTTCATTACCGGTTTTCCCAGGACTAAGAGAGGGAATAATGCTATCTTCGTCGTGGTCGATCGTCTTTCCAAAGTAGCCCATTTCTTACCTGTTCGTGAGAGTATAACCGCTAGTCAGCTGGCAGACTTATACATCTCCCGAATAGTGTCTCTCCATGGTGTTCCTTTGGAAATTAACTCGGATCGAGGAAGTCTTTTCACCTCTCGATTTTGGGAAAGTTTCCAAAATGCTATGGTAACCCGTCTCTCCTTTAGCACCGCCTTCCACCCTCAGTCGAGTGGTCAAGTGGAACGCGTCAACCAGATTCTAGAAGACATGCTTCGAGCCTCTGTTATCTCATTCGGAATGGATTGGGAGAAGTGCCTTCCATTTGCCGAATTCGCCTATAACAACAGCTATCAATCTAGCTTGGGTAAAGCCCCTTTTGAAGTTCTCTATGGACGACGGTGTCGAACACCCCTTAACTGGTCAGAGACCGGGGAAAGACAATTCTTTGGCCCGGATATGATTCAGGAAGCAGAAGAACAAGTTCGCATCGTTCGTGAAAAGTTGAAAACAGCCCAATCTCGTCAAAAGAGTCAATATGACCGAAAACATAAGGCTATGACTTTCGAGGTTGACGAGAAGGCTTATCTTCGGGTCACCCCTCTGAAGGGAACCCATCGTTTCGGTATCAAAGGCAAATTGGCTCCTCGTTACATTGGACCTTTTCGCATTCTTGCCAAACGAGGAGAAGTTGCCTACCAGTTGGAACTACCTCCGCATCTCTCCAGAGTCCACGATGTCTTCCACGTTTCTCAACTCAGGCGTTGCTTCTCGGATCCTATCCGTGAAGTGGACCACGAAACGCTTGATCTCCAGGATAATCTTACATATCGAGAGTACCCCATTCGTATCCTCGATCAGGCCGAGCGTACCACTCGACGCCAGAACATCAAGTTCCTCAAAGTACAATGGTCGCACCATTCTGAGGATGAAGCAACTTGGGAAAGGGAGGATCGTCTTCGACTCGAGTACCCCGCCTTCTTTCCGGAGGAACCCAAATCTCGGGACGAGATTCTTTCGAGTGGGGGTGAGTTGTCACACCCTAGCTAGTCATGCATTAGAGTGTTGCATCATGTTTACTCTTTCATCAGAAACTTGAAATGGGGATCTGTGAAACCCTCAGAATCATTTTGAAAATGATCCAAATAAAAATTTCTCCAAAAGGGTCCAAGAAAATGCTCATGTTGATCTCTGAAAATATTGGACAGAGATAAAAAAATCAAACCAATATTTTTAGTGGCTCATGGACATTTATTTTGGGCATTTGGAATTAATGCATAAATATTTGCATTGGAAATATATTTCTATATATATTAATATATGTCCAAATATTATGCCAATTATAAAGGAGCTCTGGAATAATATATCTAGCCCCTACAAAAATTGGCATAAGTTAAATAAATGATTTAATATATTATTTAAATCAAAACAAATGTCAGAAATTAGAAAACAGAAAAAAAATAAAAGGGAGAAGCTTACCTGGGCTCCTCCCTGTGCAGCCCATCCAGCTGGCCGGCCCAGCCAGCAGGCGGCCCAGCCCGCCTCCCTCCTCTGTCGTCTTCGTCCCGACAGAGGGAGGGGAGTGTGGCCGGCCGGCGCGCGCGCCACCGCGCCACGCCACCTCTCTCCCTACTTGCCTGCCCTCCCCTCCTCGCTCGATGCCCCGGACGACGCCACGCCTCCCCCCCCTGCTCTCTCTCACTCTCCCCCGGCTCTCCCCTCCTCTCCCTCGCTCTCTCTCTCACACGGCCGAACACCACTGTCGCCGCCGTTCGCCATAGCAGCCATCTCCGGCCACCCCTCGCTCCCCCGACTAGCTCAGGAGCTCCGCCTCGACCTCCTCTTCCTCCCCACCGCTCCACGGGTCTCCGGAAGCCCTGCATCGCCGCCACGTCGCCGTTCCCCTCCTTGGGCTCCGACCACCGTCGCCGTCGATTCGCCGTCTCCAGCGCGTCCCCGAGCCCGCTTCGACGCCCACTGCAACCGCGGTGAGCCCCCGAGTCGTTTCCCCCTTCTTCCCGGGTCTCTTTCGACCTCTAGGCCTTAGCCCCACCTTGGCCGAGAGCTCCACGCCGCCGGCGATGTCGCTGTCGTGGCCACGGTCACCGTAGCGCCCAACCGAGCACACTATCGTGCTCCACGCCTCACTAGGAGCACGCAGCACGCACCAACGCCTCTCCAAACACCCTGCAACGCCGACTCCGACCGCACCCGAACTCCGGCCGCCGCTCACGAGCTCGCCGTCGACGGTATCGGCCACCTCAGGCCCGGCCACCACCACCGTTCGACGCGCGGGAGCAAGAGCTCTCCAACGAGCCCAAGCACAGCCTCGCCCGTGCCCTGTAGCGCGATCCCGCATCACGCCGCCGTCTCGGGCCTCGCCGGCGTCACGTCGCCGGTGGGTTTGACCCACCTTGACCACGGCAGGAACCCCCTGAGTCCCTGACAGGTGGGCCCAGCCCTGTAGCTAATTAGGATTAGCACTAACCACTGTTAGTTAACCCCCTGACACTGACCAGTGGGCCCCAACGCCACTAATTAGTAATTAGGATTAATTTAACCCTGTTTAACCCCCCCTGTCAAAGACGTGTGGGCCCCACACGTCAGGTTTGACCTCAGCCAGCCGCAATTGACCACTGACATCATGATGACGTCATGCCGGCGCAATAATTATATTTCTGGATTTAAATTAAATCAGGAAATTCCAGAATATTATTTAAACTTCAAAAATTCATAACTTTTATTCTGTAACTCCAAATTGGACAAATTATATATGAAAAATGATCAGAAAAATCCAATCTATCCATCTGTACTATTTTCATGCATGATCAAACAAGTTAAATTGATGTTTCAAGCAGAACAAGGAAAAGCACTTTAAAAGGCCATATTTGAATCTGAAATTTGAATCCTTGATTCAAATTTGTTCAAACCCTTCTGGTTTTAGTTGCATTAGCCCAACACACTCATATTGCCATGTTTCATGCATGCATCATATTGTTGCACATTGTTTGGTGATGGTTGTGTATCGATGTCCCTTGCGACAGGTTCTGCCTCCGAGGAATACCGTGATTACCCTAACGAAGAACCGTATCAGTGCATCGAACCATCAGGCAAGCAACCAACCATTTGATCATATCGATACAATCCCATGTTCTCGCTCCTGCTCTCTTTTACTGCATTAAGACAACGCGATTCAAACTGCTGTGTGCTACGGTAGTTGAACCCATTTCCTCTGCATGACCTGTCATTGCCACAGTAACTAGATGAAACCCACTAGCATGTGTAGGAGTTGATTGAGCCATATGTATGTGTTGTTCCTACCTTGCTATGCCTGCTATGCTTAGAGTCGTGTCAGGTCTGGTTCATCTGGGTGATGGACTAGAGTGAAATGATTATGTCGGTAATGAGAGTGGTGTGGTGAACACGATTTGGTAAAGGTATCGATGAGAGGCCATGTAGGAGTACATGGTGGGTTGTTTCATTGAAGCCGACCTTAAGCACTGAGATCTGTATGCGTGATTTAAGATACAACTACTACCATGCATTGGGCCCTGAAATATGACCCCGCTCGACTTCTTATTCACCCTAGCTCTCTGTCCAGGAGTTGCAAGTAGTTTCTGGTGTTTGTAGCCTACTGGAGGCCGTGGACAGCGCTGACCGTAGGGGTGGGCTGTGATGCGGTAGGTACGTGGCCGGGTGTACCGAATACCCGTTAGGTATCTCGGGAACCCTGTTCACATCGTTCGGGGCCGTATGGGAAACCCCGGCCGGACTCCCTGCGGATGGAACCTGAACAGGTGATAAACCTGGACTAGAGGCTTAAGTGTTTAGGTAGGTCGTGGTCTACACCCACGTCGGCTTTTGCTTGAAGTCTGCCGAGCACATGTCGTGTGCAGACGCTAAGTGGTGGAAACATGTATGAAGAAGTACACCCCTGCAGGGTTATCATAATCTATTCGAATAGCCGTGTCCACGGTAAAGGACTACTTGGTTGCCTATACAGTTCATAGACAAGTAAATGGAAACTGTTAAAAGCCTCAAGATAAGTGTGAGTGCCGAGGATGGCTCTTCCGTAGGAAGACGGAGGTGGATCCTCGGTAGTGTATTGAAGTGGTGAGTAGTGGACTCGTGTGCGCAAAACCATTTCAAGTTGGAGTATCGTAGGATAGTTTAGCCAAGAGTCAAAGCTGGCTTGCTGCAATAACTCCACCAACCCTTCTTGATAATATGCATGTATGTAGGATCTGATGTAAGTCTTGCTGAGTACCTTTGTACTCATGTTGCTATAATTTACATTTTACAGAAGACGCTGCAACCCCTTCTGATGGGTTCTATGTAGACGTTGACATCAACGAGTAGGATAAAGACCCAGGTGGTGACCCTGAGCTTGTGAAGGACCACGTAGTATAGTTAGGCTTTCCAAGCCTCTTTTATTTTACTAGTTGTCTGTACTCAGACAAGTTACTTCCGCTGCTGGTTTGTATGACTGTATGACTTGTATGTTGGGTCGTGAGACCCGTACCTTTGTGTATGTTATGTATGGCTCCCTGAGCCTTAAATAAAGTACTTGTGTCGTAGAGTCATGTTGTGATGCTTCGTTGTATTTGCACATATCGAGCATATTGTGTGTATGATTGAAATGCTTGGTATGTGTGGGATCTGACTATCTAGTTGTTTATCTTTAGTAGCCTCTCTTACCGGGAAATGTCTCCAAGTGTTACCGCTGAGCCATGGTAGCTTGCTACTGCTCTGGAACACTTAGGCTGGCCGGCATGTGTCCTTCTTCGTTCCTGTGTCTGTCCCTTCTGGGAAATGTCACGCTTTGAGTACCGGAGTCCTGTTAGCCCGCTACAGCCCGGTTTACCGGAGTCCTGCTAGCCCAGTGCTACAGCCTGGACCCACTTGCTGATGACCGACACGTTCGAAGCTGGGTCATGGATGCCTGTCCCTGTAAGTCTGTGCCACTTTGGGTTTACGACTAGTCATGTCAGCCCGGGCTCTTTATCATATGGATGCTAGCGACACTATCATATACGTGAGCCAAAAGGCGCAAACGGTCCCGGGCAAAGGTAAGGCGACACCCGTGGGGATACCGTGCGTGAGGCCGCAAAGTGATATGAGGTGTTACCGGCTAGATCGATGTGACATCGAGTCGGGGTCCTGACAGACGCGGCCAACCGCGTGCGGTTTGGCCACACCGGACGGCGAGTCCCGAACCCCGCCGCCATTTTCTGTGCTCGCCGGCGGGCACGCGCGCACACACGTTTAGCCAGTGGGTTGACCCACTGACGCGTGGGCCCGACCGGTTTAACTAACCGCTAAATACTAGTTAAAAAAGAAGAAACAATTAATTTCAGTTAACTAATCTCTGTTAAGTTAATGACTCCATGACAGAAGGGCCCCACTATAATTAAAACAAAATTTGGTTAATCTAATAAAGCTAGAGACAATGACAAGTGGGACCCAAATACTATTCCCCTTTTGACCAGTCAACTTTTGACCGGGTCAACTCAGTCAATGACCCCACCTGTCAGTCAGATAAGCAACATTCTGGATACTTTTCCTGTGTACCCATAGCTTTTAATCTTTTATTTTCGAATTATTATTAATTCCAGGCATTTTAGAAAAATGTTTTAAACTTCAAAAAATCATTTAAAATAATCCATAACTCAGATGAAAATGTTTTCTACATGAAAGTTGCTCAGAAAAATCCAACGAATCTGAATACGCGGTCCGTTCATCTGTCACATGCCCCTAGCATGCTGAACATGGGACATTCCCCCTCCGGTCATTTGTCTAACACATGTCCGGAACCGGGAAAACATTCCGGGTTGAATCCCCCCTTCAGCTATATCGTGTAGCCATGCATTAGGTCACACTCAGCACAGCACATTGCCATGTTACGCTTTGTGATGCTATGCTTGCTCTATATTTATTGTTTCTTCCCCCTCTTCTTCCGCTAGACACCGAGACCGATGCCGCTGCTACCCAGTACGACTACGGTGTTGACGACCCCTCTCTCTTGCCAGAGCAACCAGGCAAGCCCCCCCTGATCACCAGATATCGCCTATTCTCCTCTATACTGCTTGCATTAGAGTTGTGCAGCATGTTACTGCTTTCCGTTTATCCTATTCTGATGCATAGCCTGTCATTGTTGCTACAGTCATTGATACCTTACCCGCAATCCTAAATGCTTAGTATAGGATGCTAGTTTATCATCATTGGCCCTACATTCTTGTCAGTCTGCCTCGCTATACTATTGGGCCGTGATCACTCGGGAGGTGATCACGGGTATATACTTTACATACATACATACTATACAGATGGTGACTAAAGTCGGGTCAGCTCGAAGAGTACCCGCGAGTGATTCACGGATTGGGGGCTGAAAGGACCTTTGTCCCGACGGCCCTCTGTGTGGATCTTTGTGGCGGAGCGACAGGGCAGGTTGAGACCGCCTAGGAGAGAGGTGGGCCTGGCCCTGTTCGGCGTTCGCGGATATTTAACACGCTTAACGAGATCTTGGTATTTGATCTGAGTTGGCTACGAGCCTATACGCACTAACCATCTACGTGGGAGTAGTTATGGGTATCCCGACGTCGTGGTATCAGCCGAATCACTTCAAACGTCAGCGACGGAGTGGCGCGCGCCGGATTGGACTGGAACGCCTGCTAGGCTAGGTCTGCTTCCAACCGCCCTCGCAACATGCAGGTGTGCTATGGGCGATGGGCCCAGACCCCTGTGCGCTTAGGTTTAGACCGGCATGCTGGCCTCTCTGTTTTGCCTAGGTGGGGCTGCGACGTGTTGATCTTCCGAGGCCGGGCATGACCCAGGAAAGTGTGTCCGGCCAAATGGGATCAAGCGTGTTGGGTAAGTTGGTGCACCCCTGCAGGGAAGTTAATCTATTCGAATAGCCGTGATCTTCGGTAACATGACGACTTGGAGTTGTACCTTGACCTTATGACAACTAGAACCGGATACTTAATAAAACACACCCTTCCAAGTTCCACAGACAACCCGGTGATCGCTTTTCCACAGGGCGACGAGGGGAGGATCGCCGGGTAGGATTATGCTATGCGATGCTACTGGAGATGCTACTTGGAGGACTTCAATCTACTCTCTTCTACATGCTACAAGACGGAGGCTGCCAGAAGCGTAGTCTTCGATAGGACTACCTATCCCCCTCTTATTCTGGCATTCTGCAGTTCAGTCCACTGATGTGGCCTCCTTACACATATACCCATGCATATGTAGTGTAGTTCCTTGCTTGCGAGTACTTTGGATGAGTACTCACGGTTGCTTTCTCCCCCTTTTTCCCCCTTTCTTTTCTTTCTGGTTGTCGCAACCAGATGCTGGAGTCCAGGAGCCAGACGCCACCGTCGATGACGACCCCTACTACACCGAAGGTGCCTACTGCTACATGCAGCCCGCTGGCGACGACCAGGAGTAGTTTAGGAGGATCCCAGGCAGGAGGCCTGCGCCTCTTTCGATTTGTATCCCAGTTTGTGCTAGCCTTCTTAAGACAAACTTGTTTAACTTATGTCTGTACTCAGATATTGTTGCTTCCGCTGACTCGTCTATGATCGAGCACTTGTATTCGAGCCCTCGAGGCCCCTGGCTTGTATTATGATGCTTGTATGACTTATTTATGTTTTAGAGTTGTGTTGCGATATCTTCCCGTGAGTCCTTGATCTTGATCGTACACATTGCGTGCATGATTAGTGTATGATTGAATCGAGGGCGTCACAAGTTGGTATCAGAGCCGACTGCCTGTAGGAATCCCCCTTCCACACTCCTTGGCCGAAGTCGAGTCAAGACATTGTAAAAACTTTTACTAACTTGGCTGTGTGCCTTACGGGCCCACGTCGCCATCGGGTGGTATTAGGATCTTTTATTCCTCATCTATACTCTGGGACTCTGATCTCTCTACTATTCGGGTTAAATGAATTTGCTAACTCTAAGACTAGGATCTCGTGATCGCATCCACCCGAAGAGCCCCTTATTGCAGAGGATCGCCTGCTACATCAGAAGATTCCGAAGATACTCTCTGATGTTCTCTCGAGACTTGTGCCCATCACTTTGGCTATTCCTGACCACCGATAAATCCGTATGGATAACTACTTACACTTGCCATTCTTACGATCATCCCCCTTTGATTTTGTTATTACAAGATACCCCGAACTTTTCTCTATTGTTCCGAGAATACTTTGTGCCTACTGCCTAGCAGTTCTTTGCCACATGAATACCCCTTCGAATAAATCCTCGCACTTGTCGAGTATCCGCTCATCCCCAGTTGTTCATGTGTTTCACAATGGTCTTCAAAATACTATTTGATCCTCCAAAAATCCTTAGTAGCTTATTGCTCTGTCATACTTGTCTACTTGCATGATGGATGCTTTCCATATGTCTGGCAATATTCGTTAGTATCCTTAGGCATCGTCATTTTGATCCTTTTTGATTCAACATGAGTGCGAATGCACGCAATCATCAGTTGATCGTTTTAAATTATCTTTCCAGCTCAGACGTCATTTTAAACATGAGCTGGTTCTCAACCAATCCAAATGCCGTCGATAGTACCCCTAAGGCTATTCAACTTATCCACCCCTGATCAGAACATTGCTTCTGTTCCCTTAATTTGGAAATCATAATTCCTTTGCACTTGAGCTCTGGATTAGTCAGTTGTTTCTATAATCCAATGCCCTTGCATTGTTACTTCCTCTGATTGTGTGCCGATGCTCACATCAGCTCTGTTATGGACCGACAGATCCTTTAATGGATTTTATCCGAAATTGTCCTTCATATTCAATAACCTTGTGAGCCTTCCCTTGGATACATAATGCCTTTGGTAAATTGTATCATCTACTTTCTCAACCTTGCTCTACTTTCGAGCTTGTGATATTTACTGTTGAAGCTTGTGGTATATGTTTCCACGATACCCTGACGGGTTGAACGCATGCCTTCCTTAATATGTGTGAACTCGAAAGTTTTCACGAGTCATACTCATCTGGTATTACACCAAGTAACACTTTCAACACTAATGCCTTTATCAAAGCGAGAAGTGAATGGGAGGTTATACATTGAAGAAGTGGGAGTCGACCTTGAACCTTGCGTTCATGCCCATGGACACGATGTATATCCTATCATGGAAGCTTCTTGTAATAATAACTATTTCCTTGATAACTAACATATGGTATCTGTGAATTGATCCCTTGCAACCGTGGTTCCGACCATGATTGTTCTTCTTTGATTCCATTTCTCGGACAAGTTAAAACAATTGTCTTCTAGGGATCAATACACCCGTCCAATCTTTACTTTGATCTTGTGTCGAGTATTACCCCCTGTTATCTCAAGATTATCATGGAACTGCATAACTTCTTATGAGTTCTTCATCAAGTGCTACCTTCCCACTGATTCCAATTTTTCACGGGCTCTGAGTTATTATACACTCAAAGACACCGATAACTGAATCGAGTTCGCATTGCGATTCAACAAGTATTTGAACCCATCACTGCTTACAAATTTATTAATCCTTCAAAGTCATTCCTAGCCTGATCGGCTATATCATTATCGAGCTAATTTTAACTGTGCTATCCGGTCCTTCTTCCCGGAGCACAATTTTCGACGATGAACTAACCTTACGTCGATCATCATCGTCATATCATTTCGCCTTGAACAACAAGCTTGGTTTCGAGTTTGTGTCGTACCCTTGGTTCCAATAACCTTTCACTTTATCATTACTTTGACTTGATGTCCTCGCCGATCGATTACATCTTCATGAACTCTCGCGACAAATGTGTCGTGAATATCATCAACATTCTGAGCTCTTCCAAGAGATCTATTGAAATCATGATGAGCAATACCTTCCTTGCCCTCGATGATTGGTGTTATCAGCGACCACTTTATTGCCTTCCGTTCAACACAAACTTGTTCGTGTTTCGTATTATACCTTGACTTCCTTGCTACCCAACATTATTCTTCTTTACCTTGGAGAATTACCGCCTTTTATGTCAAGAATGTCGTGGGAATTTCACCACCTCTTAAGAATTCTTGGTATAGTGATACTTCTCACCATCACCATTCTTTCCTGGTCCTCACGTTGATCCCAACCGGGGTACCAACAAGTGAACGGTGCTATTTGGATTCTGCCTTTCTAGCAACCCTATTGCTTTGAAGTTAATGGTCGGCCATTCATTCTTAGTCTATTGATTATTGAATCACCATTCCGACATTTGTCGTGCAACCCAACCCATATTTCGGGCGCACCTTTCAACCAATGTTTAATTATGTATGTTTTCCTCGAGCATACCTCACTATATCATTTGATCTGAAAAGGGTTATCTCCTTGTTCAGATAATCGTGGAAATCCATCTTTTGAGATCTCAATGGAATGTCGCTGAGTCCATCAGCCACCTCCTCATTTTCTCCTTGATTTAATGATGAACTCTTGTTTCGGAACTCGCTTCCATAGTTCATTTCCCGAGAATCTTCCAATGTCATTTCGTCTATTTGTGTTGCACCTTTTCTTCTCGGACATCCTGAGTCTGAGGTATCATGACCCCAACCAGATCTGAAACTCGGTCAGATATGATGGTTGGAACATATTTCCAAGAGTTATAATATTGGTCTTTATATGACCTGGTAAGGTGATGTCATGCCTAGCACACCTGGCCGGAGGACCTAGTGTTATAATTTCCTTTGTAACAAGGTTAATCATTTTTCCATGAGGAAACTGAATGCCTGTTTAATGAGTTTATCCTGATAGATCCTTTGTGTATCCAAAATCCGATTTTTGCTTGAAGACCATGTCAATGCTATCTCGAAGCATGTCTGTGGTACTCCGATTTTCAACAAGAACATTTAAAGCCCAATGCTAAATGCTTCTTGATTAATTATCCAAACACCTTTGTATGGGTAATGTCGTAAAAATTTCTCTTCCCTTTCCTAAAGGGGTTTTCTACGTTATATCCCGTCATGAATATCATGTGTTGCTTATCATTGGGAAGGATATACCCCTGAGATATCTGATAATCATATTTTCCTTTCCATTATTTGGTTTAACCTTTCTGGTGATCATTATGGTCTAAGCAGTATTAATTTCCTGCTTATGTAAACCCCTCATGTACAATTTTGCCAGTAAGACCCTGTTACTTCTGTTGATGACATTCCGGTAACCACCGATGGACGAGAACTTTGCCTATTGGTCCGCCTCGTTGCAACGAGCAGGAAAATAGTTCTCTTCGTCCGTCACCCTTGGTACCAACGATGCAGTCAACATAACTGACCGGCTACCCTCTAACATGCCTTGCTATCATGACCGTGCAAGATGTCACCACCCTACCTACTTTCAACCCACATGGTGGGCCCATAACCCACAAGTTCCACAGGATTGAAACCTGACTCTCCTGTACACACCCTGTTGTCAAAGTTATTCCTCGAGCTTGACTTCACATGTAATTCACGGGCTACATGCCTAGCAATCTGTTCTGGTATCAGACGCAATACTTACCTCTGAACCCCTTTCTCACTCTGGTTCAGGCTTCGAGCAACTATCTATCTGCTAGGAACCTCTTATTGTACCTTCGTACCTTACTCTCGATGTATTTTTATATGTTCAACTCGAGAGATAATCTTGTGCTCATTCATGGGTTAACCCCAAATTGTTTTTCCTCATAAGCATTCTGTCGTAGCCGAGCTGCCCCTTACCTATTCGTAAGTACGTTGGAGATTTCGAAGAAAGGATGACGACTTGATCATGGTGACTTGAAGCAGAGAAATGAAGATAGCAACGAAAGGGATCAACCTCTTCGAAAGAGCAAGCCAGAATGAGAAGACCCGCTAGATTCGTAACCAAACCTTCCCCCCTTTTACTACCTCTTAAATCTCGGGACGAGATTTCTTGTAGTGGAGGAGATTTGTGACGCCCGGGTATTTAAGCTACAGTAATCCCCTCCTAATGTTGCCATGTCATCGCAGTTAATTTGCTAAACCTCACTTTGATCCAAACCCAACAAATTCAAAGTTAAAATAAAGTCAAATTATTATTTCTTCAACCGGTAAAACAAAAATGTTCGGTCGTTTGCGAATATTCACTAGGTAATTAACCTGGAGGATCTAACATTAAATGTATTTTTAAATCTCCCCTGGAAATAATTAAAGTGGTCATACAACGCCTTTTATGCCTTTTAAAATGTGAACTTATTTTCAAACAATTCCAAATAACCCACCAAACCTTTCGGACAATGCCCAAAATATCAGTAGGTAATTATGTGAGGAGTTTCAACTTTAACTAAAATCATTTACTACCTACACTAAGTACATAACAGTAGCTAAATAAATAAAACAGAAAAAGGGAAAATAGAAACCAAAGAAAGAAAAAAAAGCAAAGCCCCCCTCCCCCTGGGCCATTCGGCCCAACTGGGCATCGAGGCCACCAGGAGGCCCACCCCATTCCCCCTTATCTCCCCGAGCGACCGAACCCTAGCCCGGTCCACCCCCACTGCTCCCGCACGAACTCCACTCCCCCCTCGATCCCCTTCTCCCCCCCATCGATCTGGATCGGGATCGGCCCCGATCCCGTCAACCCCGACGCCCAGCGCTCGC
>NC_041383.1:768514676-768539656 GCF_002162155.2 Triticum dicoccoides | reverse complement strand
ATGCCGGAGCGCTCCCCCACCGGCCGGCTTCTCCAACGGCGCCCCAACCCCATCGACCCCGACGCGCTCGCCGCCCGGAGCGCCTGGGCCTCGCTGAAGCCACCCCGCCCCGCTGCCTCCATCACCTGCCGCCCCATCGTCGGAACCCCCTCCTCTGCTCGATCCCGTCTGGATCAGGGGGGATGCGGCTCCGATGTCGCCGACCGCGCTGACGCCGCCTCATCCGCGACCGTGCCGTCGCCGGACTGCCTCGCCCCCGTCACCGTCGTCCGCCTCGTCCTCTCCCTCGCCGGACCACCCCAAGCCGCCTCGAGCCCACTGCCCCTCCCTACAGCTTCGCGGTGAGCCGCCGCGCCTGCTGCGCCTCCCCTCTCCTTCCCCCTCTCTGCTCCCGTACTTCCCCGTGGTCGCCGCTCGTGCTACGCGACCCGGCCACACCACTCGCACAGCCCCGCGCACGCTCGCCTCTGCGTCCCACAGGACTGCGGTATCGAGCGCCCCCTACAACTGCCGCTGGGTGTTGTCGTCCTCAACGCGCTCGGCCACCCCCGTGCCTCCCTTCATCGCCCCTGGACGCGGCTCAACCCCATGTTCGACGCGGCCAACCGCGTGCGGTTTGGCCACACCGGACGGCGAGTCCCGAACCCCGCCGCCATTTTCTGTGCTCGCCGGCGGGCACGCGCGCACACACGTTTAGCCAGTGGGTTGACCCACTGACGTGTGGGCCCGACCGGTTTAACTAACCGCTAAATACTAGTTAAAAAAGAAGAAACAATTAATTTCAGTTAACTAATCTCTGTTAAGTTAATGACTCCATGACAGAAGGGCCCCACTGTAATTTAAACAAATTTTGGTTAATCTAATAAAGTTAGAGACAATGACAAGTGGGACCCAAATACTATTCTCCTTTTGACCAGTCAACTTTTGACCGGGTCAACTCAGTCAATGACCCCACCTGTCAGTCAGATAAGCAACATTCTGGATACTTTTCCTGTGTACCCATAGCTTTTAATCTTTTATTTTCGAATTATTATTAATTCCAGGAATTTTAGGAAAATGTTTTAAACTTCAAAAAATCATTTAAAATAATCCATAACTCAGATGAAAATGTTTTCTACATGAAAGTTGCTCAGAAAAATCCAACGAATCTGAATACGCGGTCCGTTCATCTGTCACATGCCCCTAGCATGCTGAACATGGGACATTCCCCCTCCGGTCATTTGTCTAACACATGTCCGGAACCGGGAAAACATTCCGGGTTGAATCCCCCCTTCACCTATATCATGTAGCCATGCATTAGGTCACACTCAGCACAACACATTGCCATGTTACGCTTTGTGATGATATTCTTGCTCTATATTTATTGTTTCTTCCCCCTCTTCTTCCGCTAGACACCGAGACCGACGCCGCTGCTACCCAGTACAACTACGGTGTTGACGACCCTCTCTCTTGCCAGAGCAACCAGGCAAGCCCCCCCTTGATCACTGCTTGCATTAGAGTAGTGCAGCATGTTACTGCTTTCCGTTAATCCTATTCTGATGCATAGCCTGTCATTGTTGCTACAGTCATTGATACCTTACCCGCAATCCTAAATGCTTAGTATAGGATGCTAGTTTATCATCATTGGCCCTACATTCTTGTCAGTCTGCCTCGCTATACTATTGGGCCGTGATCACTCGGGAGGTGATCACGGGTATATACTTTACATACATACATACTATACAGATGGTGACTAAAGTTGGGTCAGCTCGAAGAGTACCCGCGAGTGATTCACGGATTGGGAGCTGAAAGGACCTTTATCCCGACGGCCCTCTGTGTGGATCTTTGTGGCGGAGCGACAGGGCAGGTTGAGACCGCCTAGGAGAGAGGTGGGCCTGGCCCTGTTCGGCGTTCGCGGATATTTAACACGCTTAACGAGATCTTGGTATTTGATCTGAGTTGGCTACGAGCCTATACGCACTAACCATCTACGTGGGAGTAGTTATGGGTATCCCGACGTCGTGGTATCAGCCGAAGCACTTCAGACGTTAGCGACGGAGCGGCGCACGCCAGATTGGACTGGAACGCCTGCTAGGCTAGCTTTGCTTCCAGCCGCCCTCGCAACGTGCAGGTGTGCTATGGGCGATGGGCCCAGACCCCTGTGCGCTTAGGTTTAGACCGGCGTGCTGGCCTCTCTGTGTTGCCTAGGTGGGGTTGCGACGTGTTGATCTTCCGAGGCCGGGCATGACCCAGGAAAGTGTGTCCGGCCAAATGGGATCAAGCGTGTTGGGTAAGTTGGTGCACCCCTGCAGGGAAGTTAATCTATTCGAATAGCCGTGATCTTCGGTAACAGGACGACTTGGAGTTGTACCTTGACCTTATGACAACTAGAACCGGATACTTAATAAAACACACCCTTCCAAGTTCCACAGACAACCCGGTGATCGCTTTTCCACAGGGCGACGAGGGGAGGATCACCGGGTAGGATTATGCTATGCGATGCTACTGGAGATGCTACTTGGAGATGCTACTTGGAGGACTTCAATCTACTCTCTTCTACATGCTGCAAGACGGAGGCTGCCAGAAGCGTAGTCTTCGATAGGACTAGCTATCCCCCTCTTATTCTGGCATTCTGCAGTTCAGTCCACTGATATGGCCTCCTTACACATATACCCATGCATATGTAGTGTAGTTCCTTGCTTGCGAGTACTTTGGATGAGTACTCACGGTTGCTTTCTCCTCCTTTTTTCCCCTTTCTTTTCTTTCTGGTTGTCGCAACCAGATTCTAGAGTCCAGGAGCCAGACGCCACCGTCGACTACGACCCCTACTACACCGAAGGTGCCTACTGCTATGTGCAGCCCGCTGGCGACGACCAGGAGTAGTTTAGGAGGATCCCAGGCAGGAGGCCTGCGCCTCTTTCGATTTGTATCCCAGTTTGTGCTACCTTCTTAAGACAAACTTGTTTAACTTATGTCTGTACTCAGATATTGTTGCTTTCGCTGACTCGTCTATGATCGAGCACTTGTATTCGAGCCCTCGAGGCCCCTGGCTTGTATTATGATGCTTGTATGACTTATTTATGTTTTAGAGTTGTGTTGTGATATCTTCCCGTGAGTCCTTGATCTTGATCGTACACATTGCGTGCATGATTAGTGTACGATTGAATCGAGGGCGTCACAGGAGCACTGGCCCCAGGCCAAACCCTCCGGCTGGGCGGCTTTACCATGACCACCCGTTCGGCCGTTAAGCCGATGATGACTTCTCGGGTCATCGAGAATTTCCTCCATGTTGACCCCAAATACTCCAAGCAAATGGGTCCGGCGGAGTTGTCGTCTTTAAACGAGCTCCTAGGTCACATCGCCGCCTTGCGGGTCGCCACAGACTACGATCGGATTGAGCTTAAACCCGACCAGAGAGAAATTATAACTCCACCGATCACCCATCAGATAGCGGTAGTAGAAGAGAAAGACGACGATTCTCTCGCTATACCGAGGACACCTGGCTACAGAAAGACACGTCCTGTCCTCCGAACATAGAATTGGACGACAAGCCTAAAAAATCGGTTGATATCCCAGAGCCCAAACTATTAAGTTCGGAAGTCCCTCAGACTTCGGATCCCAAATTGGGTCAGGATTTGGATTTAAATCCACCCACCCACCCAGATATTAGCGCCCTCATGGGCACACAATAGCAGTCTCAGGAAATGGTCCATCACTTCTGGGCCAGATTCCTCCTTGTCAAAGACAAGATTAAAGATTGCCGCGATGGGGACGTGATCTAAGCGTTCTGCAACAATTGCACGGATGAAGGAATCCTCAACACCATCAACCGCCGTCACGTATCACGCTTAGCAGACTTGGCAACCATAGTACACAAGTACTGCGCAATGGAAAGCGCCTAGAAAACCCAGGCAGCCCACTGGGAACCGTTGGTTTCCACCCAACCCCTCGCAGGCAAAAAGGACGCACCCTTGTGGCACGCCCGACCCAATGGTAAAGAAATATAAGCCCATTACGGGGCATGGAACAGTTCTGGAGGGATGGCTCAATGGGCCATGCAAAATACACACAACACCGGATACCATATCAAACCACAGTCTTAGAGCATGTTGGATAATCCGGCAAGTGGCCAAGAGCGGCGAGGATATCCTCACCAAAAACACCCCAGAGCAACACCCCGCAGAAGAGCACGACCTCAGAGTATTGACGGTCTTTGAGACATTCGCTTTGAACAATAAGCGCAAAAGGGCAGTCCGTGACCTCGTCGAAGTCTGTCAAATCACAGCAATAAACCCTTGGAACGACATGGCCATAACTTTTAATGCCGGTGACGAACCAAAATTCAGGACAGTCCGAGCACCAGCCGCCTTGGTCCTCAGTCCAATCATGGACGGCATTCGGCTCACCAAGGTTCTCATGGACGGCGGCAGCGGACTAAAGCTCATCTATGAGGATACACTTCACAAAATGGAAATAGACAGGTGCCGCATCGAGCAAAGCAGCACGACCTTCTAAGGAATCATTCCCAGTCGCACTACAAAAAAAGACACATCCGTGACATTTTGGGCCGAACGAATTATTTTTCTGTCATACATATGACACTTCTATGACGATAATTGTGACAAAACCCGATATCATCATAGATGTGGTGGGCTCCTACTTCTATAACAAAAAATCAGGACATAAAATGGGCTTTTCGTCCTGGGCAGGCGGGAGACGCAGCTGCATGACATTCTTTGGGCCGTCCATGACGGAAAAAACCGTGGTAGAAGCGAGGGGGAGGAAATTTTCGGGGAGTTCCCGGTTACGGTGAGAGGTCGGGGGCCGAGCGATGCGCGTTTCTCTCGTACACGTACGCGCGTGTGTGCGAGGCGTTGGCTTTAACTGAACCCGAGCGAGGCGTTGGGCTCTAACTGAACCCGAGCGATTGCACCGCAGGCTACGCGTTACTGAACCCGAGCAATCGATAGATGGCTGTTAACTAAACCCGATCGAGCGATTCCTTGGCTACTGCCGCTAACTGAAGCCGATCGATGTTGCCTCTGGATGAACAGTGAGCGTTGTGGGGGGGAGGGGTTGGATGAACAGTTCCCGGTGGGGGTGGATGAACAGGACCCCGTGGTATTGCCTCTAGATGAACAGGACCCCGTGGTGTGGTGGAGGGCTGGATGAATAGTAGACGATGGAGGGGTGCCCGTGGAGGGGTGGATGAACAGTACCCTGTGGTGTGGAGGGCAGCCTGAACAGTAGACGGTGGAGGGTGCCCGTGGAGGGGTGGTTGAACAGGACCCCGTGGTGTGGAGGGCTGGATGAACAGTAGACGGTGGAGGGGTGGTTGAACAGTAGCCGGTGGAGTAGCGCACGGTGGAGGCTGGATGAACAGGAGCTCGTGGAGGCTCGAGGAGGTCGACGGTGGATGAACAGTAGCTTGTGGAGGCTGGAGGGGTTCGGCAGTGAAGATGAACAGTATCCCGTGGAGTCCCGTTTTGCGGTATGCCACACCCCTCGCGATGAACAAGACCCCCCGTTTCGACCATAGCGCTCCAACGCAAGTCCGTTTCCTCCGTTTTGCGGTACGCCACACCCCTCCCGATCAACAGGACCCCCGTTTCGACCATAGGAGGTCCGTTTCCTCCGTTTTGCGGTACGCCACACCCCTCACGATCAACAGGACCCCCGTTTTCACCATAGGAAGTCCGTTTCCTCCGTTTTGCAGTACGCCACACCCCTCCCGATCAACAGGACCCCCGTTTTGACCGTAGGAGGTTTGTTTCCTCCGTTGTGCGGTACGCCAGACCCCTCTCGATGAATAGGATCCCGTTTCGAATGTGGCCGGTCTGTTTCCTCCGTTGTGCGGTACGCCAGGCCTCGTTTCCATCGCCTCTTCCGTCCAAGCCCTCCCGATGAACACAACCACGCATTCCGTTCCGACCCAGCCGCGTTGCCTCCCGATGAACACGACGCATTCCGTTGCCTCCCCATGAACATGACGCATTTCGTTGCCTTCCCATGAACACGACGACGACGCTGTTTCTCCGTTTCGACCTAGCCATGTACACGAGCCCTCGCCGTACGTATGCGCGAGTAGGCGTTCGAGACCCTGCCCGTATGTACACATACGTGGCCGTATTTTCTTTGTTGCACCCTGTCTGCTATACGTACGTGTACATGCTACGTGCGCACCTCTACTATGACACGTGCGCGCCTCTACTACGACAAGTGCGTGCCTCTACATCGACCAGTATGTACATACACGTTTGCGACCAGAATGACAACGCTACGTATGCTTTGACCAGGTGGGTCCCAACTGTCAGGCACTTCCTTGCCTGCGAAGATGTAGCTGGTGGGTCCCAGCAGTCAGGGGGCGAATCGTTTTTTTTGCCCGGACGCACTTCCTTGCGTGCGAAGGTGTAGCTGGTGGGTCCCAGCAGTCAGGGGGGAAACGTTTTCTTTGTGATATACGGTGGCCCATCCGGTGGGTCCCTGCTGTCCGGTGGAGGAAACATTATTTTCCGCGTAATAAGGAGGCACTTCCTTGCTGCGGCCGTGGACCCAGCTGTCAGGCTCTCCATGTACAGTCCACGTCCGATGGAAGTCGTTCCTTGAACACGTTGACCACGCCGCGCCGAGAGCACCAGGGCAGTGGATGACGGCGAGGCCTAGGAAGGGGACGACACGGAGGCAGGGAAGACTCGGCAGTTGTTTCCCATGCGGAGGGGAGTACGACTGTACGAGGGTTTACTGGTTCGTCTGCCGTCGCCGGAGAAAAACAATAGGTGTGGGTGAGTAGAGGGATGGCTAGGCCAGCGATGGGAGTACAGTCGGGCGGTGAGGCCTGCGCAGCATCACGGCCGGCAGCGAGGAGGAAGGAGCAGGCAGTCCCGCCGATGCTTGTTTGAGCGGCTAGAGAAGGAAGAGCAGAGATTGAAGAAGCACGACGGCCGTTGGATGGACATCCAACAGTCAGTGCTTGTGTGTCAACCTTTTTTTAGGAAAGCCTCAAATATGTGGAAAACAGCATACAGCCCATCTGCCATTATTTCTAATAATTTACAGCCACTTGCTAATTCTTAAGGTTTTTTTGGAGCCCATATTCTTTTTGTTAGCATTGCAGCCCATATTGTGGTAACGATTAAAAAATTATACAAAATTTTGCATATTTCGGTGCGGTCCAAACTATTTTTAATCCCAAAATTTCGAATCACATTCAAACTGATTTTAAAAATAAATGTATATCAATATAAAATCCAACAAATTCTCCATGCATAAAAATTAATGTAATTTAAAATCTTGAAATGAAAAAAAGAAAGATATTTGAAACTAATTGCCGGTTTGATGTGTTTTAAAAATGTACAACCCATTTCTCATTACTGATGGGCCATTTTCTCGGCCAGCTAAATGAAAGCTCTCCTCGTCTTGAAAGATTTGCAGCCCAACAGGCCTGACAAAGCAACTTACTTGGAAATCACAAAAAACTGGACTGTGGCCGTGGACCCAGCTGTCAGCCTCTCCACGTATAGTACTCTTCCGATGGAAGTCGTTCCTTGACCACGTTGACCACGCCGCGCGGAGAGCACCATGGCGGTGGACGACGGCGAGGCCTAGGAAGGGGACGACGCGGTAGTGGAAGCCCGCGCGGAGAGGACTCCGAGGGTTCACTGGTTCGGCTGCGGTGTGAGGCTGCCGTCGCCGCAGGGCCTGGCCAGCGGTGGGAATAGTTGAGGCCTCTGCGGCAGCATAGCCGGCCACGGGAGGCAGGAGCATGCGGCATGACCAGCGCTGCTTTGGGCGGCTGGAGCAAGAAGACCAGAGGTTGAAGAAGCACTACGGCCGTTGGATGGACATCATACAGTCACTGGAGCTAGAATCGTTCATATTGACTAAGTTGACAAAGCCCTTCATCCCCGTCAACTTAGTAGGCCCACAAGTCAGCCTCCCAGCAAGGTGGGTCCCAGCTAGCCGGGGGAGTAATCATTTTTTTGTGCGTAATAAGGAGGCACTTCTGGTGGGTCCGAGATGACAGTGGGGGGAACGTTTTTTTCGTGGAATACGGTGGCCCGTTCGGTGGGTCCCAGCAGTCAGGAGGAAACAATTTTTTTCGCAAAATACTGGTGGCCCGTCTGGTGGGTCCCAGCTATCAGGTGGAGGAATAATTATTTTTCGCGTAATAAGGAGGCACTTCCTTGCGGCTGCTGTGGACCCAGATGTCAGCCTCTCCACGTACAGTACTCTTCCGATGGAAGTCGGTCGTTGACCACGCCGCGCCGAGAGCACCAGGGCGGTGGACGACGATGAGGACTAGGAAGGGGACGACTCGGAGCCGGGGAAGACGCAGTAGTGGATGCCCACGCGAAGAGGAGTACGAGGGTTCACTGGTTCGGCTGCGGTGTGAGGCTGCTGTCGCCGCAGATTAACAGGGGGTGTGGGTGAGTAGAGGGATGGCCTGGCCAGCGGTGGGAGTAGTAGGAGGCGGTGAGGCCTCCGCGGCATCACAGTCGGCCACAGGAGGCAGGAGCACGCGGCACGACCGGTGCTGGTTTGGGCGGCTGGAGCAAGAAGACCAGAGATTGAAGAAGCACTATGGCCGTTGGATGAACATCGTACGGTAACAGGAGCTAGAATCGTTCATATTGACTAAGTTGACAAAGCCCTTCGTCCCCGTCAACTTAGTAGGCCCACAAGTCAGCCTCCCAGCAAGGTGGGTCCCAGCTAGCCGGGGGAGTAATCATTTTTTGTGCGTAATAAGGAGGCACTTCTGGTGGGTCCGAGCTGACAGCGGGGGGAACATTTTTTTCGTGGAATACGGTGGCCCGTTCGGTGGGTCCCAGCAGTTAGGGGGAAACGATTTTTTTCACAAAATACTGGTGGCCCGTCTGGTGGGTCCCTGCTGTCAGGTGGAGGAATAATTATTTTTCGCGTAATAAGGAGGCATTTCCTTGCGGCTGCTGTGGACCCAGATGTCAGCCTCTCCACGTACAGTACTCTTCCGATGGAAGTCGGTCGTTGACCACGCCACGCCGAGAGCACCAGGGCAGTGGACGATTGTGAGGACTAGGAAGGGGACGACTCGAAGCCGGGGAAGACGCAGGAGTGGATGCCCACGCGAAGAGGAGTACGAGGGTTCACTGGTTCGGCTGCGGTGTGAGGCTGCTGTCGCCGCAGATTAACAGGGGTGTGGGTGAGTAGAGGGATGGCCTGGCCAGCGGTGGGAGTAGTAGGAGGCGGTGAGGCCTCCGCGGCATCACAGCCGGCCACGGGAGGTAGGAGCACGCGGCACGACCGGCGCTGGTTTGGGCAGCTGGAGCAAGAAGACCAGAGATTGAAGAAGCACTATGGCCGTTGGATGAACATCGTACGGTAATAGGAGCTAGAATCGTTCATATTGACTAAGTTAACAAAGCCCTCCGTCCCCGTCAACTTGGTAGGCCCACAAGTCAGCCTCCCACTATGCTGGGTTCCAGCTGGCAGGGGGAATATTCATTTTTTTGTGCGTAATAAGGAGGCACTTCCTTGCGTGCGAAGATAGCTGGTGGGTCCGACATGTCAGCGGGGGGCACTTTATTTCGCAAAATATAGAGGCCCTTCCGGTGGGTCCCAGATGTCAGGTGGAGGAATCATGATTTTGCGCACAATAAGGAGGCATTTCCTTGTGTGCGGCCGTGGACCCAGCTGTCAACCTCTCCACGCACAGTCTACTTTCGATGGTGTCGTTCGTTGACCACGTTGCCCACGCCGCGCCGAGCGCATCCAAGGTGGTGGACGACGGCGAGGCCCCGAACAGCAACAAGCCGGAGATGGGAAGACGCGGGAGTAGAGTCGCAGACGGAGAGGTGTACGAGGGTTAACTGGTTCTAGTGCGGTGTGGTTCGGCAATCGGTGGAGATGAACAGGAGGTGTGGAGGGGTGGAGGGATGGCTTGGCCAATGGTGGAGTAGCGCTTCATAGCAAAGTGTGCTAAGCAGAGCTGCTAGCAGCAGGAGGCGGGAGGTGGTCTCGGCAGCGCTGGAGGAAGAAGACGAGAGATTGAAGATGGATGCCTGTCGTTGGATGTAAATCCAACGGCTAGCATGTCAGAATCATTTGTTGACTAAATTGACAACGACTTGCATTGGCTTCGACCTATTGGCCCACATTTTAGCCTCCAAAAATGTGGCACGTATTCAGCCCATTTTTTCAGAATTTACAGTCTTTTTTTGCGCGGTAGAATTTACAGTCAATTTGATCTTTTTTTTGAATTACGGCCATTAGCTGGGCTGGGTGAACAAATAATGTAGCGTCCATGCGGCCCGTTTATTTTATTTCCTAAAAAATTACAGGCCATTTGCACTTTCTGGAAATACACGATTTTGCTGGGCTGATTCTAATTATAATGTTGGGTTGGGCCAGCAATGTTATCAAAAAATAAAAAGGGGCTGAGCATTTTTGTTATAAATATATTTAAATAATAAGTGGGATTATTACATTCGTCCTTAAATCTTAGCAAGCTTTTGTACACAATCACTAGGATTTTCGTGCCAAAACAATCCAGGATTTTATTTGTTAAGAAATTATTTTTATAAGTTAATAAGATGTGGGATATTGTTTTCTTACATATGTAAGTATCTGTTAAATATATGATGACAATAAAAATAATATATAATAACATATGAAATATTTTTTTTTAGAAAAACAGGGAGCATCTCACCGGTTCCATTGCTGAGAACAAAACCACAACATATTCTGAGACAGCAGCTCAAAGAGCAGTTCAAAAGCAAAGGTAGAAAAGCTACAAACTAGGGGGGGTGGATGAACAAGTTCTCTGAATAACACAAATCACCCGAGCGGTGCCAAAGGCAGAGCGGATAGAGCACTCAAATGACACAAGGAGGGTCCAGCGAAGCCTTCATGGTCTTCAGCCGAGGGGCCGCGTCAGCCTGCGGCGACTAGTAAGCAAGCGGAGACACCGGGCTGGATGGCGTAGCATGGTGGATGTCCCTATTTTTCGGTGCCAGGTGCCCATCATCTTCATCAGAGATCTTGAGACGAGCCCACGGGTCCAGCCCCAGAGTAGGTCGAGCCTTGTTCAGCCAGAAGTGAACGCCAACGGTTTCTGGAGGGATCTTGTTAGGGTTTCCATGAAGCTCATCAACTTGTCCTTGTCCGATCCGGAGGAGAGAACCGCCTAGTTCCTCACCATGTTCCTGATCAACCTAAAGACCTGCGGAATGGAAATCCAGGAGGTGTTACTGAAAATCATAGCATTTCTATATTTCCAGAGGCACCAAAGGACAGCTGAGCTAACAGTGTTTAAAACTGAGCACTTTTTGGTAGCAATCCAGAATCTGGAGACAGATTCAAAGGATGAGCCAATCTGACTAGAGAAATATTCCTCAATGTGGGCCCAGAGATGTTTAGCAACTATACATTCAAAAAATAGGTGAGAACAAGACTCTTGTTCCAAGCAGTAAACACAATCAAGGGGTTTGATGATGTGTCTCTTCCTAAGGTTATCCCTAGTCATCAATTTGTTTTTTGAGAGAAGCCAGAGAAATAGATGAATTTTAGGGGGAACTCTCAATTTCCAGACAGCAGGGATAAACACGGGTTGAACCCCTCTAAAGTTGATAACATGATAGAGGGAGCTGGAGGAATACTTCCCCTTATTGTCCAGCTGCCAAATCAGGGCATCCGTCTCGGCAGTAAAGGTAATGCTTTTGTTAAAGAGAGTTTTAGGCATTGACCGTCCCAAACTTCATTGACACTTTTGTTAAGCTCATTGCGGACAGAGTAAATAGGCCAAAATTGGACTGCTAGGGGGGATGTGCCAAACCAACTATCTTCCCAGAACCTGGTTCTGCTCCCATCCCCTATGTTCCATCTATAGCCAAATTTCACAGCATGCATAATAAATTTTAATCCTTTCCAAAATCTAGAGGTATTAGGGTTGGAGGAAGGGACAAAAATATTAGGTTTATTTCCTAGGAATTTATGGGTAATAAGAAGCTTCCAGGGTTTCAGGTCTTCCTCATAGAATCTTTTAATCCAAGACCCTAGAAGACAGATGTTAATTTCTTGGAGGTTAGGTATGCCTAGGCCTCCAAAATATTTTTTCATAGAGACTAGGGCCCAATTAGCAAGGTGTAGCTTCCTATTTCCCTCAAAATCATTCCACAAGCAATGAGACAACTGAGTATTGATGAGGTTCACTGCCCATTTAAGGAACTTGAAGAAGGAGAGGAGATACACTAGAATGCTAGCCAAACAAGCTTGTATGAGGATCAATCTACCTTTGTAAGAGAGAAGTTTGCCCCTCCACCCAGCAATCCTTTTAATGATTTTATCCATAAGGGGTTGGATATCCTCCCTCCTCAGTTTATCATAGTGGAGAGGGATACATAGGTACTTAATGGGGAAGTTACCTTTATTACAGACTAGAATAGAGAGGAAGTCAGCTAACTCCTGATCATCCATGTTGATAGGGATGAGTTCACTTTTAGAGTAGTTGATTCTCATGCCTGAGACTTGTTCAAACCAAGTTAGAACAGTTTTTAGATTGCTAGCATGTGTGGAGTCATTCTCTAAGAAAAGGATGGTATCATCTGCATATTGAAGGCAGATGATGCCACAAGGGCAGACCTCAGGACAGAGCCCTGCAATCAGACTATGATCATCAGCTTTGCTCAGCACTTTAGTAAGAACATCCACTACTAAATTAAACATAAGCGGGGAGATGGGGTCCAACTCTCCTATGAGTAAGTTGCTGGATCCAACTCTCCTATATGAAAGGCTTGGAAAAGATCTAAGAGATCATTTTTCACCAAGTCCCAAAATGCTGGTAAAACAAGAAGGGAATCACATCAAGACCAGGAGCCCCATCAGGATAAGAGCTAAAAATGGCTTCCTTCACCTCTGTCTTTGAAAAAGGGGATTCTAGCAGCTCATTTTCAGCAGGAGAGACTTTTTCAGAAGCAGAGAAAAAATTGTTTTGTAGAGAGAACCCAGAAGGGTTTTGTTTCTTAAACAGGTCTTTGTAGAAGTCACTAGCCACTTTCAACATCTCATCTACCTCAGTAACAGGGCCATTAGGGCCATCAAGGGAGTGAATGAGGGTTTTCCTCCTCCTCTGGTTAGCTACTGCATGGAAGTAAGCAGTATTTCTACCACCCTCCTTAATGTTCCTATCTCTAGACCTTTGTTTGGCTTTGATTTCTTCTTGAAGCCAAATTTTCTTGAGCTCTCCATGGACAAAGTTTAATCTATTAGTCTCAGCCTCAGAGAGGTTAGTGGTTTCTGCCTTAATATCTAGAGAATCAAACTCAAGGAGGAGAAGCCTTTTGTATCTTCTAAGATTAGCTTCCTCATCGGAGTTCCACCCTTTGGTAGTTCTTCTAAATCTCCTAATTTTGATCTGCCAATTTTCTAGGGGGCAGCTGCTCCCAGTAGGCTCATTCCAGATTTTCCTGACTAGCTCAGTAAAATCTTCTCTAAGCAATCACCACTTTTCAAATTTAAAACTATTTCTCTTTGAAGTTTGGTTAAGACCAGAGTCCCAGAGCAAAGGAGTGTGGTCACTACCACATCTAGGCAGAGCTCTACAACAAGAAAGGGGAAAGAAACTATCTAATTATGTGTCACAGAAAATTCTGTCAATGCTGGACATAATCCTGGAGCAGCACTTCCAACATATCTAGCAGAACTGTGGGTTTTCCTTTTGACAGGGCAATTCTCAACTTTATGGGTAACCATTTTGCAGATAAAACAACTCTTGGGCTTGACACATTTATCCAAATGATGCCCTGGTTCCCCACAGTTGTAGTAGATCACCTCAGAGTATGCCATAAGGCCCAAAGCAGGGGCAGGAGCAGTTTTCTGGATGTCCTATCTCTTCTTTTGCAGATTCTTGCCTTTAGATTTCCCACTGATCTGAGAGTCAGAACCACCAGCAGATTGATCTTGGGCAATTACAGGAGCCTGCCCAGATTGTGCCCCCATTTTGGGTGGAGGTGGGCCGTACCACTGCCCAACCGACGCTCCCCCCATTGTGATAGGGGAAATTCATCGGAGTTCCTGGTTCCTGCTCATCCTCCAGCTAGATGTTGTCTCTCAGGAAGCAGAAATAACCACCAGACAGCTCAATGGAAGCAGATTGCAAGCCTAATTTCAATCTTCTGCAGGTTTGGGGGAGAGGTAAGGTAGGGGATCCACCTGCTCCGGCTCCGGTCGCGTGCTGGTGGGCATGAGTCCAGTCAAGCATTCCCATCTCGCAACACGGCATGGATCTCCTGAATTCACTTCTCCTTTCGCTCATCGAACGAACGCAATCGGCGGCTCACTCCATGGGGCGCGCGAGCGGACTTGCTGAGGGGGGCAGGCGCGCCCGGAGTCAGGAGGCGGGGGGTGGCGGCGAGATCTATTTGCCAATTACTCCCTCCTTTTCGGTTTATAGGGCTCAATTCAAAAATCTCACCAACCAAGGTAGATGATGAATGGTGGAATACTTTTTGTAGTTTGCAAAAGCACCTAATTAATGCACTTGTTTTCCTCAAAAAATTATGTTTATCAATGCATAATTGCAATGCATGCATGCATAAAGTACATGCATTGGTCAATTTTCTCTTAATCCTTGCATGCAATGATTTAATGCACCTTGGAATCTAAACATGTGATGGAAAACAACCAAATTGAGCCTTATAAAATTGAAAAACTAAAATTTTGAGATAAGCCCTATAAACCGAAAAGGAGGGAGTATGTGAACTAAACAGTCAACATATAAAATAATTTAAATATATATAATATAGTTAGAAGGGAAACATAAGTTGGACCTGGCGTTCCTATTCTTATGTAGAAAAATAGAAAATACCTCTGCGTTTTCTTCAAAAAAATACATAAATTGGGCTGCCAAAAATAAAACCTCGGATGGGCGGTCCATAGGCCGGTCGATACATGACGGCCCTAAGAAAATACAAACAGGCCTATGGACCTCCCATCCAAGGTCGTGGGCTGCGCATGTTGAAAATGAAAGCCTAGACGGGGCAGCCCAAAACCACGTCCAACACTTGCCAAAACTTCGTCCCTCATTTTCTCTGTGTTTCGCACACTCGACATTGTGTGGGCATTCTGACTGTGCGTCATATGAAGATGTGCTATGCATGAATGTTGATCAGCATGATGTTAACTGGCTGGTAGTTCCATTTTCGACCATGAATAAAACTTCCAACATGATGTTAACCCTATTTGAAAAGGCCGTGTTAATATAAATGCTCTACCTCTGAAAGTTGCAGTTTCTTATCTGAAACTGAACTTGCAGTTTCTTATCTGAAACTGAAACTTGCAGTTTCTTCTCTGAGAATCACATTGTCTGCACTTTTATACTCCTATGAAACTACATTTTTAAGTGCTAAAAATAGATCTCTAGAATTCATAAAATACTTCATATGCTCAATACTGCAAATCTGAAATTCAAAAGACATTCATATCTGAAAGTACTCTCAAAATAAACAACAAAAAACACAATTCATAACCTGCAAATACTGACAACCCTAAGCTCCTCCTGACAATTCACAACCTGCCCGACTATTGGGCTGGGGGGAGGGGGCAGCCCCCTCCTATTCCTCGGCGGCAGACAACCGCCCCGTGAGACGATGTGAACGGCGAGGGAGACGATGGCGGGGAAGTGTCGTCGGGCCAACTGCTTTTCTCCTCTTGCAGTTGGGTTCGGTCGACAAAGACTCCACCGGCTCGCTCTGGCAGGACACCCTCACAAACAGCACCCTGTAGATGCTCGATCCTTCAATCTCTGGTGGATGCTCCATCTGGGATCGATACTCCCACCACCGCTCCCTCACGATCGGATTCGGTGAATCTGTTTGCTCCATGGCCCAGAGGAGCAGCTCTATGTACTCTGGCGCAACTCCCTCCGGGAGTATCGCCGCCTTTTCGCTCTGTTGCGGATATTTGGCCATGGATGTCACCGTCGCCGCTAGTTGGTCCTTGTTGTCAAACCAAGACTGTATCTCCAACATCCTAGCTAGCTTCACAGGGTTGCCATCTGCGATCCTCACGTATCGGTTGTACTCCTCCATCGATCTACTTCTCCACAGAACCTTCACTCGCCGGCGGTGGTTTTTGAATGGAAGAGGAGAGGATCAGCGCTGGTTTTGGATTAGAACAGGAGAGGAGCGATGCTGGTTTTGGACTGGAACAGGAGAGGAGGGATGGTGGTTTTGAAATGGAAGAGGACAGGAGCAGCGCTGCATTTAGATTGGAACAGGAGAGGAGCGGCGGTGGTTTAAGAGGAGAAGAGCGGAAGAGCGGCCCTGGTCTTGGAAGTATTTTTTTGTTGTTTCGCGTATTTTGGGTCAAAGTTTGACCACGTACTGTATTTGACAAGCAAAATGTGAATGCATGTCACCAAAAATTGTTCCGTTTGGTTCGTATCTGAATGTACTTTCAAGTTATACTCCCTCCATTTTTTATACAAGGCCACAAACTCATATTACAGGTACCAAGGTAAAAATCAATGCTATGTTTAAGTCAATGTTGCAAGCTAGCTTGTCACCTTGATTGTCGTGTTAATTAATGTGGTTTTTCTCTCCCAAGCACAACAAGCCAACCCTCTTACTCCTCATTGGTTGATTAATGTTGGGAATGCAAGCTAACCTTCTCACTCCCGCATGCACACAAGGGATATTAATGTCCTCGGGTGCTAGTACGAGGCAAACGCCATCAATTTTGCCTCGATTAATGTTAGTGGCCTTGTATAGTTGCAAATTGTAATTTTGATAATGGCCTTGTATACAACGTATAACATATATTTTATGTGTGAAAATCATGGTCAATTATGACCCAGAATAAAAGGGAGACTAGTTAATGTGGGGTTGCTTTCTTAATTGAAGGGTAAATTGATTTTTATTTTGGTCCAGTCAGAGCGCGCCGGCCCTCTCGTCCAATCCTAAATCGCTGCCGCACGCTCCTCTCCCTCTTCTCCATTGCAAAACCACCTCCTCTCCTCTCCATCATCTCCATTCCAAAACCATCGTCTCGCCTCTCCCTCTTCTCTATTGCAAGACCATCGTCTCTCCTCTGTTTTCTAGACACTTTGCTCCATGGCACGGGCGCAATCCATGGATACAAAATTAGTATACTGTATACTATTTAAAAGTCGAGGGCGGGGCTTTTCCTGCGCGGTAGGCGGCGGGGCAGTTCTGCCTAGTCGGTTCGATAGAGACGCGAGAAGACGAGGGAGTAGGCTGCTGCAAACGTAGGGCTGTGTGATTTGACAGCGAGTTACTGCTGGACAGGTGGGGCCCCATGATTTGACTTGCCATTATCATTTTAACTGCGGCACTACAACCGGCGTGAGTCTCCCAGATTCCTGACCACCTCCATACAGGTGCCTCTCCCAATGCTCCACCATGTAGTAGAGGCTGGCTCTTGCATGAGAGCCCACTTCTCCACTTTTTCCTTGCCTCTATTTCCTCCACATATGTAAAAATGCCATGTAAAGTGCACTATTGTACTTACTTTTACTTGCTCCTACAGGTGCTTAAGCTTGCCACATAGGCATAAAGTCTGATGTGGCAAGTTAACCAAGAAGAGAGAGACTACTTTGGTGGCCCAAGGAAGAAAAGGTGCTAAGCGCGTGTACGTAGGTGAAAAGACAATTCTGAGTCTATAGCTAATTAAATGAAGCAAACTTAGCAACACCATTTCATTGGAAGAGGTCACTCCTTGGCAAATGCAATAAATACACGCGCTTACTAGCACCGTTTCTTCCTAGAGTACGAAGAAAGAGATAGAGAGGAGTAACAAAAAATACACTTATAGCCAACCTTGTTGTAGTATGGTGACTAAGTGATGACTATGTATGACATGCCAACATCAGATAGCCTAACGCACCGTCTTAAATCTCCAAGGGAGCGACCGCGCGAGCGATGCGACGGTCGTGGTAGGCGCGACCATGATACAGGCTGCTGGCAGCCCTTGGATCTGAGATCAAACGGTCGCTTGCTAAGTTGCTGAAAATTTGCAGAATAACCCACCAGGATAGGACATTGACCCATAGGTCTAGAATCACGCCATGCAACCGTTCGATCTCAGATCCAAGGGCTCTCGGAAGCCCGTATCATGGGAGAATGGAAAGCCACTACCCTGCCGTTCGCACGCTGGCAGTTCGCTCCTACTCGTCCCCGCACGTCCTTCAATACTACAGTGGTTCGCTCCTAGTCGTCACGTCCATTCTCATTAAGGCAGTTCCACTAATCCTAACCCTCCTCCCAAATCCATGGCGTCCCAAATCTCCATGATCGGCGGTGAGTAAAAGGTTAGAACCATCACCGGCAATGAGTTCGACGTCATCTACACCCGTTCTTCTGCGACGGTGAAAGGATGCCTTTCTCGCTTCAGACGCATGTTCGAAAACTCAGATGATGAGTGGGTCGCTGGGCTAGATGTTGAGTACACCACAGTCCTGGGACGAGAGAAGGATCTAAAGGACGAAGAGAGGAAGAAGTCCGCCATGATCCAGGTTTGCGTGCATGACTTATGCTTGGTCTACCACATATGCCATGCCGACGTTGAGTGCCAGGATTTTAAGGACTTCCTCGGGAGCAACCTAGTAAAATTCGTTACTATAGACTTTGGTAACGACAAAGAAATCCTGGGTCGGATAGGCCTCGTTGTAGGCAACCCCTTCGACCTCCAGAAGAATCGGCTTGTGCCCTCCCGTCAGCCTTCAATGCTGACCATGGCAGGAGCCATGGTTCATCCTTCGTACGGTAAACTGGTGAAACCTCCATACACGTTTCATCGTCATGCATGGCAGCGGAATGTACTAGATATAGACCACATCCAGTACGCTGCAATGGATGGCTACCTTTGCTTCAATATCTACAAGGGTTGGATGAAGAGCAACAGCCAAGTGTGCGGTTCAAGCAAAGAAGTATCGCCCAAGAGGAAGAGGGACAAGGACGAAGTCGAGGACGTGGATGAGGACTCCGAGTAAGGTGGCAATGTCGTTGCTCATGGTGGTTCTAATGAAGTGTCTACGGCAACAGTTGCAAAGTTTAATTTCAGGTGTGCTTAATTTAATTTGAGGGGTGTGTTGTGCTGAGCCCCCAGCAGAACTATGTTATGTTTCTTCTCGTTACTTTAACTCTTCAGTACGTACATATTAGTATTTCTTACATTTCATCTTTTAGTTGGTATAGTACTACCACTCGTTTCTTCACATTATATACGTACAATATATATGGCCAACATCATATAGCCATCAGTTTAGTTGTCAAAAAATTTCAGGGTGCTTAGTTTTGTCAAATAATTCCAGGATGCTTAGACGGTGCTTGGATCCAAGGGACTTATTTTAGTCTGACTAAAAATAGTCTCTTTAAGAGGCTAAAGTTCCAAGCACCCCTGACTAAAGAGGGGCTAAAACTATTCTTGAGGCTAAATTTTTTTAGTCAGGGGTACCCCTAGTAAAATGTGGATTAGTCCTCTATCTAGTCATTTAACTCCTCTCCTTTAACACAGGCGAGTTCTGGATTGGAGGGTTTGGAGGATAATAAAAGCTCATTAACTTGATTTTAGCCCTTTTAGTATTTGGATCCAAGCATGGGTGAGGCTAGCATGTTTTAGTCCCACTACTTTTAGTCATGGGACTAAAACGTATCCAAGCACCCTCTTAGTTTTATTTGAGGGGTGGGTTGTGCTGGACACCATTATTGTGACTAGCCTTTTTAATAGTACTATATGCATAATTTGGCGACGAGCGCTCTCTATATGTACCACCTTTTTTTAATTTCAAGTTTTGCTCCATGGCGCAATCCTTCGATACTACCGCTGTACAAAAGTATACATTTTTTAAAAGGCTAGAGGGCGGGGCAGTCTAGCTTGGTCGGTTTCACGAGAGGCGAGGGCCTTTGTGATTTGACGGCTCATTACTGCTGGAAGGCGGGTCCTTGTGATTTGACTGCTCGTATAAATGCGCCGACGACCTGATCGAGGAGGAGCAAAGAACCGTGCGGTATACTCAAGTTTTCCACTGGAGTAGTACTGCGAGGGAGGAGCACGAAACACGGCAGCCCAATGCCATATGGCGATAAAAAATGATCTAATTTGCTAGTCATCTCATTGTTAGCATTGTTCTATTCATTCCCTCAAAAAACAAAAACCATTGTTCTATTCATGCCTTGCAGAGAACGTGACATGTGCGGCGAAACACCCGAAGCAAAAGATGAAACACAGGAGCAAAAGAAGAAGGAAGATTATCACCCCAAATGATCTAATTCGCCGTGGGGTCGTAACTGCTTCTTCATCGCCTGCACAACCTCCATCTCCTTGCGCGTCTCCTCTGCCATCTTCATCTTTGTGTCCATGACACGGCATTTCTCGATGCGAGCCTTCATCATCTGTTCCACGGCCATATTACGTACCTTGACAGCATCCGGGTGCTCGATGCGGAGCTTCGCCAACTCTTCCTTCTGTTCCATGGCGAGGGCCTGCAACATCTTCATCGAGGAACTACTATTCTCATGCAGCTTCTTCCAGCCGGCGTTCTTCTCCTTCAACAGGTCGATCTCGTGGCAGAGCTTCGCATTGTCCTCCCGAAGTCGCAGGATTTCGCCGGTCGCCTTCTTCTCCGAGGCAATGCTCTTCTTCAGCAGCATCACCAAGCCGGCGGTCAACTCCCCCTGCTGATTGAGCTCAGCGGGCATGTCGTCGAGGCTCTCCTTCAGCAACTCCATCAAGCCTTGGATGAACTCCTTCTGCTTATTGAGCTGATCGGGCATGCCGTCGAGGGATAACGACTCAAGTTCCGCCGGCTCGGCATGTTCGCCTCCGCGGCTAGGGCACTCCTGGGAGCCATTGCCTGCCCGTGAGAGATCTTTCGAGGTCTCTGCGTGACGGCGAGCCCTCTCTTTTTTTTCCGCAGCCTTGGTTGCCGCTCCCTTGTTACGAGTAGTTCTCGACCTAGAGCTCTGCTCACCGGCCATGGCAACGACGAACGAAGAAGAAGCACTTATGAGGAGGAAAGGTAGAGTGATTTTCGGTCAGGTAGTTCCCCCTTTTATAACCTAAGTACTACCACTAGTACTAGTACCTGCATAGTGGGAACACGTTCAGGTTTGGTACGTACTACTAGTAGGTGTGAGCAGGATTTCGAATGTGATGGGAACAAGGTAAAAATTAATTGATGGTTTTGGTTGCGAGGCCCGAAACGGCTCCCGATGAGTTTAGCGGAACATAAATTTCAAGTACTACACTGCTCAAATGCGTAAATATTGAGTATGTTACTGTCAAAAATTGGCACAAAATACGAAGGAGACCAATGGAATTACTACTAGCAACCCACGATTTAACTACTCGCATGCGCGCAGTGGAGTAATAATGTCTTTCTTCCGCCCTCACGTCCACTCAATTAGCATGCGCTGTATTAATCGACCATCAATGAAGTGAACGACTTTACACGCGTCAAATTATCACATGGGGTGGATCTTGGTACAAAATTGTGTCCGCCCATGTACCCGCATGTGCGTGCGAGGAATGAGTTCGTGCATGGCGTGCGTGCACATCTTCGCTTCATGCATGTACCACTAGTATGGCGTAGGGAGGACGAGTACATTCTTCTGGAACCAGCAGCACGTCACGGTGATCAATCCACGCAAGGAGGTCGCGACAATGCCTACACATGTGCCACGTGGCTTCATGAACTGTAAGAGAGACACTGTGTAGCGTGCCATTGGTATTCTAGTTTACGTGTTTTGCACAAACTTGAAATACTAGTAAGGTACACGTGCATTGCACACATTAGATTTTGCAACCAAATTATGAATAAAGACCACACTATAGCATGTAAGATCTGAGTCATATGTGCCTGATGTAGCCCTTCGTTTAATTCTTATAGTTCATCTCATTCAAAATCAATTAGTTTTTATAAAAAAGCTAAGAACGCGGGAATAGGAAAAACATGGGATTATAGTGGAATGTCGTCTTGAATCCTACAGGATTGTACGAGTGTTTGATTGTGCATAGAAAAAAGCAGAATTCTTTCAAAGAGGTTTGAGTGGATGGGATGTTTCCGATGAAATCTAGTGCAAATGAATCATATGGAAAAATTCCTATGGGTTACAATCCTACGAATCAAACAACCAAGATAGGAAAAATTCCTAATGATTAGAATCCTCCAAAATTCCTTTGAGAATCCTTTGAATCAAAGAAGCCCTTAATATATTTTATGATTCATGGAATTGTGCGTTGTAAAGCATAAAGTAAAAACAAATAATGGCAATTCAACTATAAAAAAAGTTTGGGCAGTTATGATACGGAAGAATCTAGAACAAAAGAGAACCACTATTGTTTTGAGGTTTGTCCGTTATGCTTAAGTTCAACCATGGAGTCTGCTAGATTGTACATGTGGCAAAATCCGGTGGGTGGGCTAGAAGATGGTGCGAGGGGTCAAGTGGAGGGAGACTATGAAGGAGTGCACAAGTGGAGATCGATATTTAGATAGAGGGGGCGAACACGTGCGCTGATGCGTGCAGTGCCAGAGCCATGAAAAATAAATGAGCTAGGGGGCCAAGCATTGCTAATCCATTACGAGGAGGGTCAATTCATGAACTTAAACCATTTTTAGCAGCAATTGTCTAATGATCACATTCATATTATCCTTGATATATAGTGATGTTAGGGGGGAGGGGGCAGGGCCCTTACTGCCCCCTGTCTTCGCCATTGTGCACGCGTCTGAGAGATGAAGAGGAAGGCATGGATGATGAGAGGGGGACGTTGGATACATAATTAATGTGGGTGTATTAGCTATATATGTTAATCCTATATACAGAGATATAGATTGATCGATGTGGACGTGGGAAAGAGGGTGAGACCTCACTGGATATATCGATTGATTGATTTGTGTGGAAAACTATGAAAGACCTAGCTATATACACACATACATAGAGGAACATCGATCGTTGCGCATGCACGCATGAGAGATAAAGAATGCCTGATATGATGGAGAGGGGCATGTGTGTTGGTGTGTGCCTTCATGGGAGACCGACCTGAAGAAAAAGATTGCATGCGTGCGATGGCTAATGCCGACTGGTAGTGTGTGTGCATGCATGCACGAGAGAAAGTTAGTGGTACAATTATGAAGAGAAGACTACTGTGTGGGTGTAAAAGAATAGCTGAATAGGTGAGGTCACAATCAATGTAAAGTTGAATTCAAATATTTGAATAAGAGATCCTGATGTTTGAAACCCATGCATGCCTGAATATAACGGAGATCTGCGCAGTGTGGTTTGGAAATGAGCATGGTGTAATGTATACACATTGAACAAGGTCAGACTGATTTGAATTTGAGATACCGATGGCAGACATCATTTGGCCACGTCGCATCCGTGCATGGACACACTATTCTAATTGGAGATGATGGGCGGCTTTTGCATCACATATCTATATCTATACCCCTATATATATATTATATTTTTTTATATTGTGTGCGGGTAACTTTAACTTTGAAAGATGGCCGTTGGATGAGGCGAATCCAATGGTCCAAAGATGGCAAATTTGAGCACTACTGGCCGTTGGATATCATCTAGATTCCACCAGATTTCGCCACATGTATAATCTAGAAGACTCCATGGTTGAACTTAAGCATAATGCACAAACATCAAAACACAAGCACTTCTTATTTGTTCTAGAATCTTTCGTATCAGAATTGCCCAAATGTTTTTCTACATGATTTGCCATTATTTGTTTTTACTTTATGTCTTACGACGCACAATTCCATGAATCTTAAAATAGATCAGCTTTCTTATAAAAACTAGATGATTTTGAATGAAATGAACTATAAGAATTAAACGAACATCTACATCATGCATATATGACTCAAAGCTTGCATGTTATAATGTGGTATTTATTCATAATTTGGTTGCCAAATATCATGCGTGCAATGCACATGTACCTTACTCTAGTCTAAATGGTGTTTGTGTGTGTGTTGTGCGTGTTGAGGTGCAAATTGTCTTTTTTTGGGTACACGTTAAGCTTGTTCTTCCGAAATTTCAAGCCACGCCTTGTTATGCCGAAAATTCAAGCTAGCGTCTCTGTCTATCGTGCTGCGAAACTCCCGCCTCTTCAACCCGTGCCTTGTTAGCCTGAAATATTTAATATATATCTTTGTCTCATTGTGCTCCGACAACTCCCTCCATCTTAACTCGCGCCTTGCTATTCCGAAATTACAACGCACGTGAAAACTCCCACCTCCTGTGAAATCCAGACATGCGAAATGCCCGTGGTACCCCTGAACCGAAAGAACCGCCTCAAAGCAGTGGGGGTACTTTCGTAACTTACCCCACATTTCGGACAAGCGCATCTCTAAGCCATGGTTCCCCACTGCCATCCCATCCGCCCACCCATTCGTACACCGAGGCCGCAAAAACCCGCGACGAAACCCCACACCCTGCTCCGTCCACCACCCATCCGGAGCCTCTTCCCCGACGACGTCGTCCACAGCAACACCTTGATGTCCCTCATCCACCGTACCGGATGAGGATCCGTCGTCAATCTCATCGTCCCGCCGGTTCAGCCACCCCGTCCTCCATCTCCAAGGAGCTGCCCCGATGTTCCCTTTGTCTTTCGCGCCACCTCCATTCCCACACCGCCGTCTTCACCTGCAACACCGGAAGAGCATCATCATCACCGTTTCCTCGGATGAAGCTGCGGTCGAATTGGCGCCACCAAAGAGGTTGTACACTAATCGCCGCATTTTTTTCTTGATTCGATCTCATAGTGCTGCCGGCACTCGGTCCCGAGCCGACACGGCGCGGCTCCATCCACGGCGGCGTCGCCGGCCAGTTCCTCCATGGTGTCGCACCCTCGGCGGCGATGTCCACATCAGTAGGACCTGCTGCTGCTTTAGCTCTCGCTCGCGCTGCTACTCTGCTCTTGCTCTCGGTCCCTTGCCTGGTCTGCTCTTGCTATTGCTCTTTCTCGCGCTGCTGCTCTCGCTCTTGCTCGTGCTTGCGATGCTG